>NW_003852486.1:2213204-2239692 GCF_000181295.1 Otolemur garnettii | reverse complement strand
ACATAAGCCCTCCTGTTTGTATTTCAGGGCTTGAGCTATTCCCTTGATCTCTCTCTTGACCAAATAAAAATCCCCATAGTGTGTATTTGCTTTGGCTGTTGAATGTGCAGGGGATGGCCTCGTTAATCTTTCTACTCAGGCCTTGCACATAGCCTCCTTGCTATGGCCATTGTCTTCTTCACAGTGTTTACAGACCCAGAAGGGGTGTTTGTAAGCTGTATCCTTAGAAGGTCAGGCTTCTAGGAAAATCAGGGAACTACTCACATAAGAAATTTAGTGGCTGGTTTAAAAGTAAATTAGCTAAACTCTTTTCACTGTGCCTTGATCTGCTTATTTCTCTGTTTTTTTCCTTATTCTGGGAGTGTTTTCCCTTGCCAAGCATGGGGTTTTTGGTCCTCATTCTGCCTGCATTTTACCATAAATACAAATGTATCAGAATATTTACTGCAGCGCAATTCATAATTGCCAAGTCATGGAAGCAAGTCAAATGGCCATCAACCCATGAATCAATTAACAAATTGTGGTACATGTATACCGTGGAAGAGTACTGAGACTTAAAAAGATGGTGATGTTACATCTTTTATGTTTATCTGGATGGAATTGGAATACATTCTTTCTAATAAAGTATCTCCATAATGGGGAAAACACTATCAGATGTACTCAATAGTGATATGAAACCAATATATAAACACACACTCATAAGAATGATAAAACACAAATATACTCTAGCAAGGGGGAGGAGAGAGGTGCTGGAGGGGAAGGTAATGGGTGGGAGGAGGGAGGACCTTTGGTGGGATCTCACCTAATGTGTAGAATGCGAGAGTGGTTTTCAAAATAACTAGATGTAAATTTTAAATATCTTACTGGAATAAGTAAGTAAGTGAAGTGATGGCTGTGTTGATCAGTTTGATTTAAAGATTCTACCTTATATATCAAATCATCCCATTGTACCCCATAAATGGATAAATTATAATTTTAATTAAAAATTAAATAAAAATTAAAAAGAATGATATTAATATGTGTACATTGATTTTATATCTTGATTCTCTGCTGAATTTATTAATGTTTAGAGTCTCTTAGTGGAATCCTTGTGGTTTTCTAGATATCACATCTTATCATGAGCAAAGAGTGATAGTTTGATTACTTTTGCCCCCATTGGATAGCCTTGTTTTCCTTCTCATCTGATTATTCTGGCCAGGACTTCTAGCACTGTGATTAAAGGAAATGGCATATTTGGAAACCTTATTTAGCTCCCGATCAGAGCAGGAATCCTTTCAATTTTTCCCCATTCTGTATGATGTTGACTGTTGGTTTGTCATGTATGGTTTTTATAATTTTGAAGTATGTTCCATCATGCCTATTTTGTTAAGAGTTGTTATCATCAAAGGGTGCTTTCATTTGTCTATTGAACTGATCATATGGTCTTTGAGTTGGCTTCTGTTTATTTGTTGAATCATGTTTATAGATTTGCATATGTTGAAGCGTGATTGCATTCCTGGAATGAAGCCTACTCAGTCATGGTGGATTACTGTTTGATATGCTGCTAAATTCATATTTAAAAGAGTGGGAGATGTATCAAAGTCTGTATTACAGAAATTAAAGGATGAAAAGCAAAAGCAAGGACAATTTTTTCAAGCAGCAACATAGCCTGGAAATAATGCCAGTGAAGTTACTTAAAATGTAGATTATATAATTAGGAAAAAGGGAAGCCATCCAGTGGTGTAGAAATGGAGAAAGAATGTATTATAAAATTTGTAGGATGCTTAGACCCCAATACTATTTCAAAGAATAAACAATTGAGTCTTTCAACTTGAACCATAACTGATTAGCAGCATGAATTAGCCTTCAACTGAACAGAAGAACTTCACACAACAATTGAAAAGGAAAATATTTGTGATTGAATTGCTTTGGAGAAAGCATGATACTACTGTCTCAGTATAGATTTTATATTTCATTTGGTTCATAAGAGAGGATTTTTTTTGCTCTAAAGAGTTATTCACTTTGGGCACTTTGGGAACAGAAGAATAATAAATATCTTCAACCAGTTTCATGATAAATGTCATGAAGTTCGATGGAATTGGGTAATGGCATAGTTGGAAACTATGTATATAGTACATAGTTATATACTATATACTATAGTACATAGTTATATACTATACTCCTGTATATATACACAGTGCACCCTTCATGGCAGGAAAACATGAAGGGTTTATTGTACAGGTAAAAAAATATAAACAGATCCAGATGTTCTCATTTTTTTTATTCTATCTTGCATCAGCAAAATGTCTGTGCTAAAACTTCTATTTAAAATGACACTTTGCAACAAGTTACAAGTATTGTTAACTATATTTGTGCAAATGCTACATGGGATCATTGGTTTCCTAATATGTTAACGCTGAATGATGAGGTGTTCATTGTGGATTTGCCTTGTCATTCTAACCTGCATTGGCTATCACAGCTAAAGGTAGGAGCCAAAATTCTGTCTTTGTGAAAAGTGACAGTCAAATTTTATGAAGAATAGAATCAGCAATGTGAATTAGGTAAGGCAGATTTGTATAGGAATGCAGCATTTCTGTGTATTATGCAAATCAAAATAACTTGAATTTTTTTTTTTTACAAACTAAAATTAATGCTATGTATGATATGTGGCAAAAAATGTAAGAATTTCTAAAATAGCTATCTTTTTCAAAACATTTCTTTTTCAAAATGACATATTGGTTGAACATTTTCCCCAGTTAGAAAAGGTTATTGATGAGCTGGATGACATATATGAATGACTTGAGGAATTAGCAGCTATTAGAGACTGATTAATTGTAGAATAGAATGGAAGTTTCACTAAGTTTGAGAATCATGTTGTAACACTCAAATTAACATTTCTGCCTCACCTAATTGATATTACCAAAAGCACCTAAAAGACAACAGATATAATAGATTGAGTTCTCATTAGATGACATATTGAAGTTCCTGCTTGATGCTTAAAATAATCTAATTGAAAAATGGAAAATGCAATAGAATACCTACTCCCTTTGTAACATGCCTAAAAAGTCCTTTTTTACTTTTCATCCAATTATTATTATTATTATTATTTGAGACAGAGCCTCAAGCTGTCCCCCTGGGTAGAGTGCCGTGGCATCACAGCTCACAGCAACCTCCAACTCCTAGGCTCAAGCGAGTCTCCTGCCTCTGCCTCCCAAGTAGCTGGGACCACAGGCTCCTGCCACAATGCCTGGCTATTTTTTGGTTGCAGCCATCATTGTTGTTTGGCGGGCCCAGGCTGGATTCGAACCTGCCACCTTAGGTGTATGTAGCTGGTGCCTTAGCCACTTGAGCCACAGGCACCAAGCCATCATCCAATTATTACTACAAATCTATGTTCCCTACCTAAATCAAAACAAGATAGCCTATGGTCACAGATGACTGAGAGCCACCTAGAAGATCAACTGAAACTGTGGCTTTCCATGCTGCAACCAGAGACTCAAATGCTTACCAACAATAGCAGACATAACAAAGTCATTAAAAGAACCCAATTACAGCCCACAAAGGAGAAAGGGGAGAGGGAGGAGAAGAGAGGGAGGAGAAGGGAGGGAGGAGGATGGGTGGAGGGAGAGTAATTGGTGAGACCACACCTACGGTGCATCTTATAAGGGTACATTTGAAATTTACTAGGTGTAGAATATAAATGTCTTAAGACAATAACTAAGAAAATGCTGTGAAGGCTATGTTGACCAGTTTGATGAAAGCATTTCAAATTGTATGTGAAACCAGCACACTGTACCTCATGATTGCATTAATGTACACAGCTATGATTTAATAAAAAAAGAAAAGATTGGTTAACTTTAAATTTAACAAATAATTTTGATTTGCTGAAATTATCATGTGCATAGAAATTTGATGTTTACAATTGTATACATTTTAAAGTATCTCTCATTGAAGTTTTGTGAATATGGCATTATTCAAGTCCATGTAAATTAATGCATCCTTCCAAATGAACAGGTTCCCTACCTCTAATCCAGGTAATTCATGGAGATCACCAAACAGTATATAACTCTTGTGAGACATTCATAGTGTAGTGAAATTTGAATATGATCATATCACAAATCTATTAACATCTAGTAAGTGAAGAGGATAAAGGGCATGTAAAATGGCATCATAGTTATGGTATCAACAAATCCAGACCACAGATAATTATTGATACATAAGAAGAAGGATACAATGTCTTGAAAAGAAAATTCTAGGATAAGATAGAGGAGAAATCTGAAGACTAAGAGATTGATGAGACATATCAACTAATTTTAATGCATTCTAATTCAATGAATAAATTGTAAAAAGTAATTTATGAGACTATTGTGAAACATCTGAATGCTGATTAGATATTTAAGGACACTAAGGAATCTTGAATTTATGGATCGCATAATGTAATTGTGGTTACATATAAAAATAATCTTTATATTTTAGATATACATGTTGAGATATTTGTGAATGAAATTTAATATCTGAAATTTATTTCAATTATGAGTGGATATACTTTTCAATGCTGTTTCATGAACAGCACTGAAATAGGGATTGAAATTGGTGGTTCCTGATTTTGGTGCTTTGTCTTTGCATGTATAATATTACTAATTGAAAAGCTAATGATATGATCGTTCATTATCGTAATTTGGAAATCCTTATGTTATGTTGCTGAGTAAGCACATGGACTATTGCAGTATTGTAGTCCTTATTTTTTTTAATAGTGACATGAAAACACAAGAGTGGTGATGTTGGCAATTTGAATATGCCAAAGAGAAACTGTAAAGTGATGTCTTTATGTAAAAAGGTGAAAGATTTGATGAATACAGAGAGAAAACAAAATGTATGCTAAGGTTGTTGACATCTATAAGAATGACTCTTCTATCCATGTATAACGAAAAACAAATTCATGCTTGTTTTGTTGCTGCATCTCAAACTACGACAGGTATAGTCACAGCTCAGGATCACTGCTTAGTGAAGATGGAAAAGGCATTAAATCTGTGGGAGGAAGGCATGAACAGATTGACAGCAGTTGGGTTTGGTACTGTCTGTGGTTTCCAGTACTCAAGGGGGCCTTGGAACATACCCACCATGGATAAGGGCAAACTACTGTTCATTTATATATTGGCAAGAATCACATGAACATATACACAGGCACATGCATTCTCTTAAAAAATAGTTTGGAAATCCTTGTGTTTTGTGATTGAAGGTTTATTTCAGAAAGTCATTCATGTAGAGGTCATAGTGATACTGAATTTCTCTTTGTGAGATTTTTGCCCTTGGGAATTGAAGAATGATTTCACAGATATCAGGTAAGTGAAAGCAATAGCTTATACCAGATAGGAAAGCTCCCAGTACAATGGAAGCGGTCCCTAACTGTTGTCATGCAGCTTGGTTGTTTAGTGGACTTGTAAGCCTTATCTGACTGCAAAACCCTTGTTGGTAAACAGTGATTGGTTCCTTTATAACTAGCAGTCTGGTCTCTGTTGATGCCTTTTATTCCTGCCAGTGTGCTTTCTTCTCCCAATCCCTTAAAAAAGTTCCTCCCCTGGCAGCCACGCCCAGCCATAGCCAGCATCAGTGACCAAAGGCTACACAGGTCATGGGGGCACTATGTGGTGTCCATGAAGGACCCTTTAGACTTGCCAACTGATTACCTCTTCTTCTCTGAGCTCTATTTCCCTATTCCTACTTAAAGCCTTCTGCCTCCTATAGTAGCAAAGTAATGGGGGAAATTTAGGTTCATCAAGGTAAGGATACTAAGAAGAAAATTATAAGTTCCCAAAAGCACTATTGAGGGATCATCATTTGAGAATTGACAGAATAAGGCAACTAAAGAAAATAGAGGAAAGATATATGAAAAATCTGAAGAAACTGGCTGAAGACATCAACGATCACAAAAATATCAGGATTTTCAAGCAATTAAAAATTTGATTTCGGCTCGGCGCCTATAGCTCAACCGGCTAAGGTGCCAGCCACGCACACCTAAGGTGGCGGGTTCGAATCCCCAGCCTGGACCTGCCAAACAACAATGACAGCTGCAACCAAAAAAAAAAAAAAAATAGCCGGGCGTTGTGGCGGGCGCCTGTGGTCCCAGCTACTTGGGAGGCGGAGGCAGGAGACTCGCTTGAGCCCAGGAGTTGGAGGTTGCTGTGAGCTGTAATGCCATGGCACTCTACCCAGGGGGACAACTTGAGGCTCTGTCTCAAAAAAAAAAAAAAATTGATTTCAATTGGTTTAAAAGAAAAATGAAACTTATTAAGTTCCTGAAACTTAAATACCCATGCCTCAGGTACAATTGATTCAGGCTTTGACCCTGTTATCATTTGCTTTTTTTCTGAACTGGGCCAGCTTTTCCTATGGGACAAATTTATATAGCAATTTTGAGCTTTGCACACATGATAGCAGCTGGAGAATGAGAGAACGCCTCTCTCTTTCCCCAAGCAGCAAACATAAATCCTAGGCTTCAGTAGGATTGGGACAAATAGGTCAGAAATACACGAGCCAATTATTCTGGCTAAGGAGGGGAATGAAATTATGATCATTATTATAGATCGTGGTTTTCATCTGGGTCAATTTGTCCTCCTAGGAAACATTTAGAATATCTAGATACATTTCAGTCACAACTGAGCACAGACTATTGGAATCTAGTGGGTAGAACCCGAGATGCTGCTAACATCCTTCAGTGCACAGAGCAGCTTCCACAGCAAGAAGCATGTGGCCCAAAATACCAGTAGCATGGAGATTGAGAGACCATTACAATAAGGTTCTTATATCAAATATACAGCAGATTTACCTGAAAGCCTTGTTAAAACAAACAGGTCACTGGTTATCATTCCCATACTTTCTGATTCAGCTGGTTTGGGGGTAGAAATTTGATTTTCTAGGAAGGTTCTAGTCACTGTTGCTTCAGACTGTTTATTGTTCACCCTGTGTCCACATTGCATAATTCACGGTACACAGCAGGAGCATGACTGTGCTGTAAGATGGGCCAGCTGAATGTAACCCAGAGATGTAGCCACGTGCATTAATATAAGGAGGATAAAGCTGTGATTTCACCCATTTTCTACCCTTGTCAAATTCAAAAGACCATGTTGTCCTAAAATGTACAGATGGGAGAATTGCTTCTAGAACTTGTTTCTACTAGAATTGCTTCTACTGCTTGTTTCTCCAAAACTATTTCCTTTGATCTTCATTCCTAAGTCATATATATATATATATGCATATATATTTCTATGCTTTATTTATATATATTTATATGTATTCAAATCCTCTTGCCTCCTAGTATTATAATCAGAATTAATTTGGATGCTTTAAGATAGACTGTTATAGAAAACTCTAGAATAAACAAAAATGAATAAATGGAAGTGTAAATGAAAAATAAAACTGCTCTGATGCAGCACAGACCTCAAGTAAGGACTGTGAGGGCAGGAACAGCCCTCTTAATTCTTCTGCATGGTATTCCCAATCACCTGAACTATTATTCTTTACTCATCCTCCCTCTCACTCACTCTCACTGGAAAAAGGAGCAGCAATATTCTACCACAATGACTCCTTGAAGGTAGAATACAGTTGTAGTAAGGACAAGGGTCGCTTTCTTCAGAGGAACTTAGAGTAGAAACAAGAAAAGGAGAATGACTTTTTGGCTAAATGGAAAATATTATAGTAAGAAAAGGAAGCTCTGGAATACAAACTAAAGAGATAAAAGGAGGGAAAGAGACGACCATGGAAGAAGACCATCAACTTGATAGTCAGTACTCAGATCTAATTTTTACTGGGAAAATGCATTTACTAGGAGGAGATCTTGCCAGGGATCCACAAACAGGCAGCACTAACCTCAGGGAACTTACAAGTAGGGAAGGAAGAAACGCCAAATAATTGCAATGCTGTGGGTGTTGAGTACAGAGGATCTGAGGGTGATATCAGACAGGGAGAGTTACTTCCATGGCAGCAGCAGGAAAGGCCTCCTTGGAGGAAAAAGCTTCTCAGTTGGGCTTTGAGGGTGAGAAAGTCCTCCAGGAAGAGACAAAGAAAGTACATGAAAATGTCCTGCTAGGCAATAAAATGATCTAAGCTTTGAGAAATTATAGTTAGGCAGAAGAAACCGAAACTTTAAAAAATATAAAGTCAAAGGAAGTCACTATTATGTGAATATATATCATATTTGCTTTATTCTGAGACATTCTTTCTCATATTTTAATATAGAAGACATAGATCATACTACTGAAACAGAATTGTGATATGTTGACTTCTTAAATCATTTTCTACTGGGATTCCAATTATAATTTGTCTTAAACTCCGTTGAAAGTCTATTTGGACATAATATGATGATTATTTCATAAAATGTGAGGAGATCTTCTCCCGGGTTGACATTGTGGGATCTAGGCTTCTTGGTCCTTATTCCAAATAGAAGCGAAGACATGTAGAGGACTCAAGGCATATTGTGATATGACCTGTGAAAACCACGTGATGTAGGGCTGTATATAAGAGGTATTTGTGACTCAGTGCCCATAGCTCAGTAAGTAGGGCGTCAGCCACATACACCAAGGCTGGCAGGTTTGACCTCGGCCCAGGCGTGCTAAACAACAGTGACAAGTGCAACCAAAAAATAGCCAGGTGTTGTGGCAGACGACTGTCGTCCTAACCACCTGGGATGCTGAGGCAAGAGAATTGCATAAGCCCAAGAATTTGAGGTTGCTGTGAGCTATGATGCCACAGCATTCTACTGAGGTTGACATAGTGAGACTGTCTCAAAAAAAAAAAAAAAAAAGAGAGGTATTTGTACACCCATGTTCATGGCAGCATTAATCACAATAGGTCAAGGTGGAGGCAAGTGTAGTGACCACAAATGGATGAATGGATGATCTGAATGTGTCAAGCCCACAAAGGAAGGAAACCCTGTCACAGTCTACAACATGGCTGAACCTTGGGAAACTTACAGTAGGTGAAATAACCAGTCACAAAAAGACAGTTACCATACTTGTGTATGAGTCTACTTACACGATGTTCCTAGAGTAGGCAAGTTCAGAGATATTAGATAGTACAATGCTCTTGTCCAGAGGATGGAGGTGGGGAAAGTGAAATGCTGTTGTTGTATAGGAATAGAGGTTCAGTTCCGAAGGGATAGAAGAGCTCTGGAGATTGCTTGCAACGTGAAAAGCAATGTAAATGTTCTTAACATCACTCAAGTGTGCACTCAAAAAATGGTCAAGATGCTAAATTTTGTTCTGTGTATTTTTATAGGATTAGAAAGTATATATCTCCATATAAAGGACATGGGGGGAGGGAAATGGTCTGCTAGACAGATTGTGACTGGATATAGATAAAATGATGGAAAAGAATGGGAGCAAGGACAGAAAAGAAAGATTAATTAAAACTCAAAACTCACCGGCGCCTCATACGCCATAGTGCAAGACCCAGCAAAAGGATGAAGGAGGGCACTAATATTGCCACAAAGATCGAGGCAAAGGAGATGGGTTGTCCTGGAAATTGGCAAAGGAAAAAAGAACGTCATGTCTCATCTCATGTCCTGAGTTCCCTGACATCCTTTGGATGCCTGTGTGCCAGCACCACCATTCACTTGCTTCACATGTGTGGTCATCCTCACCTCCATAACTGTATTCCTGATTCCATCTATCCATCCTGTGATCCTTCTAGCCCCAACTTAAACAATCTGCAGGTCCTTCACACTTACCTCTTCCATATCTTGGCTCCTCTATTTTTATTCCTGTTGGAACTTGTGTCCCAGAAATGAATCAGTCTCTCTTTCCCTCTCACTTCATCTATCAAGCCCCTCCTTCCCTAGGGCCTCCCTCTGTGCCCGAGGACCTCCTCCTCCCATGTCCAGCCTGGGTGGTGTTCTTTCTTACTCCAGTGGAGGACGATGTCCTGGCCCTCTAGACTGCTGTGCTTCACCCGGCAGGACAGACCAGCAGCCTCCCCAGCGGCCACATCCAGGGTTGCTCGGAGATACCATGTCCAGTCAGCATTGGGCTGGAGGTCGCTGTGCTGAGTGCCCGGCTGCTCCTGCTCACCCCGCATCCACATCACCCACACTGGCTTTGGGTAGAATCCTGAGACGTGGCAGACCAGCAGCAGACGGCCAGGCCCGGGACTGGGGCCACTGGACAGCCAGGCCTCGGGCTTCACTGGTAGAAAAGGGCAGTGATGGTGTCTTATCATGATGCAAATTGAGATGATAGGGACTCAGAAACCTCTAAGGTTTGACAGTGACCCCTTCCATGATTTTTGGTACCAAACAGTTCTTTGGTTAACTACTATCCTTCTTGGGTACCTCCTAGTCTGGAGCTCAGAGCAGGTGGTAGGAAGTGAAGAAGAGAGCAGGACTCACCTTGCCTTTGCAGCTCTGCCTTCCCTGCATCCAGGACGCTCAAGAGAAATCGGGGGCAGGTTTCGAACAGGAGCTTTTTCCCAGTAACAATGAGACCACGAAATTTCATGATTAGTATGCAAGCCTGCTGGGCCCTGGTGCCCCCCTCTGGGGAAGGCACACATGTATCATTGACGAAACTCAGGAAATCTAGTCCTCCTAAAGCTCCCCTCAAGAAGCTTACTATGGAACCTCCAGAACGTAGCTCACAACCTGCTATGCCCTGAATCTCAAAGGGGTCTAGGAAGAAAGATGACAGAGAACAATTAATTAAACACAAATTAAAAAAAAAAAAAACATGAGAAAAGGAATGAGGGTGTTAGATTTTTGTTGGTATGAAGTCATTGGATGTGAAATGATGACTCAACCCCAATTTAGCATTTAGGGCTTTCCAGAAAGAAGATCACTGTGTAGGTGTGGGGTGTATAGCAGAAGTGGGGGTGGGGAGGCAGAGCATGATGCAGCCCCGAGCACAGACAGCACTTCAGCCTGAGACACAGGACCACAGGAAGAGCAGCGCAGGGAGGAGACGACTGAGGAGATGGATCAGAGGAGGGAGCCACAGTGCAGATCTCTTGGGACAGGGAGAGAATAAAGGCTCTTGAGGAGCCAAGTCCACATAGGACAAAGCAGGATTTGGTTATAAGGAGCCTGGATCTCTCAGAGAAGAGTCAGAGGTGGCCAGAATCTGCAATAAGGTGTGAGGTGTAGAGTAAACGTGAGAGACTGCTTTAGGAGAGTGTGTGCATACAGTTGGGTAGAGCAGAAAGCAGGGAGGAGGATCCGTGGCCTCAGTAATTTGCAAAAATAGTCTTTTCAGTTCAGAGCTATGTACTCACATTCCATCTGGGATGCACTGGCATGTGCCTGTATTTGTCCTATGAATCTAAATATGTAGTCTCCAAATAGTATATTCAGTTCAGCAACCTCCTCATCACTGAGGTTGCCCTTGGACCAGGGCTTCAGGAATATGGCAGTGCCTGAGTCACTGTCCCAGCTGTGAATCTGCAAATCATCCAACCAGCCTGAACCTTGATTTTTTGCCCAGGTGCTGTTGACAAAGGATGTGATCTGGATAATATGGTAAGAAGTGGTTCCCTGGAAGGCTGTGAAAAGAAAGGGATAAGCAGGAAGGAGTGAGAAGGTACAGAAATGGAAAAAATCCAGACAACAGGAACCTGGATGCTGATGAAAACATAAAGGGTGACACATATGACTGCCCAGAGCTTCAGGCTCCATCCCCAGCACCTGGAATGGGAGCAGAGGGCTGGAGACTGCAGGGCTCAGGAATTTTGGGTCCAGGTGCCTCTGGGTAGTGCAATCTACTTTTACCCAATACCCTTGCAACAGTGCAGGGAGCTGCCAGAATGACTCTTACCATCCTCGCTGTCAGCACCTGGGAGGAGAACAGCGAACAATTCAAATGGCAGAAGCAGCATTTCTCCAGGAGATGGAACTTCTGACTTGTAGAGCTGTTGTTTGATCTCTGATTTCAGCAAACCTTCTTCTCAGTACCTGTAAGGACTTCCTCTTTCTTCCAACTGACAATTACCTCTCGCATGCAAATTGTGCTTCAGAGGAAAAGGATATGCCTCCCACATCCTTTAACCTTGTAGCCTACCTCTTGCCCTCCACCCCTGCCCCAGCCTTGCCCTGACTTGTAGACTTTCTATTTCCTCCCTGACTTTCTGCTGCTCCTCAGCTTCCTTCACACCACCTTGAAAAGCCCCCCTGTGCTTCTTAAGGGTCATTTCACCTTCCTCGCCTTTTCCCCACATGTGTAGCATAAGAGAGTGATATTTAAAAATTGTTTATCTTCCAGTCTGCTCTAACCTAGGTGGAGGCTTTGGCTTATCCACCCGACTCAGCCTTCCTCCCTGTCTACTGCCTTCTCTTCTCAGACCCTCTCTCACTGCTTCCTAATGTTCTCAAGGTCTTCTCTTTCTTATCTTACCCCTCCTTGTCTGGTGTCTCTTACCCTCTGTTCTAATCTGGCTGTGTGTGTGTGTTTGTGTAGATTTTCACTTACATGAAGGCAGAGCTTTTAAATTCTAAGTGTGCTGTAGAAATACCAACCTAAATCCTAGAATCTAATGTCATAGACCTGCTACTCATAATCCAGGCAATATTATCTTACATCTTAGCTAATGTTGAGGCAAACATGGCACTTGCTCCCCTTCTCTTCAGTAGCCCCTGAACTGAAGACAAAACAAGTTTTTCAAACAAGTGTTCAGGAGATAAGCAAAACTCCTGGGGCTGTGCTCTGTACACCTCCCACCTAAGTCAAAGGTGCCGGTTTCAGTGAGATTCTTGAAGCAGTAGAGCCATATTCTTCTTTTTTACTATCTCATGACTTCTGTCTACATTTATGCCTTCATATCCGCACATAAGGTGTTAGTTAATAAGGGGACCAAGGAGGCTGCCAATTTCTATACCAGTTACACAGAGTGTTCATTATAAGGGGTCATCATCTCTTGTCATCTTTTTGTTTGAATTTTGCAAGTTTTGACAATATTTTTAGAATCCACTGATTGAAAATTTGTATTTTAACCATATGTTGGTTTAAATGTGATATATTATTGCAAGCTTAAGATGAAGTTTACTGAGGAAGAGAAAGACAGTTTCATGGAGCAAAAACAAGGCACAAATATATTTGCTACAGAGCATGTATGGGCTCCTATCATAATGCAAAGTCCTAAGGATGATTTTTTAATTGTCTCTAATTTGGAAAATATCATAAATTTGTATAAATCTACATATCATGCATAAATATGATGATAAATGATTCCAAGTGGAAAGGGGTGTCACTACCTCCTTCTATTAAATAGGGGAAAATAAAAATAAAAATAAGAAATTGGCAATTGCTATTCTCAGAAATGACTGGTTCATAGTATTAATAAGAGTAGCCTCCAAAGTTACAATTGATGTGAACCAAATATCAACTGTTCCTCACTTTCAAAATTAATCCAATGAGTTGGCAGGGCACAAAAGACTATCACAATATATTATTCCAACACTCACCAAATTGTCAGAGAAGGTAACCCCAAAGTATGACAACCGTAATTTAGACAAAATTATTTCACCAGAAGAGAGTATTCAGTGTTGCCAAGACCATGTTAGAATCTGAGTTGGACCCGAGGGAAGGAAGATAGGGGGAGAGATCTTGGTTTTAGCTTTAACTGGAGGTCAGTAAGTCTGTGTCACATATGTTAAGAATGTCAACACAGATGACAAACAGAAAGAGAGTCTCTCCAGAAGACAAAGATATTTATTTGGGAAGAGTGCATCTCAATGGACATCTGGGTGCTGTAGTAAACCATATGTGCATATGACAAGCGGTATAGGAAGACAAACTTTTAAAGAAAACCTGAGAATTACAAAATTGTTCTGAAATAATTTTCCATGATTAGACAGATTAATAACAAGGGTGATGCCTGTCAGAGGTGGGACAGGCAGCTTCTGCACAGATGTCTTTGCAGAAGTATTTTTGTGTAAGTTCATGATGCCCTTTGTGCAAAGCCTCGAGTATTTCAGAGACTTTGTTGATAGTTTTTGTGAGTAGGCAACAAGCAGGAGAGCCCTCTCTGTGACCTTCCCCAGAGCTATTTGCTATTATTATTTTTTTACACTGTGACTCCATTTTGAGTCTGGTGGCTTTTACAAGAAGATGACTGTAAGTTCAAACTCAATAAAGAAAATTTCCCACCAAAAGGAGGATGTTCGAGGGGCGGACATAGATGGCAGACTAGAGACAGCTTCTTTGCAACTAGTTGTGGTGAGATTGGGCAGAGAAGATTCCAGGCATTTCTGGCTTGTGTGCTCTGCCCAGAAATATCTCTTCAGGGGCACAGGGAAACAGTGGGAGACTTCAGGACCCCAGCAGGAGAACGAAAGAAGTGGAGAAGCGGCAGGTGTTTGCATTTGGGCAGAGGCTGGCTACCCATGGCAGCTGCGGTGGTGGAGAGTTTGCAGGCAGGGAAGGCCTTTTCTGTGTGTTTTTTTTTTTTTGGACTAGGGCATTTGGTTGAGTTATCTTGCTTGGGCTAGCAAGCAAGTGACTTTGAAGAGCACCTAGAGGTCAGGACTGAGCCACGGGATGGAGCAGAGCTTTCGTTGTTCCGCCACAGGCGGGGCAGGGCACAGCCATCATGGGAGAGCTGTGTGGCAGGCTTTGCCCTCAGGCTTCTAGAAAGAGGATGGTTTTGTTGTGCCTCCTAAGTGGGCAGCCACTTCTGGAGAGATCCAAGCAACACATGGTTTCCTGGGAAAACCACTGTGTAGCCAAGGGACACAGTTCGAAAGGTCAAGGTGTGTCTATTAAGCGGGCTGAGGAGAGCTTTAGGCTCCCAACCCTGTGGAGTTTGAGGGCAAAGAAGTTAGCAGAGGCTTCCCATCTCCATCTTACACAGCTGTCTCAGCGTTGTGATTAGCATCACATACCCCAGAAGATCACCTGTTGGCCGGGCAATGTTCAGCAAATACACATACATGTAGTTTTTTTCCTTTAAAAATTTTTTTTCACGTTTTTCCCCTCCAGATTTTTTGCTAAAAATATTTGCTTTATATATTTGGGTGCTCTGGTGATAGGTATATATGTATATATGTTGATAATTATTGTATCTTCTCGCTAAATTGACCTGTTTATATAAAAACCTTGTTTGTCTTCCTATGTTTGTTGACTTAAAGTCTATCTTTTTTGTTAGAAGTCTAGCTACTCTCTCATGCTTTTAACTTCCATTTGAGTGAAATATTTTTTTATAATCCTTCATTGTTAGTCTTCACAGTTATAGTAAATTTCTAGTAGGGAACTTGAATTTATGTTTATCATTCATTCAGCCAGTCTATGCATATGTTTTTTAATTTAGAATGCGTTTAATTCACAGACTACATTTTTATATTTTGCATTCCTAATTTTGAATTAATCAATTATTTAATTTATTATACTTATTTCAAAATATTACTGGGTTACAAATATTTTGGTTACCTGTATTGCTTTTGTATAGTTTGAGTCAAAATTGTCTGTGTGTCTTTTACCCATGTAGTGATGATTATACCTGTTAGGTGTGAATTTACCCAACTCTTCCCGCCCCCCTCCCATTTGCTTTCTTTCCATTGAGTTTGACTACCAAATGTGCACACATGTGTTTATCCATTGATTCCAATTTAATAGTGAGTACCTGAGGTGTTTGCCTTTTCCATTCTTGCATAAGATTGGTCTTCCTTTCCATCCTGGTTGTCAGGAAAGGTATTAGTTCACCAATTTTTAATGGCTGTTTAGTACTCCATAGAATTCATATACTTGTTTTATTAATCCACTCAAGTCTTGATGAGTACTTGGGTTGGATACACATATTTGCAGTCTGAATTGTGCTGCAATAAATATTTGAGTACACATGACTTTTTGATGAAATGACCTTTTTATTTGGGTAAATAACCAATAGCTGTATAGTTGAATCAGAAGGTAGGTCTACCTTTTGTTCTTTATCTCCATGTGACTTTCTATAGAGGTGACACTTGTTTGTAGTCCCAGCAATAGTGGGAGTGTTCCTTTCTCTCTGCATCCACCACAGTGTCTGCTGTTTGGGGATTTTTTTTGATAACAGCTGTTGTCACTAGAGTTAAGTGATGCCTCATTATGGTTTTTATTTGCATTCCCCTGATTAGAGATGTGGAGCATTTTCCCACATGTTTATTTGTCATCAATGTGTCTTCTTTTGAAAAGCTTCTGTTCATGGTTTTTGCTCACCTTTTAATAGTTTTTTTTTTTTTTTACTTTTTTGATTTTCTTGAGTTCTTTGTAGATTCTCTTTATCAGCCCTTTATCCAATGTATGGTATGCATGTATTTTCTTTCATTTTGTACATTGTTTGCACTATTTATTGTTTCTTTGGCTGTGCAGAAGCTTTTCAATTTGATCAGGTCCCATATGTTAATTTTTGCTCCTGCTATGATTCCTTTGGGGATCTTCTTCATCAATTCTTTGCCTAGGCAATTCTTTGTTTATAAATAGAGTTTTTCCAATATTTTCTTCTAGAGTGCTTTATATAAAAATTTATTTATTTACTTTATTAATTTATAATTAAAATCATAACTGTATATATTTATTGGGTACAGTGTGATGATTTGATATACAATTTTTTTTGAACTTATAAATGTTAGGCTGATTTATAAGAGCTGCTCTGGGAAGTTATACAGTTTGTTTACAATGAGGAGTTATCTAACTCTGAACATAGTGTACATGGCAGACAGAAGTCATCATAGCAAGAGAACCACAGCTATTCTGCTGCAGCCAATACAAAAACCACCACAGAGCAGGAGGGGAAATGTCGGGATGAAGAGTTTTTTTTTCTTTTTAATTAGAAAAGAAAAAATAACTCCTCTGCAATCTTAACAAAGGGAAAGAGTATTTTGCACTGGGAGAAGAAAATGGCACAAAATAACAAGTGTTTTTGCCACCAGCCCTGTCTCTGTCTATTCCAAGAGCAGAGGTAAAAGGGCACAGTTGAAGCAAATAAGCAATTATGTAAAATTACTTAGAAACCCCACAAATATGATTAAAATTTAAACTTCTATTTTGCTCTTAATTTTTTTTAAATCTCAAAAGGCCTGCTTTAGTGACATGCTATTCCCACCAGACAATAACCCCAATACATCTATATTCCCTCTGTCGGTAACATGCTCAAGTTGACCAGCCAACTCATTTCTAAACCTGTGTGTGGAGAAGTACATGTATCTTGTAAAACAGAACCATAGCGATCAAGTGACTGCTAGTTAGTGTGCATCCACCTGTCAATTTACCAGCACCCACTTCCTCCAGAAGGTGGGCAGGGCAGAGACCCTGAAGTGTTAACAAGGAATTAACCCCCAATCACCAACTTTTGAAGCACCACTTCTCCCACCTCCTCTTTGAAAAGATACTTCTCACTAAACTTACTTTACTTTGTGGTTTTCATCTTTAGGAGCACATACAGTCCACACACCCATACTTATAATTTTTTTTGTTTTTATATTTAAATATAAAAATACTGCTCTTCTTTTGTTATAAAGGAGCACCAAGCCATAAGAACCTTTTCTTCTTTTAAGGTAGGGATATCCATCTGTTTACTCTGAACTCTTTGTTGAGGTGAGGGCATTTAGCCTCAAGCAAGGGAAGTGTGGCTTGAGACCAAGGGCATTTCCCTTCCTCATCTCCAACTTCTATTTTCTCTCTCAATTCCCATTTATAGCAGCATGTTGGTTATAATTTCTTTAACTTTTCCACCAAGGGAAATGCTAAACTAGAGTAAGCCAGGCCTTTCAATTCCAGCTACCCTGAAGTATAAGTCTCCCTCTCCAGCAGACATGCTCCACCTGGATAGCTATGCCTGCTGGAGAAACACACTCCATTAAATGGAAGTAGCGGTTACTTCCTTCCGTCCCCACTAACACATTAGAAAGCTTCAGTGAAATTAAAAAAAAAAAAAAAAAAGAAAGCTTCAGTGATAGGGAAAAAAAGGAGAGTGAATGAAAAGAGATTAAGAACTTGACCCCTCTATTTGGCCAAAGAAAGCAAGATTAACTGGGCATGAGGAATAAAAGAGTACCATGAGATTCTACCCTTTTGAGTTACAGTTGGGACAACTGGGAGAGGGGGAAGATTTAGAGTGGGATGGAGAACCAGAAGGGGCTCAACAGCTGAAAGTCTAGTCCACTTAGTTTTTGTACTGTAAGGGCCCATTGCCAGTTTCATTGAGAAGACATGTATGAATGAGGGCTTCTGTCACCAAGAAGAGGTCACAGTTGGTAAAGGGACAATGATCTTCAAACTAGCTATTCTTTTCCTAGCTGACAGTCTAGGAAATAAGGATGCTTGTACTATGGTTTGCTACACCAGGAGAAAAGTCATTGGTGTTGGAGGTTTCATGGAATCCAGTTAGGCACCTGGCATTGTCCAGGCCTCCTTTGGGATCATAGGCACAAATGTGGTACTGGTCTGTTTGCTTAGTTTCTCGATGGCATCCTCAGTGTACTTTAGACCATTCTCCTTCTGCATGGCCTTGGTACTGAAGTTGGTATGAGAGCCTGCACCATTTCAGTTCCCAGAAATGGGCTTAGGATAAAAGGTTTCTATTACTCCAAAGTCTTCACATACATCATGCAAGATCAAACAAGCCACCCAGAGATGATCTCCCATGCTGATTCCTTTACAGGATCCAATTTGGAATTTCCACTGGGCAGGCATGACTTTGGCATTAGTCCCAGCAATCTTGACTGCAGCATATAAGCAGACTCTGTAATAATCTTCCACAACAGCCCTGCCATAGGCTCTGTCTGCTCTCATGCCACAGTAATAAGGACCTTGAGGCTCAGGGAAGCTGGTGGAGCGCAATCAAAGGGGTGCCCATCTGGACCCATCAGAGTATATTTCTGCTCCATTCCAAACCATGGGTGCTGAATGCTCACCATATCCATTATCAACTCACAGGTCTGCCTCAAACTGCTGGGGTTCCACCCCAGAGACAGGGTCCTTTAAGACCTGTGGAGCTGGTGGCAGTCAACTAAAGAAAAGTGAAGCTAGAAATGATGAGAGACAAAAAGATAAGACATATAGAATAGAATTTTCAAAGATGGGAGCATAGGGGACCACAGCTAGCTTGTGGGGCTCACAGTGGTTCCACTTAGCTTTTATTGAAGGCTATTTACTCATTTAGCTCAGAAGGTAAGCTGAGGAAGGGAACAAAGATGCCAGCAGTTTCTAGGAGCAAGCATGTCAGCTCCTATTGTTTCTGTAATCATTAACTTTAAGTGTCTGAGCAGCTTTGAGAAATCTGAACCCTGAGCCTTGTGAGAGGGCAGCCTCTTGTCTGTGGTCATACACACACAGATTCCCAGGGTGGTGTTAATTTCTGCTAGTTCACTGTGGAGTAAAATGTCACTGGCATCAATCTCCTCTGAAGGATCAGTGGGAAAGAAAAATTATCCTTTCTTCTCCAACTCAGAGGGTCTGCCTCTATGACAAGGGATATAAGCTCTTTTACCCATATTTCAGAGCTTGAGCTGTTCCCGTGATCTCTGCCTGAGCCATATACAAATCTCAACAATGGGTATTTGCTTTGGCTGTTGACTGGGCAGGATACAGCCTAGTTCATGTTTCCTGCTAGGCCTTGTACACAGTTCCCTCTGTGGCCATTATTCCTTCAGAGTGTTTGGAGACCCAGAATGGATATTTGCAAGCTGTATCCCCTATAGGCCAGGCTTCTAGGAAACTGCTCAGATAAGAAATTTAGTGGCTGGTTTAAAGGTAAATTAATCTAACAAGGACTAGTTAAACTAATTTCTACTTTTCTTTATTTCACCTTGCTCAGCTTATTTCTTTACTTTTTCCTTTTTCTTAGTGTGTTTTCCCTTGCCACGTATGGGGTCTTTGGTCCCCATTCTGCCTGCATCAAATTGGTGGTCTCTGCAGGCTTTCAATTGAACTTGGAAACTTTGTAGAACACTAGCTTGTTGGGGTCCTTGTGGAAGTGGTCCCCAAACCTGGCACCAAACACAAGACACATGTCACTATTGGAGCCTTCAGACGGTAAGAAGGCCACCAAAATCCCACTCAGGTAATTCTTCTACATACTTGGGCATGCAGTCCATGGTGTAGATCTTGTAGTGTAGTCCTCCAGTACCATCAATTCAGACATACATGACTTGAACTTTCTGAGCCTGATGCAGGGACATATATACCTATTTGATGCCTTTGTTTAAATGGAACTTGTAGAGGTGGCCAGGTAGAACATGTTCTGAGGAGTGAGTGGGAAGGCAGGCAGGCAGGCAGGCATTTAGAGCAAGGTAAAGAGAGGAGAGGAGTCCAATGTGCTCAAACGCCCTGCTCTTCTCCCATCTTTGGCTCTCTTGGTACACAATTTTGAATGCTTAACTCAAACTGAGTAACAGCCATCAACATTCACTTATTTTTTTATGGATAGACATCTGAAATTTACTCTTAGTTATTTAAATATACCCTTACATTGTGCACATTAGGGGAAATACCACCAAATGTCCTCCCTTCTCCCACCATTCTCCCTCTCCCCTTCCCTTTCCCTGTCCCTGGTCACCCGTGCCCCTTGTTAGACTATAATTGTGTTTTATCATTTGTATGAGTGTATAAGTATTTATATATAAGTTTCATATTATTATTGAGTATATTGGATACTTTCGCCTCATTCTTGAGATACTTTTAAGAAGAATGTGTTTGAACTCCATCCAGGTAAACTTGAAAGATGTAAAAATCGCTGTCTTTTTTATGGCTGCATAGTATTCCATGGTATTCTATAAATATTCCATTACTTGTTAATTCATTCATGGGCTGATGAACATTTGGCTTCCATGACTTGGCAATTGTGAATTGGGCTGCAATAAACATTCTGATGCAAATGTCTTTGTGGTAAAATTATTTTTGTTCTTCTGGGTAGACACCTAGTAATGGAATTGTGGAATCAAATGGAATGCTGAATTTACTTCCTTGAGGGTCCTCCACACTTCTTTCCATAAAAGTTGTATTAGTTTGCAATCCCACTAGCAGTGTAGAAGTGTTGATTTTATTTCCTCAGACACTGCTATATTCCTTCTGCTATTTCTTTTCTCAGGGTTTTTTAGTTCTTTTTATAGAGAACTTCACATCAGCCACAGTCACAAGCCACAGCTCATTGGTAAATGGCTGGTTAGCTCCAGTTCCTGGGGCCCCCAATCCAGTCTCACTCCACCAGTTTTAATTGCCAAATAATGGAAAATACTCATAGGGAGTAACCAGCAGAAGAACTCTGGCAGCATGAAAAATCAGAGTAGATTAACTCCCCCAAGGGATTATAAAGGAGACACAACAGAAAATACCATCCATAGAGAAATGGCTCCAATGTCAGAAATAGAATTGAGAATATAGAAAGCAAGTAAGATGAAGAGAATGGAGGAAAAGATAGAAATAGAAATCCAAAAAGAAGTTCAAAAGTTGTCTCAAGAAATTAATGAGAGGGCAGTGCCTGTGACTCAAAGGAGTAGGGCACCGGCCTCATATGCCAGAGGTGGTGGGTTCAAACCCAGCCCCAGCCAAAACTGCAAAAAAAAAAAAAAAATAAAAATAAAAAAATAAATAAAAAAAAGAAATTAATGAAATCAAAGATAAAGTCACCAAGTATAAGGACATAATGAGAAGGGGTATAGCAGAGCTTAAGGAAGTGAAAAGGGTATTGAGTAGCTTCTCATTACAGTAGACAACCTCAGTAATAGAGCTGAGCAGAAGAAAGAATCTCTGAAATTAAATACAAGTCTTTCCAATGATCCCAAGCATTCAAAGAGGCAGAAAAAAGGACAAATAGAACAAAATGTTCCCTGAGACAGTTGTGGGAAATGCCAAAAGATCAAACATCTAAATTGTAGGGTCCTGAAGGAGAAGAGGGTGGTTCTAAAGGCACAGATGTTCTACTCCAAGATATTATGGAGAATTTCCTAGGCATTGCAAGAGATACAGAAATTCAGATAGTAGATAGTTTCTGAACCCCAGAACTACTCAAGGCAAATAAAGCATCTCCTAGACACATTGTATTAACTTTGCCAAAGTTAATATAAAGGAGAAAATCCAGCAACTAGTCAGGTATAATGAAAGTATTACCTACAAAGGGGAAATATCAGGATAGCCATAGATCTTTTAGCCAAAATATTTCAAGCCAGAAGTGGGTGGTCATAAATCTTCTAAAACAAAACAACTTTTAGCCTAGGATCCTGTATTCAGCTAAGTGGAATTTCATTTGTGATGGAGAAATCAAATACTTTATTGACATCCATATGTTAAGGAAATTTGCCATAATTAGACCAGCTCTCAAGGAAATACTCAAACTCCTTTTTCATAATAACCAGCATGATGGTCTACCACCAAAGTAAACTCACCCAGACTTTAAAGAAGAAAACCTAGCTTCCACAATGGTGAAAAGATTAAAAATATGCATTTCTCCTTTGAAAAATAAAATGGCTGTAACACTACCATACCTATCAATTCTCTCAATTAATGTGAATAGCTTAAATTCTCCTCTAAAGAGGCACAGTTTGGCTGACTAGATACAAAAACTCAGGCCAGGTATATGTTGCCTCCAAGAGACTTAGGTTATCTGAAAGGATAAAATAAGACTCAGGGTGAAGGGATGGAAAACAGTAATTCGTGCAAATAGAAATCAGAGAAAAGCAGGAGTTGCAATTTGATTTGGACATACAATTGGATTTAAACCAACTAAATAAGGAAAGACAATGAGGGACATTACATACTTATCAAAGGAAACACTCAATATGAAGAGATTTAATAATTAACATTTATGTCCCCTACCTAAATGTTCCTCAATTTATAAAACAAACTCTAACAGATCAGGAGAATGTGATATCTTCCTCCACTATGATAGTTAGAGATTTCAATACCCTTTTGGCAGTTCTGGACAGATCCTCAAAGAAGAAACTAAACAAAAAAATAATGGATTTAACCTTGACCATAGAACAAATAGACTTAACAGACATATACAGAATATTTCATCCTAATAAAACTGAATACACATTCTTTTCATCAGCCCACAGATAATCCTCCAAAACTGATCATATCTTAGGACACAAGTCTAACTGTAACAAATTTAAGGGAATAGGAACTATTCCTCATATCTTCTCATACAATGATTGAATGAAAGTTGAACTCAACAGCAACAGAAATCATACTCAAACAAAGTCATTGAAACTAAATAACCTTAGGCTGGCTGATAGCCGGGTCAAAGAAAAGATTAAGAAGAAAATCATCAGATTTTAGGAACACAATGTTAATGAAGATACAAACTATCAAAACCTGTGAGATACTGCAAAAGCAGTCCTAATAGGGAAATTTATAGCATTAGAAGCCTTCATCAAGAAAACAGAAAGAGAGCAAGTCACCAACCTAATAGGCCACTTTAACCAACTGGAAAAGGAAGATAAATCCAACCCCAAACTCAGAAGAAGAAAAGAAATAACCAAAATTAGAGCAGAATTAAATGAAATTGAAAACAAAAGGATCATCCAGAAGATCAACAAAAGGAAATTTGCTTCTTTGAAAAGTTTAATAAAATTCATAAACCTTTGGATAGACTAACCAGAAACAAAAGAGTAAAATCTCTAATAACATCAATCAGAAACATAAAGGGGAAATAACAACAGATACCACAGACATATAAAAAACCCTCAATGATTGCAAAAAACCTGTATTCTCATAGGTATGATAATGGAGAGGAAATAGACTACTATCTGAAAGCATGCCACCTTCCTAAACTCAAACATAAAGAATTAGAAATTTTGAATAGACCTATATCAAGCTCTGAAATGGTATCAATTACACAAAATCTCCTAAGAAAGAAAAGCCCAGGATCACACAGTTTCACATCAGAATTCTACCAAACCTCAAAACAGGAACTAGTACCTATATAATATACTCTTTTGCAAAACATAGAAAAGGAAGGAATCCTCCCCCACCACATTGTAAGAAGCAAATCACCTTGATCCCCAGACAGAGATAGGACCCAACAAAGAAAGAAGACTATATACCAATATCATTAAGGAATACTGATGCAAAAATATTCAATAAGATCTGAGTAAACAAATTTCACCGGCACATCAAAAAGCTTATAGGCCATCATCAAGTTGGTTTCATCCCTGGGTTACAAGGTTGGTTGAACATATGTAAATCTATAAATTTAATACACCATCACATAAATAAAATAAAAAACAAAGACCATATGATTCTAGCAATTGATGCAGATAAGGCTTTTGGTATTATTCAGCCAGCATTTTTTCATAATTAGAACACAGGAAAATAGGTTATATGGGACATTTCCTAAACTGATCGAGGCCATCTACAGCAAACCAACAGCTAATATCATATTGGATGAAGTAAAATTGAAAGAATTTCCACTCAGATCTGGAACTAGACAACAATACCTATTGTCACCACTGCTATTGAACATAGTACTGGAAGTCCTAGCCATCATAATGAGGTGAGAGATGGAGATCAGAGGTATTCAAATAGGACAGGGGATGTCAAACTCACTTTTTGTGAATGACATGACATTTCACACGGAAAACCACAAGGACTAAACTATAAACCTCTTAGAAGTGATGTAGAAGAAATATAGCAGTGTCTCGGGATACAAAATCAATACCTACAAACCAGTACCTTTATATATATCAACAATAGTAAAGTCAAGAATACAATCAAAGACTCTATTCTTTTTTTAATAGTGCCAAAGAAGATCAAATACCTGGGAATATATCTAACAAAAGATGTGAATGATCTCTATAAAGAGAATTATGAAGTCCTGAGAAAAGAAATAGCAGGAGATGTTAAAACATGAAAGAACATGCCATGCTTATGGTTGGGAAGAATCGACATTGTTAAAATGTCCATACTACCCAAAGAAATCTACAGGTTTAATACTTTGTAAAGTATCTCAAGAATGGGGGGAAAGTATTCAATATACTCAATAATAACATGAAACCAATATATAAAAACACACTAATACAAATAATAAGACACAATTATAGTCTTGCTAGAGGACAGGGAGAGAAGAGGGGGGAGGGGAGGATGGAGGGTGATTGGTTTGAGGAGGGAAGGTATTTTCTGAGATCTCACCTAATGTGCACAATGTAGGGTTACAATTCGAAACATCTAGGAGTACATTATAAATGTCTTACCACAAAAAAATAAGTGAAGTGATGGTTATGTGAATCAATTTGATTTAAGCATTCCATATTGTATATCAAATCATCACATTGTACTCCATAAATGTATACAGTTATGGTTTAATAACAATTAAGTTAAAAGCAAACAGACAAAAGAAATAAAACAACATTTTAAATTAGACATCTTACCACAAAAAAATAAATAAGTGAGGTGATGGTTGTGTTGATCAGTTTGATTTAAGCATTCCACATTGTATATCAAATCATCACATCATGCCCTATAAATGTATACAGTTATAATTTTAAATAAAAATGAAATTTAAAAAGGATGCTATTGATATGTGTACATTGATTTTGTAGCCTGATACTATGCTGAATTTATTCATGAATTTTTGGATTCTCCTAGTGAAATCTTCATGTTTTTCTAGGTATTAGATCATATAATCAGCAAATAATGATAATTTGATTTATTCTTCCCCAATTTGGATATCCTTGACTTTCTTCTCTTTTTCTGATTGCTCTTGCTAGGACTTCTAACACTATGATAAATGAAAGTCACATAGTTGGAAACCTTGTTTAGTTTGAAATCTGAGCAGGAAACCTTTTAGTCTTTCCCAATTCTGTATGAGGTTGGCAGTTAGGCTTTTGTATATGGCTTTTATAATTTTGAAATATGTTCTATCTATGCCTATTTTGTTAAGAGTTATTGTAACAAGGTGCTGAATTTTATCAGATGCTTTCCTTTGTCTATTGAGATGATCATATGGTCTTTGCATTGGCTTCTATTTATGTGGTGAGTCATATTTATAGATTTGCATGTGTTGAACCATCCTTTCATTACTGGAATGAAGCCTACCTACTATATCATGATGGATTACTTTTTGATATGCTGCTGAATTTGGATTTAAATGAGCGGGAGAAGTATGAGAAGTTGTATTGCAGAAACCAAAAGATGAAAAGCCAAAGCAAGGATAATTCTTTCAAGTAGAAACAAGACTTAGAAATAATGCCAATGAAGTTACTTAAAAAGTAGATTGTATACTTAGGAAAAAGGGAAGCCATTCAGTGATGTAGAAATGGTGAAAAAATGTATTGTCAAATTTGTAGGATGTTTAGATCCCAATAATATTCCAAAGAACATACAATTGCCTCTTTCAACCTGAAGTATAACTGATCAGCAGAATGGATTAGCCTTCAACTTAACTGAAGAACTTCACACAATTCAAAAGGAAAATGTATATGATTCAATTGCTTTGGAGAAATCATGATACTACTGTCTCAGTAAAGGTTTTCTTTTTCCTTCCTTCCTTTCATCCTTCCTTCCTTCCTTCCTTCCTTCCTCTCTTTCTTTCTTTCTTTCTTTCATTTTTTTTTTTTTTTTAG
>NW_003852486.1:2208138-2213048 GCF_000181295.1 Otolemur garnettii | reverse complement strand
CAGTTGTCATTGTTGTTTAGCAGGACCCAGTCCAGATTTGAACCCTCCTGCCTCAGTGTATGTGGCCAGCGTCCTAACCACTGCTATGGGCACCGAGCCTCAGTACAAGTTTTATATTTCATTTTTTTAGTTCATAACAGAGGATTTTCTTTGCTCTGAAGAGTTATTCACTTTGGGTACTTTTGGGAAAAGAAGAATAATTGATATCTTCAACCAGTTTCATGATAGATGTCATGATGTTGGATGAAATTGGGTAAATTTAGTGAGTGTATATACAGACGGTGCACCTTCCATGACAGGAAAACATGAAGGGTTTATTGTACAGATAAAATATATAAACAGGTCCAGATGCTCTCATTTCTTTTCATTGTAACTTGCATCAGCAACATCTCTGTGCTAAAGCTTCTATTTTAAGTGACACTTTGCAACAAGTTACAAGTATTTTTAATTATATTTGTGCAAATGCTACATGGGATCATAGGTTTCCTAATATGCTAACATTGAATGTTGAGGTAGTCTTTCAGTGTAGCCTTATCATTCTAAAGTGCATTGACTATTACATGTATAGGTGGCAGCCAAAATTCTATTGGTGTGAAAAGTGGTAGTCAAATTTTATGAAGAACAGAATCAGCAATGTGAATTATTGAATGCAAATTTCCACAGGAATCTGGCATTTCTGTGTGATACCTTGTTAAATAAAAATGACTTGAATATTTATTTCAAGGTAAAAGTAAGGCAAAAAACAAATCTAAGCATTTCAAAAACAGCTATTTTCCCCCCAAATATTTCTTTTTCAAAATGACATTTTGGATGAACATTTGCCCCAGTTAGCAAAGGTCATTGTTAGGCTGGATGATATATGTTAATTATTTGAAGAATATGCAGCTATTAAAGCCTAGTTAATTGCAGAAGAGAATAGAAGGTTCACTGAGTTTGAGAATCATGTCATAACACTTGAATTAGCATATCAGCCTCACTTGTTATCACCAAAGGCACCTAAATAATAACATTAAATTGATTGAGCTCTCAGTAGATGACACTTTGAAGTCCCTGATTGATACTTAGAAGCATATAATTGAAATATGAAAAATTCAATAGAATACTCAGTCCTTCAGAAACATGCCTGAAAAAAGCTTTCTTGCTTTTCAACCACTTATTGCTGCAAATAAATCTATGTTTCCTACCTAATCCAGACCAAGGTGTCCTTAAGGTCACAGATGACTGCTGTACACCCAGAGGATCTACTGAAACTGTGGACCTCCAAACTGTAACAAAATGTTCAAATGCTTTCCAACAATAGCAGACAAAACAAAGCCATTAAAATATTAGTTTCTTTTAATCTTAACAAATGGTTTTGATTTGTTGAAATTATCATTTGTATAGTGTTTGATATATACAATACTATACATTTTAAAGTGTATCTCCTTGAAGTTTTTTGGATATGGTTTTATCTGATTACAGCTAAATTAATTTATCCTTTCAAATGAACAGGTTCCCCACCTTTATCCAAGTAATGCATCGAGATCACCAAACATTATATACCTCTTGTGAGATATTCATAGTGTAGTAAAACTAGAATCTGGTCACATCACAAATATATCAACATCTAGTAAATGAATAAAGGGCATGAAAAATGGTATCAAAGATATGGGATCAACAAAATCCAGACTGTGGATAATTATTGATACATAAGATGTCTTCAAAAGGTAATTCTAGGGTACTATAGAGGAGAAATTTATAGACTAAAAGAGATCAATGAGACATATCAATTAATTTTAATGCCTTGTAATTCAATAAATGGATTGTAAAAAATAATTTCTGAGACTGTTGTGAAACATCTGAATGCTTATTAGACATTTAATAATACTAAGGAATCTTGATTTATAGATAGCATAATGTAATCATGGTTATATATAAAGGTAATGTTTATATTTTAGAAATACATGTTGAAACATTTGTGGATGAAATACAATATCTGAAATTTATTTCAATTATGAGTGGACATACTTTTCAATAGCATTGAAATGGTGGGGTTTTATTTGGCTAGTTTTTATTTATTTATTTATGTATTTTTTATTTCAGGTTAATGTGAGGGTACAAAGAGCCTGGTTATAATATTTGAATTTGTTAGGTATAGTACCTCTTGTAGTTTTGTCCTGCACCTAAAATCTGTGCCACAGTCCCCTACATAATTCCCATTAAGTGGGAGCACACAAACCCTCCTCCCCTGTCCTCTCTCCCACCAAATTGAATTGAAATGAGTTTTTCCCCATGTGGTGTGCATTAGATCATCTATTGGCTTCATATTTGTATTGAGTATATTAGATTTTTGCTTTTCTATCCTCCTGATACTTTACTAAGAAGAATGTATTTCAACTTCATACAGGATAATACAAAAGATATAACATCTCCATAATTTTTAATGACTGAATAGTATTCCATGCTATACATACACCACAGTTTGTTAATCCATTCCTTAGGTGATGGGCATTTACATTATTTCCACATATTGGTGTTTAAAAATTAACCCACAGCTCAGTGCCTGTGGCTCAAGCAGCTAAGGTGCCAGCCACATACACCTAAGGTGGCAGGTTCGAATCCAGCCCAGGCCTACCAAACAACAATGACAGCTGCAACCAAAAAATAGTCAGGTGTTGTGGCAGGCGCCTGTGGTCCCAGCTACTTGGGAGGTGGAGGCAGGAGACTTGCTTGAGCCCAGGAGTTGGAGGTTGCTGTGAGCTGTGATGCCATAGTACTCTACCCAGGGGAACAGCTTGAGGCTCTGTCTCAAAAAAAAAAAAAAAAAAAAGAAAAAAGAAAAAAAAGAATAAAAATTGACCCACAATAAATAAAAATCTAGTGTGAATGTCTTTATGATAAAATGGTTTTTTTCTTCTGGTTAGATGCCTAATAATGAGATTGTAATATCAAATGGGAGGTCTATTTTGAGTTCTTCGAGGATTCTTCATAGTGTTTTCTCTATCTTTACACATATAAAATTATGTAGAAAAAGCTGAAAAAGAGTCATTCTTTGTCTTAGTTTAAAGTCACTTAGTAGGTGGCTTAGTTAAGAGATGGACTATTGCAGTATTGCAGTGCTTATGTTCAAGTAACCCTTATTTTGCTTAATAGTGGCATGAAAGCAGAAGAGTAGTGACAGTGGCAATTTGGACATGCCTTAGAAAAGCTGTAAAGTGCTTTCTTTATGTAGAAAGGTGAGAGATTTGCTTAATATGGAAAGCAAAAAAAATGTATAATGAGGTTGCTAAGATCTTCAATCAGACTGAATCTTCCTACCATGAAATTGCACAGTGACCGAAGGCTGCACACTGATGTGGGCGCTCTGTGGTGGCCACAAAACCTCCCACTGGGGACCCTTCAGACTTGTGAAATGACTACCCATTTTTTTTCTGGTCCCATTTCCCTATTCTTGCTTAAACCCTCTGACTCCTATCAATAGAAAAGGTCTTGGGCAAATTAAGTTTATCAAGTTAAGGACACTAAGAGGAAAATCATAAGTTCAAGAAACCACTATTGAGGCATCATAATTTGGGACTAGACAGAATAAAAAGAGGAAAGAAAACAGAGAAAAGATAAAAGAAAAATTTGAAAAACCTGCCTCAAGAGATATCAAAGATCACAATAATATAAGGATTTTCAAGCAACTAAAAATTCAATCTCAATTGGTTTAAAAGTAAAATGAAACTTATTAAGTTTTCTTTTTCCAGTGGCAAGACAGGATTTTATTAGAAACTCATTAGGTCTTGTAGCTGAAATACCCAAAGACAGTTCACATCTCGAGTACAGTTGATTCAGGCTTTGGCCCTGTTATCATTTGATTTTTTCATTATTTGTGAACATCATTCCTGGACCAGTTTTTCCTGTAGGACAAAATTGTACAGCAATTTTGAGCTTTGCACACATGACACCAGCCAGACAATGGGAGAACTCCTCTATCCTCAAGTAGCAAACATAAATCCAAGGCTTCAGTTGGATCAGGCCAAATAGGTCAGAAATACACGATGAGCCAATTATTCTGGCTGAAGAGGGGAATGAAATTATGATCATTACCTTAGATCGTGGTTTTCATCCGGGCCAGTTTGTCCTCCTAGGGAACATTTAGAATGTCTGAAGATATATTTGAGTCACAACTGAGCACACACTGTTACCCTCTAGTGGGCAGAGCCAGGGATGCTGGGATGGTGCTAACATCCTACAGTGCACATCCTACAGCAAGAAGCATGTGGCCCAAAATACCAGTAGTGTGGAGGTCGAGAGACCATTAGAACAAGATTCTCAAATTGAATATATATCAGATTCAACTGGAAGCTTTGTTGAAACATCATTGGTGTCGATTCCCATATTTCTGATCAGCAGGTTGGGAGGTTGAAATTTGATTTTCTAAGAAATTTCTAGGCACTGTTGCTCCAGCCTGTTCATACTTCACCTGATGTCCACATTGCATAGTTCACGGTACACAGCAGGAGCATGACTGTGCTGTCAGACGGGCCAGCTGTATGTAACCTGGAGATGTAGCTATGTGTACTAATACAAGGGGGAGAAAGCTGTGATGTCATCCATTTTCTACACTTGCCAAATTCTAAAGACCATGTTGTCCTAAAACATAGAAGTAGGAGAATAGCTTCTAGTATTGCTTGTTTCTCCAAAACTATTTTCCTTGACCTTCCTTCCTAAGTTTTATATGCATATATGTATATATTTTTTTCAAATCCTTTTGCTTCCTACTATTGTATCAAAATTAATTTAGATATTTTCACCTGGACTGTTCTAGAAAACTCTACAATAAACAAAAATGAATAAATGAAAATGTAAATCAAAAATGCAACTGCGGCTCGGCGCCTGTGGCTCAAGCGGCTAAGGCGCCAGCCACATACACCTAAGGTGGCGGG
>NW_003852486.1:2196334-2207927 GCF_000181295.1 Otolemur garnettii | reverse complement strand
AAAAAAAAAAAAAAAACCAAAAAACAAAAATGCAACTGCACTGATATAGCACAGACATCAAGCAAGGACCCTGACGGCAGCAACAGCCCTCTTAATTCTTCTGCTTGGGTATGTCCCAGTCACCTGAACTATTCCTTCTCACTCACCCTGCCTTTCATTCACTCTCACTGGAAGAGTGTGAAGCAATATTCAACCACAGTGACTCTTTGAAGGTAGACTATTAGTTACAGTAAGGATAAGGGTGGTTTTCTCCAGAGGAATTTAGAGCAGAAACAAGAAAAGGAGAATGATTTTTGTCTAAGTGGAAAGTAATGTAGCACAAAGAGGAAGATCTAGAATATGAACTAAAGAGAAAGGGAGGAGATGACTCTGGAAGAAGACCATCAACTTGACAGTCAGCACTCAGATCTAATTTTTACTGGGAAAATGCATTTGCTGGGAGGAGATCTTACCAGGGATCCATAGTCAGCACTAACCTCAGGGAACTTACAAGTGGGGAAGAAAGGCACACCAAATAACTGCAGTGCTGTGGGTTATGAGTACAGAGGGTCTGTGGGTGATAGCAGACAAAGAGGGTTACTCCCATGGCAGCAGCGAAAGGGAGGAAGCTTCTCAGCTGGGCTTTGAGGGTGAGAAAGTCCTCCAGGCAGAGACAGAGAAGTACACGAAAATGCCCTGCTGGGCAATACAATTATCTCCGCATATGTATATTTAGTTTACTCTGAGAAATGAGAATTTAGTAGAAGCAAAAAAGGAAACTTTAAAAAATAGAAAATTGAAGGAAACCACTATTAAGTTGTATATATTGCATTTCTTTTATTTTGAGACACATTCTTCCTCACATTTTAATATATAAGACATAGATCATACTATTCATACAGACTGGTACTATATTGACTGATTTAAATCATTGTCTACTGGCAATGCAATTATAATTTGTCCTAAAATCTGTAGAAAGTCCACTTTGACAAATTGTGGTGATCATTTGATCAACTGTCATGAGACCTACTCTTGTGTTGACACTGCGGGATCTGAGGCTTCTTGGTCCTTATTCCAAATGCAAGAGAAGACACGATGAAGACTCAAGGGATATCTTGATATGACCTGTTAAAACCACACAATACAGGGCTCTACATAAGAGATATTTGTACACCTGTTTTACAGCAGCATTATCCACTACAGGTCAAGGTGAAGGTAAGTGCAATGTCCACAGATGGGTGAATGCATGATCTGAATGTGTCAGGCCCACAAAGGAAAGGAACCCCACAACATGGATGAATCTTGGGGAGCTTATATTAAGTGAAATAAACCAGTAACAAAAAGACAGTTACCATATATGGGTATGGATCCACTTACATGATGTATCTACTGGGCAAATTCATAGATACAGAAAGTACAATGGTCCTGTTCAGATGCTAGAGTTGGGGGTAGGGGGAAATGAGGAATTTCTGTTCTATAGGAATAGAGATTCAGTTCTGAGGGATGGAAGAGCTCTGGAGATTGCTTCATAATAATGTGAATGCACTTAACATCACTCAGCCGTACGCTTAATAATGGTAAAGATGGCACATTTTGTTTTGTGTATTTTAACAGGATTAAAAATATGTATCTCCACATAAAGGAGATAGAAAGTGGTAAGAAAGAGTCTGGTGGAAAGATTGAAGCTAAAGCAATGAAATAGATAAAATGATGGAACAGAGTGGGAACATGGGGAGAAAAGAACAATTGAAAAAACACCAAAACTCACCAGCGCCTCATATACCATAATGCAAAGATCAGTAAAAGGATGAAGGAGGGCACTATTATTGCCACACACATCAAAGCAATAGAGATGGGTTGTCCTGGAAATTGGCAAAGAACAAAAGGACGTCACATCCCACCCCATGCCTTGAAATCCCCTGGCTTCCTTTGGACATCTTCGTGCCAGCACCACCACTCACCTGCTTCCAATATGTGGGCATCCCCACACTCCTCTATATTCCCCATTCCATCCATCCATCCTGTGATCCTTTTAGCCCAACAACTACAGCCTATAGACCCTTCATTTTTACCTCTTCCACATCTTGGCTCCTTTATTTTTATTCCTGTTGGAATTTGTGTCCTCAAAATGAATCAGTCTCTCTCTCTGACCCTCTTAATCTGTCAAGCTCCATCCTTGGCCAATACCTCCCTGTGTGCCTGAGAAATTCCTCCACCCATGTTCAGCCTCGCATTCCAGCTCTCTCTCACCCCAGTGGAGGACGATGTCATGGCCCTCTAGACTGCTGTGCTTCACCCGGCAGGACAGGCTGGCCGCCTCCTCAGCTGCCACGTCCAGGGTTGCTCGGAGATACCATGTCCAGTCTGCATTGGGCAGGAGGTCGCTGTGCTGAGTGCCCGGCTGCTCCTGCTCACCCCGCATCCACATCACCCACACGGGCTTTGGGTAGAATCCTGAGACGTGGCAGACCAACAGCTGACGGCCAGGTCCAGGGCTGGGGCCACTGGACAGCCAGGCCTCAGGCTTCACTGTAGCAGGAAAGGGCAGTGAGAGCGTTTTATTATGATTTGAATTCAGACCACTGCGACTCAGAAACCTCCAACAGGGGTCAATAACCCCGTCCAGTGCTTTGGATAACAAGTAATTTGTTGATTAAGCCCCTATCCTATCAGATACCTTCCTAGTCTTGAGCTCAGTGAAGTAGAGAGCAGGACTCACCTTGCCTTTGCAGCTCTGCCTTCCCTGCATCCAGGATGCTCAACAGAAATTGGGGGCAGGTTTCAAACAGGAGCTTCTTTGCAATGACGATCATTCCCTGATATTGCATGAGTAGTGTGCAGAGTATCCGTGCTTTGATACCACCCTCTGGGGAAGGCACACATGTATCATTGTCAAATCTCAGGAAATCCAGTCCTCCTAAAGCTCCACTCACGAAGATTGTTATGGCTCCCCCAGAATGTAGCTGACAGCCTGCTATGCCCTGGATCTCAAAGGGGTCTAGGTAGAAAGAAATCATAGAACAGGTTATTAAACATGAATAAGAAACAAAGTCAGAAGAAAAGGACCTAGGATGTTAGATTTTGGTTGGTATGAAGTCCTTGGATGTGAAATGATGAGCTAAACCCCAACTACAGCTTTTAGAACTTTCCAGAAAGAAGAGCCTTGGGGGCTTGTCACCTGTGGCCCAAATGGCTAAGGCATCAGCCACATACACCTAAGGTGGCGGGTTCAACTCCAGCCCAGGCCCGCCAAAACAACAATGACGGCTGCAACCAAAAAATAGCTGGGTGTTGTGGCGGGTGCCTGTGGTCCCAGCTACTTGGGAGGCTGAGGCAGGAGACTCGCTTGAGCCCAGGAGTTGGAGGTTGCTGTGAGCTGTGATGCCACAGCACTCTACCCAGGGTGACAGCTTGAGGCTCTGTCTCAAAAAAAAGAAAAAAAAAGAAGAGCCTTGGAAAGGTGTGAGGGGTATAGTAGAAGGGGGGTGGGGAGGCAGAGTGTGATGCAGCCCAGAGCACAGCACTTCAGCCTGAGACAGAGGACTACAGGAAGAGCAGTGTAGGGAGGAGACAATTGAGGAGATAGATCAGAGGATGGAGCCACATCGCAGGTCACTCAGGACGGGGAGAGATAAAGGGCCCTTGAGGAGCCAGGTCCACATAAGACAAAGCAGGCTTTGGTTACAGGGAGCCTGGACCTCTCAGAGAAGAGTCAGAGGTGGTCAGAATCTGCAATATGGTGTGAAGTACAGAGTCAGAGGGAAGGACTACTCTAGGAGAGAGTGTGCACACAGTTGGGTAGAGCAGAAAGCAGGGAGGAGGATCAGGGGCATTAGCAATTTGCAAAAAGGGAGAGAAGAAAGTCCTTGAGCATCTTTGCAGCTCAGGGTACTAAACTCACATTCTATCTGGAATTCAGTGGCATGCTCCTGGATTTCTTCAGTAAATCCATAGAAGTAGATTCGGAATAGTTCCTCCAGCTCAGCAATCTCCTCATCACTGAGGTTGCCTTTGGACCAGGGCTTCAGGAATATGCCAGTGCCCAAGTCACTGTCCCAGCCGTGAATCTGCAAATCATCCAACCAGCCTGAACCTCGATTTTTTGCCCAGGTGTTGTTGGCAAAGGATGAGATCTGGATGACATGGTAAGAGCTTGGTCCCTGGAAGCCTGTGAAGAGAAAGGGACAAGTAGGAGGGAGTGAGAAGGAACGGAAATGGAAAAGATCCAGATGACTGGATGCTGAAGAGCACATAAAGGCCGACACATGTGCCTGCCCCAGGGATTCAGGCTCCCCGAAAAGCTGAAAAGGGCTGGAGAATGCAGGGCTCAGACCCTTCGTGTCCAAGTGCACCTGAGTAGTGCAGCTGCTTACCCAGATGCCCTGCACTAGTACTGGGCACTGCCAGAGTGACTCTTACCATCCTCATTGTCAACACCTGGGAGGAGAACAGCTAACAGTTGAAATGGCAGAAGCAGCATTTCCCTGGGAAATGGACCTTTTCACTGGCAGAACTGGTATTTGGTCTGTGATTTCAGCAAACCTTTTTCTCAGTAGCTGTAGTGACTTCCTCTCTTTTCTAACTGACAAATCTCTTCTGGATCCAAATTGCATTTCAGAAAAAGAAGTGTGCCTCCCACATCCCTGAGCCCTGTACACTGTCTCTCATTTTTCTCCCTTCCAACTTTGGCTTCCAGACTTTCTCTTTCCTCCCTGACATCCAGTTGCTCTCTGTGTCCTTAACTTCCTACAGAGCAGCTTGACAAATCCCTCGTGTGATTCTGAAATTTCATTTCACCTTCCTTATCTTTTATTCCCACATTATAGAATAAGAGAGTGATGTTAAGCAATCACTTAGCTTGCACCTGGCTTTATGCTAGAAGCAGCCTTTTGGTTTATTCACCGCAGTGAGCCTTCTTCCCTCACTGCTGCCCTCTCTTCTCAGCCCTCTGTCATTGCTCCTTCCTAAGGTTCAGTGTCTCCTCTTTCTTAGCTCCTCCTCTGTCTGATATCCCTTATCCTACATTGTGATCTGGCACCATGTGTATTTATTGATATTCGTTCACTTGAAGGCATTTACAATGCCAAATGTACTGTAGAACTCCAGACAAATCCCACAATTAAATACCTTAAATACTGCCATTTATAATTCAGGAAAAATTATCTTACACCATGCAATGTTTGAGGGGAGAATGGCATTTGCTACTGTACATGCTCTGTGTGTTATAGAGCTACAGACCTAAAGCCCAGAATCAGATGTCATAACTACTGCCATTCATAATCTGGACAATATTGGCTTATGTCTTAGCCAATGTTGAGGGGAAAAAGACATTTGCTGCTGGTACATGACCATCTCTTTAGTAGCTCTTTTCCTTTGGAGTTGTGATTAATGAATGGTCACGAGACAGCAGAACTCCAGGAGCTTTGCTATATGTACCTCCAATCTAAGTTGAAGGTAACTTTTAGGACAAGGTTGTAGAATCAGCAGCAGCCTATTGTCCTTTTGCAATATCTCATGTCTGTCTATGTTTATGCCTTCTTATCCCCTTATGCGGCATTAATAAGGGAAGAAGGATGCTTACATCTCCCACACCAAAACTTTAGAGATGTTTCTCCTAAGATAGCACCTCCTATCTGCTCTTTGTATGCCTGCCAGAGGTTGGACAGATCATTCCTACACAGATGTCTTTGCACCACACATTTTGTATGAGGTTGTTGTGGCCTTTGTGCAAACTCTTTGTTGATAGTTTTTGTTATTATTCAAACAAGCATGAGAGCCCTCTGTGCATGACCTTCTTCAGCTCTATTTGTTATTTTTTTTAACACTTTACATAAAAAATGCCCTGCTATGCAATACAATTACCTTAGCATATGTACAAATAGCTTATTTTGAGAATGGGAGTTTGCAGAAGCAGAAGAAGAAAATTTTTAAAATGGGAAGCCAAAGAGAAGTAACCATTAAGTTGTACATACCGTATTTCATTTAGTCTGAGACACATTCTTTTTCACATTTTAATATATTAAGACTTGTAATAAATTCGCAGTTTTAAATAATTTTCTGCTGGCATTGCAATTATAATTCATCTTAATATTTATGAACACTACAATTTGATAACATATGGTGATCATTTGATGAAATGCGATGAGACTGACTCCTGGGTTGACACTGTGGGATCCTAGGCGTCTTGGTCCTTATTTCAAATGGAAGAGAAGATATGATGAGGAATCAAGGGATATCCTGATACAACCTGTTAAAATTACACAATATAGGGCTCTACTCAAGAGATATTTATGATACCAGTATTTATGGCAGCACTGATCACAATAGGTCAAGGTGGAGGCAAGTGCAATGTCCGCAGATGGGTGAATAGATGACCTGAATGTGTCAGGGCCACAAAGGAAAGAAACCCTGTCACAGGCCACAACCTGGATGAACCTTTGGCAACTTGCACAAAGTGAAATAAACCAGGCACAAAAGGACAGTTATCATATGTGGGTATGAGTCCACTTACATAACATACTTAGAGTAGGGAAATTCAGATACAGATACAGAAAGCACAATGCTCTTGTCCAGAGGCCGGGGGTGGGGGAAGGGGGAAGTGGAACATTGCTGTTCTATAGGAATGGAGTTTCAGTTCTGCGGGATGGAAGAGCTCTGGAGTTTGCTTCATAATAATGCGAATGCACTTAACATCACTTAACTATACACTCGAAAATGGTAAAGATGATAATTTTTGTTCTGTGTATTTTTGCAGGATTAAAAACTATATCTCCATATAAAGGATATGGGAGGTGTGGAAAGAGAATCTGGTGGAAAGATTGTAACTAAAGGAAAGAAATCAATAAGATCATGGAAAAGAGTGGGGGAATGGCCAGAAAAAAAAAAAAAAGACTAAGAGAGAGAGAGAGAAAAAAAAACCAAACAAACAACTCAACTCACCAGCGTCTCTTATACCATAATGTGAGGCATAGCAAAAGGATGAAGGAGGGCACAACTACTGCCAAACAGATCCACCAGATGGGAACGTGGTGTCCTGGCAATTCAAAGAGGACCAAAGGATGTCATTTTAAACCCCATGCCTTGAATTCCCTCTCCTTCTTTTGGACACCTGAGTGTCAATACTGCCATTCACCTGCTGTGATCTTTCTAGCCCCAACTGATACAATGTAGGTTCTTCATTTTTACCTCTTCTGTATCTTGATTTCTCTATTTTTATTCCTGTTGGAATTAGTGTCCCAGAAATCAATCAGTCTCTCTCCCTCCCTCTCCCTCTTTACTGTCAAGCCCCTCCTTCCCTAGTGCCTCCCTCTGTGCCTGAGGACCTCCTCCTCCCATGTCCAGCCTGGACCTTGTTCTTTCTCACCCCAGTGAAGGACAATGTCCCGGCCTTTTAGACTGCTGTGCTTCACCCGGCAGGACAGGCTGGCCGCCTCTCCAGACACCACATCCAGGGTGGCTTAGAGATTTCATGTCCAGTCAGCATTGGGCAGGAGGTTGCTGTGCTGAGTTCCTGGCTGCTCCTGCTCACCCCGCATCCACATCACCCACACGGGCTTTGGGTAGAATCCTGAGACGTGGCAGACCAGCAGCAGACGGCCAGGTCCAGGACTGGGGCCACTGGACAGCCAGGCCTTGGGCTTCACTGTGGAAGGGACAGTGAAAGTGTCTTATCAGGACTTGAATTGAGATGATAGGGACTCAGAAAGCCACAAGGTTGGACTGTGACCCTTCTATGGTTGCTAGAAGCAAATAGCTCTCTGATTAGCTGCTATCCTCCTTGGGTACCTCTTAGTCGTGAGCTCAGAGCAGGTGGTGGGAAGGGGAGTAGAGAGCAGGACTCACCTTGCCTTTGCAGCTCTGCCTTCCCTGCATGGAGGACACTCAAGAGAAATTGGGGGCAAGTTTCAAACAGGAGTTTCTTCACGGTGTCGATGATGCCTTGATATTTCATGAGTAGTGTGCATATTGCCTGTGCTGAGCTGCCGCCCTCTGGGGAAGGTACCCACGTATCATTCTCGAATCTCAGGAAATCCAGTCCTCCTAAAGCTCCTCTCAAGAAGCTTAGCACAGCTCCCCCAGACTGTAGTTTACAGCCTGCTGTGCCCTGGAACTCAAAGGGGTCTAGGTAGAAAGATGATAGAGAACAAGTTATTAAACATGAATAAGAAACGAAGTTGCAAGAAAAGGACCTACGATGTCAGATTTTGGTTGAGATGAAGTTCTTGGATGTGAAATGATGAGCCAACCCCAATTCAGCATTTAGAGCTTTCCAGAAAGAAGAGCATTGGGAAGGTGTGAGGGTATAGTAGAAGTGGGGAGGCAGAGCGTGATGCAGCCCAGAGCACAGCATTTCAGCGTGAGACAGAGGACCGCAGCAAGAACAGTGCAGGGAGGAGATGGCTGAAGAGGCGGATCAGAGGAGGGAGTTATAGTGTGGGTCACTTGGGCCAGGGAGAGAATAAGGGCCCTTGAGGAGCCAGGCCTACATAAGATAAAGCAGGGGTTGGTAACAGGGAGGCTTGATCCCTCAGAGAAGAATCAGAGGTGGCCAGAATCTGAAATAAGGTGTGAGGTTCACAGTCAGAGGGAGGGACTGCTCCAGAAGATGGTGAGCAGAAAGCAGGGGAAAGACTAGCAATTTGCAAAAGGAGAGAGGAGAAAGTCTTTGAGCATGTTTGCCATTCAGTGACTGGACTCACATTCTATCTGGAATTCACTGGAACGTGCCTGCATTTCTTCAGTAAATCCATAGAAGTAGATTCGGAATAGGTCTTCCATCTCAGCAACCTCCTCATCACTAAAGTTGCCCTTGGACCAGGGCTTCAGGAATATGGCAGTGTTTTTGTCCTTGTCCCAGCCATGAATCTGTAAATCATCCAACCAGCCTGAACCTCGATTTTTTGCCCAGGTGCTGTTGGTGAAGGATGAAATCTGGATGACATGGTAAGAGCTTGGTCCCTGGAAGCCTGTGAAGAGAAAGGGACAGCAGGAGGGAATGAGAAGGAATGGAAATGGAAAAGATCCAGATGAATGGATGATGAAGAACACATAAAGCCTGACACATGTGACTGCCCTAGGGATTCAGACTCCAGCCCAAATACCCACAAAAGGAAACAAGGGCTGGAGACCACAGAGTTCAGAGCCTTTGTGCCTTCGTGTCTGAGTGCACCTGGGTAGTGCAATCTACTTTAGCCCAATACTCTTGCAACAGTGCAGGGAGCTGCCAGAGTGACTCTTACCATCCTCACTGTCAGCACCTGGGAGGAGAACAGCTAACAATTGAAATGGCAGAAGCAGCATTTCCCCGGGAGATAGAACTTCTGACTTGTAGAGCTGGTGTTTGATCTCTGATTTCAGCAAACCTTTTTCTCAGTAGCTGTAGTAACTTCCTCTCTCTTCCAACTGACAAATCTCTTCCTCATCCAAAGTGCATTTCAGAGATAAAATATGCCTCCTATAGCCCTGAGCCTTATACCCGCCTATTGTTCTCCACCATCACCCCTGCTCTGACTTCTGGACTTTCTCTTTCCTCCCTGACTTCCAGCTGCTCTCTGTGTCCTCAGCTTCCTTCAGATCACCATGGAAAGCCCCCTTGTGATTCTGAAAGGTCATATCACCTTCCTCCCCTTTATTCGCATGTGTGTAGCACAAAAGGTTGACATAAAACATTTGCTTCTCTCCCAGTCTGCTCTAACCTAGATGGAGCCTTTGGTTTATCTGCCTGACTCAGCCTTCCTCCCTCCCCGCTGCCTTCTCTTCTCAGTCCCTCTGTCACTGCTTCCTAATGTTCTCAAGGTGTCCTTTTTCTAGTCCCACCCCTCCTTCTCTGATGTCCCTTATCCTCCCTTCTGGTCTGGCTGTATGTGTGTGTGTGTGTGTTGATATTCACTTGCAGTGGTTCTCAACCTTCCTAATGAAAGGAAGGGTTCACAACCCTTTAATAGGGGTCCTCATGTTGTGGTGACCCCCAACCATAAAATTATTTTCCTTGCTACTTCATAACTGTGATTTTGCTACTGTTATGAATTGTAATGTAAATATCTGGATGGTCTTAGGTGACCCCTCTGAAAGGTTGAGAACTGCTGACTTACAGGAAGGCAGAGCTTTTAAAATGCCATGTGTGCTGGAGAAATGCAGACCCCAATCCCAGAATCAAATATCATAGATATGGCCACTTATATTCCAGGCAAAATTACTTCATATCATAGATATGACTAAGAGAAATAGCATTTCCTACTCGTATATGACCTTTGCTTCAGAAGCTCTTGACCTTTGGATTTTTGATTAACAAGTGTCATGGCACAATCAAAACTCCAGTAGCTGCTATAGGCACCTCCAATCTAAGTGGGAGGTAAAGTTTTGGATGTGGTTCTATATGTATTAGAGCTGTATTTTCCCTTTGCAATATCCTACAACCTCTGTCTACATTTATGCCTCCCTGTCACCACTCAAGGCACTAATAAGAGACTCGGCAAGGTTGTCATTTTCTATATCATGAATTCAGAGATGTTCATTCTGAGGATTCATCTCCTATCTTTCTTTTCTATGCCCTGTGCAAGTTTTGACAATGTTAAAATCTGCTGACTGAAAAATCTGGGCTTTAACCAGTATGTTGGTTTAAGGATAATGTTTTTTTGCAAGCATTAAAGGAAAGTTTATTTAGATAGAGAAATAGAGGTTTACAGAGTAAGAGCAAGCTCCTGGTCATAACAAAAAGGCTGAAGGATATTTTTGAATTTTCTTCAAATAGAAAAAAATTACAAATACACCTGGATCAACCTATCATGCAAGAATGTGGTGGCAAATGATTCCAAAATGTAAGAGGATATCATTAACTGATCTGCTATGTAGATGAGAAAACTAAAAATGAGTCATGTGTCAGTCTCTAATCATAAAGATAAAAATGATTCATCATATTAATAACAGTAATCTTTACCCAAGATTAGTACTACTTAATTGATCATTCAGATTAGCTCTCCAAATTTCAAAGTTTGTGTCTCTCAATAGTATTTCCAGAGTCTAATATATGATAGCATTTAATCCTCTTTGGGGGGTCAGCCATAGAGAAAAGCAGAGACTTAACATTAGTTGTCATTGACAGGAACATTCCTTTTTCTTCATAAACCTTTTATTTGGGGTAGAACACCCAATGCAGAATTCAGGGAAAGCTGGTAGACAACCTGGGTTATTTTCCATTACAATGCAAGAGCAAGTCCTCCAAAGTTGAATTCATGTGAACTAAATCTCAAATATTTCTCATTTTTTAAAATAAGCCAAAAGAGTTAGCAGGGCACTAGCCCCATCCTCACCGAATTTTCAAAGAAGGTAACCCTAAAGTATGAAAACAATAATTCAGACAAAATTATCTCACCGGAAGAGAGTGTTCAGTGTTGCCAAGACCATGTTAGAATCTGAGATGTGCCAGAGGGAAGCAAGATAGAGGGAGAAATCTTGGTTTCAGTGGCAGCAGGAGGTCAGTAAGTCTGTGCCACATATGTGCAGAAAGTCAAGGCAAATGACAAACAGCAAGAGAGTCTCTCTAGAGGACAAATATATTTATTTGGGAATAGAGCACAGCAATGCACATATGGGTGATGTAGTGAACTATATGTGC
>NW_003852486.1:2194536-2196078 GCF_000181295.1 Otolemur garnettii | reverse complement strand
CAGCTCTATTTGCTATTATTATTTTTTTACACTGTGACTTCATTTTGAGTCTGACTGCTTTCACACAAAGATGATTGTAAGTTTCAACTCAATGAGAAAAGATTCCAAATAAAACGAAAATGTATTTGAGAAAATATATTGGAGAGAAAAATCTACCTTATACAATGAGGCTTCTCTCAGGAACAGCAGCAACTGAAACTGTGTGAAAGATTTAGAAATTACCACTCTTTCTTTCTTTGGCATTAGGTTCTAAGAGTGCCTATCGTAGAGAAGGTCCTGCTGTGCACCCAGAGGGAATGAATGGATACTCCCAGAGGCCAGGAAGAATCTAGATATACAGGTATTGCTGGCTTTCCCCACTTAGTCTATTAGCATTAGACCATACCCTTTTGTTCAGTCATATTTCTACACAGCTGTCTGTACTTAGTTGAACCTAATTATAAAAATGGATAATTTCTACTCTATTTTTGGGCCTTCATTCTGAAGTTTCCCATGTATACACATCCAATACATTAGTATTTCTTTTCTCCAATTACTTTGTATCTTGTCAGTGATTTTTTTCAGTGAACTTTCAGAGCACCAAGGATTCCCTTAGTCATGGCATGTCTGTGACATCTTTATAACATACTGTGACATCTTTTTTAGTCCTATGGTGTGGTTGCTATTTCCACTTTCTACCATTGTAGTTTGGTATATTAAACCTGTCTTCTAGAGAAAGGTTCACCCTAGTGCCAATATTTGTTCCAAATAAAAAAATCAACATTTGCACATTTCTCTTTGGAAGTTTTTATTGCTGCACCCTCCTTGGAGCCTTGAGACCATGTATGTTTCTGATAAGCTCCTCAAGACACGGGCTTTTTCTCACATTGATTGCATAATCTCTCTTATATGGGGAATCTTAAAAAGGTGTTAAATACACATAACTAGAGAATAAAACAGTGGTTGCTGGGAGTTGGAAAGCGGTGGTGGAGGAACCCCTGAGATTTTGGTTAAAGGATATAAAGTAGCAGATAACAGTAGTACCCCCTTATTGCTAGTGGATGTGTTCTAAGGCCCCCCAGGGGATGCCCCAAATCTTGAATGGTTCTAAATCAGTTGCTGCCAACTGGAACATGTTTCTGTTGATGGCATCAACCCACAGATCAAATGCCTTTTTTTTAAAAAAAAATTAAATCATAACTGTGTACATTGATGCATTTATGGGGTACGGTGTACTGGTTTGTTATACAATGTGAAATGCTTACATCAAATTCATTAACACATCCATCACCTTGCTTACGTACTTGTTGTGGTAAGAGAATTATACTCTTTTCTTTATAGTTTTGAAATGTACCCTTGCATTATGTACACTAGGTGAGGTCCCCCAACATGCCCTCCCTCCTCCCAGCCTTTTAAAATTTTAGCTAAGCACTTCTTAGGCACTCTGGTCATAACTTTTGCAATTTGTGGTAGGACTGCAAAATTTGTGAAAACTTTATTTTTTCTGCACTCATTTTCATGGATAGAAGTTTCATTTTTACTGTAGATCATAGCATCCTTAGT
>NW_003852486.1:2189432-2194313 GCF_000181295.1 Otolemur garnettii | reverse complement strand
TGATAAATGTATGTTGATTGTGATCATTTTGTATTTGTGATCACTTGTCATCAGCCAGGCACCAGCGCTCATTCTTGGCACTGGGAGCCAAGCACCAGGGAACATCCTCCTGCAGACAGAACCAGCGGTGCCCAAGCCAGACCAGCACTACTCAGCGCCGTGAGAACTTTACAGTTGATCTGACTGACAACAGCACCAGCTATTAAGTGACTAACGGGCGGGTAGCGTATACAGCATGGATAGGCTGGACAAAGGTGTGATTCACATATAAATCAGTACCAAGTGGCTGGGATGAGATTTAATTATGCTATTCAGAACAGTGGACAACTTAAAAATTATAGTTTATGTCTTGAATTTTCCAATTTTACACTGCAATTGACCTTGGGCAACTAAAACTGTAGAAAGAAAACAATGGATAAGGAGAGGTCTACTGCGTATTAAAAAGTAATTTTGACTTTGTTACCAGTATTTATGCAAATTAAGTTTAATGTCTATACATACTTCTGGGTATTTTTAGTGTACCGTATACTCTCATAATATCTCTAAATATGGAAATTTCATTTGTTTTGTTTTAATTCTAATATCATTTATTGCATTTTCTTGACTATTTTCATTGGCCTTTGATTACCAGGTACAATGATGAACAGAATTACTGATACCTAGCATTTGTTCTTTCTTTTTACTTATATCAGGTAAGATTTTTTGAAAAAAGTTAAAGAGTACTAATATTTGCTATGAGTGTTTTATGGATATAGTATTTTATCAGATTATAGTACTTTATATTTTCTTACAAATTCGCTAAAAGTTTTTCTTCTTATTATTAAAAATAACTATTGTATTTTATAAGATGTTTATTCTGTATTACATAAGATGACAAATGTTTTATATCTTTTATAATAGTAATTTTGTGAGTTTGAATCGTTTATTTTCAAGCTGGAAAACAAAGTTTTGTTCCTTTCTCTAACTTATCTGTCTTGTTCATAATGTATGTATGTGGCTTCAGTTTATAAATTTTTTATTGTTATTAACACAACAATTGTACATATTTATGAGATATATGTAATATTTTGATACATGCATATAAGACACAATAATAAAATCATGGCATTTGAGATATCCATCACCTCAAACGTTTATCATTCGTTTGTGCGGGTAGCATTTAAAATCCTCTCTTCTAGCTATTTTGGAATATACAATAAAGTGCTGTTTACTATAGTCATACTACTGTGCTATTGAACATGAGAACTCATTCTTTCTATTTAACTATATATCTGTATCCTTTAATCAACCTCTCTTCATCCCCTCTGCCAACCCTTCCAGCCTCTGCTAACTATCATTCTACATTCTACCTCCATGAGGTGAACTTTTTTAGCTCCCATGTAGGTTTGAGAACATGTGATATTTTTCTTTCTGGGCTAGGCTTATTTCACATAATGACTTTCAGTTCCATCCATGTGGGTACAAATGATAGAATTTCATTCTTTCTCATGGTTAAAAATTATTTCATTATGTATATATGCTACCTTTTCTTTATTAATGTGTTTGTTGATGGACAGTTAGGTTGATTCCATATCTTAGCTGTTGTGAATAGTTTCAAAAACAAGAGTGTGCAGGTAGGTATCCTTTTGATATACTGATTTTTTACCCCTTTGGATAAATACCCAGTAGTGTGATTGCTGGGTCATACGGTATCGTATGTTTAACCTTTTGACAAACCTCCATAATGTTTTTTGCATTCTCACAAAAATTTGTTATATTTTGTCTTTCATTCAGACGGGGTGAGGTTGTATCTCATTGTGGTTTTGATTTGGATATCTCAGCTGATGAGTGGTGGTGAGCATTTTTTCATATACCTGTTGGCCATTTACATGTCTTTTTTAGAGAAATGTCTTTAGATCCTTTACTTAATTTTTAATGGAATTATTTATTTCTTTACTTTTGAGGTGGTGAACATATAATGTAATTGAAGTTATATAAAAATATTTATAATTTAGAAATACATGTTGAAATATTTATGGATGAAATATGATATTTGAAATTTAGTTCAATCATGAATGGATGCATTTTTCAAAGCTGTCTCATTAGCAAAAGATGCTTCTTTATGTTGCTTTCTCTATTTTGCTTATATAAAATTACTAATTAAATTGTTGAAAAAGAGAGACACATTTATTATCTATGGTCTCAAGTCACTTTGTAGGTGTCTCAGTTAACAGATGGACTATTGCAGTATTGCAATGTTATGTTCAAGTTGTCCTTATTTTGCTTAATAGTGGCACCTAAGTACAAGAGTAGCGATGCTTGCAATTTAAATATGGCAAAGACCAGCTGTGAAGTGCTTCCTTTAAGTGAAGGGTGAATGTTCTTTACTTAATATAGACGGGAAAAAAAGTATGCTGAGGTTGCTAAGATCTTCAATAAGTATATTCTAGCCATAAAATTGTGAAGAGGAAGCAATTCAGTCTTGTGTTGCATCTCAAACTGCAAAAGTTATGGTCACAGCTCATGATCACTACTCAGCTAAGACGGGAAAGGCATTAAATCTGTGGGTGGAAGACATGAACAGAAACATGGTCCAACTGACGCAGTTGAGTTTCGTGCTGTCTGTGGTTTCAGGCGCCAGACGATGGGAGAACTCTTTCCTCAAGCAGCAAAAATTCTAGGTTCCAATAGGAATGCGTCTGATTTTGTTAGACATACACGGTGAACCAATTATTCTGTCTAAATAGAGACATGATGTTGGTTTTGATTTTGGCTCAATGTGCCCTACTAGGGAACATTTAGCAATGTCTGAAGATACATTTGAGTCACAACTGAGCACACATTGTTGGCCTCTAGTGGGTAGATCCAGGATGCTGCTGACATCCTATAGCGCACAGAACAGCTTCCACAGCAAGAAGCATGTGCCCCCAAATACCAGTACTGCGGATGTTGAGAGACCATTAGAACAAGGTTGTCAAATTGAATGTACATCAGATTCATCTGGAAACCTTGTTGAACCAGATTACTGGTTCCCATTCCTATATTTTCTGATTCAGTAGGTTGAGGGGCAGAAATTTGATTTTACCGGAAGGTTCCAGGCGCTGTTACTGCAGCCTGTTCATAGTTAACCCCTGTGTCCACATTGCATAGTTTAGGGCACAATGTGCTGTAAGATGAGCCAGCTGAATGTAACCTGGAGATGCAGCTAGGTGTACTGGTAGCATGGGGAGAAAGCTGTGGTTTCACACATTTTCAATACTTCTCAAATTCTAAAGACCACATTGTCCTAAAAGGTACAGGTAGGAGAATTGCTTCCAGTACCACTGGCTTCTCTAAAACTCCCGTTTCCTTCTTAAGTCCAGAAATCCTGCTGCCCACTGTGGGCTTGTGCATATCACACCAAGCTCTGGCTTAGTTTCTCGTCATGGTCTCATTCCTCTGATGGATTCAACGGATGTGCCAGGAATCTTAACCTGATATGTGGGTGATGCTGCAATTGTGTTGGGTACACTGGCTGGGCTTGACGGCAAAGATTCTGCCACAGTACAAGATCCTCTTAAACCATTCACACGCCCCAGTTTGACAGATGTGAGCAAACTATGTATAGGAATTCCAAAGGAAAATCTTGTACAGAGTTATCAAGTGAGTACAATCTCTTTGGTCCAAAGCTGGTGACCTCTTTGAGTCTGAGAGAGCCAAAGTAATTGATGTATCCCTTCCCCACACCAGTTACTCAACTGTCTGCTACAATATTGTGCACATCAGAAGTGGCATCGAATATGGCAAGATTTGATGGGCTAGAATATGGTCACAGATGTGACATTGATGTATCCACTGAAGCCATGTATGCTATAACCAGACAAGAAGGGTTCAGTGATGTGGTGAGAGGAAGAATTCTCTCAGGAAATTTATTCTTATTAAAGGAAAACTATGAGAATTATTTCATCAAAGCACAGAAAGTGAGATGCCTCATTGCTAATGATTTTGTGAATGTTTTTGACTCTAGAGTAGATGTTTTGCTCACTCCTACCACCTTGAATGAGGCAGTGCTATACTTGGAGTTCATCCAGGAAGACAACAGAACATGAAGCACCCACGGTGATACTCTTACACAGGCTGTAAATACGGCAGGATTGCCAGCAGTGAGTATCCCTGTTGCATTCTTAAACCAGGGGTTGCCTGTGGGACTGCAGTTTATTGGGAGTGCCTTTGGTGACCAGCAGCTTCTTAAAATTGCTAAATGGTTTGAAAAACAAGTACAGTTTCTTGTTACTCAACTTCAAACACTCATGGATCATTGCTCATCAGTCCTTGAAAATGAAAAGCTAGCTTCAATGTCTCTAAAACAAGAGAGAGAAATGTACCGTGAAAATTCAAATGAATTTTAGAGGTTCTGCACTCTAAAGAGTCAAATGACCTCGCTCGATTCTTATAATTAGGTTTGTTCTCATTACAGTCATTCCTTGGGATCACTTTTTACAATTCTTGTGATAGTTAATTATAAATGCTCTGTCAGCATTTATTAAGCATTTACTGAGTGCAAAGTACAGAATTTCTATTCTAACACAAAATACATATTCCTGAAAAACATTCTGCAAAAATGTTCACTAAAAAGAACAAGAACTTACAGTCAAAATAAGGTCAGGGATGAACTCAAAATGTGTCACTAAAGAGCTAAGAAAAACAGTAATTGCACCTCCAGAGATAACCCGGACAGCCTAGGCAGGCAAATTATCATGTGGTGAAGGCCACCTCAGAGGGTGTTAAAAATGCACAGAAACAATCAAGGAGGAATATGGGCTTCTGAGAGTTGAACAAAGCAGGTAGAAGAGGAACTCTAAACACAGGAGGAAGTGCAACCTGCTGGGGCCCAGCATCATGCAAAGCTCAGGGCATGGCTCT
>NW_003852486.1:2186390-2188900 GCF_000181295.1 Otolemur garnettii | reverse complement strand
TTATTTAATTAATTCACTTCATTTCGTAAGGAAAACCCTTTTCTAATATGAAATACATGAAGAAAAAAACCTAAAAGGCAAAGCCATCTGCAGAACCCCTAGGATGTTTTATTTTAGGGATTTAACCTGCCTATTACTTTTCATTAATAATTTAATCTCCTCTCTGGGACCCTACTATTCCCAAATACTCAATCTGGATAAACTTTACATAGAAACTTCGTGTGCCAGTCTCAAAAGTATTCTTATAAATTTTGACTCTGGATCCCTGAAAGAGGAAGAAATTCATAAGAGAAAATATAAATGGAAACTAAGTTGAAGGAGCTAATGTGATGTAAAATGCAAGTAAGTAAATAAATCTTTGCCACAGTCATTTTTTTTTATGTATGAGTAATTGGAAATGAAATTTTTCAAGGAATGTTTACTTTCTTTTTCCTGTATTTCTCCTTGAGCTGTGCTAACATAATTTGAAATGAAAAATTTTCAAAGAATGTTTACTCTCTTCTTCCTGAATCTCTATCTGAGCTGTGCTAATAATTTGAATCTGGAAATAGAGAAGTCAAATACTTATCATTACATAGTAATACCTGGCTAACATGAAAAAGATAAAAATAAAAATAGAAAGTGAAAGAGAAATCACCATTAAGTTGTATATTCCATATTTCTTTTATTCTGAGACACATTCTTTCTTATATTTTAATATGTAATATTTCTAATAAACTTACAGTTTTAAATAATTTTCTTCTGGTATTTCAATCATAATTCATCTTAATATTTATGAACACTCCAGTTTAATGAAATATGATGATCATTTGATGAAATGTTATGAGATTGACTTCTGGGTTGACACTGTGGGATCCTAGGCCTTATTTGGTCTTTATTCCAAATGGAAAAGCAGATATGATGTGGACTCAAGAGATATCCTGACATGACCTGTTAAGACTACACAATATAGGCCTCCATGTAAGAGATATTTGTACACCCATGTTCATGGCACCATTAATCATAATAGGTCAAGGTGGAGGCAAGTCCAGCATCAAGAGATGCATGAATGAATAATGTGAATGTGTCAGGCCGACAAGAAAATATTATTCAGGCCCATAAAAGAAGGAAACCCTCTCATATGCTACATATGGCTGAACCTTGGGGAACCTATACTAAGTGAAATAAGTCAGTCACAATAAGACAGTTACCATATGTGGGTATGATTCCACTTAATATGAGATATCTGGAGTAGGCAAATTCATAGATACAGACAGTACAATGGTCCTACCCAGGGCCCAAAAGGAAGGGGAAGTGGTAATTTCCTGTTTAGGAGTAGAGTTTCAGTTCTGAGGGAAGGAAGAGCTCTGGAGGTTGCTTGTATAAGAATCTGAACACACTGAATATCACTCAACTGTACACTTGAACATGGTAAAGATGGTAAATTTTGTTCTGTGTATTTTCACAGAATTATCAATACATTATCTCCACCTAAAGGAGAAGGAGATGGGGGAAAGAGTCTGGTGGAAAGTTTGTGGCTAAAACAATGAAATAGATAAAATGATGGAACAGGGTGGGGACATGGACAGAAAAGGAAGATTAAAAAAAAACCAACAACAAAAACTCACCTTAGCCTCAAATACTATAATGCAAGTCATAGCAAAAGGATGAAGGAGGGTACTAGGATTGCCAAAAAGATCAAGACGATAGATATGGGTTCTGGAAATTGGTGAAGGAAAAAAGGATGCCATATCCCATCCCATGCCCTGAATTCCCTGGCATCCTCTGGACACCTGCGTGCCAGAGCCACCACTCACCAGCTTTCAATGTGTGGTCATCCCCACCTCTCTTCCTATATTCCTGATTCCATCCCTCCATCCTGTGATCCTTCTAGCCCCAACTCCCACAACCTGCATGTCCTTAATTCTTACCTCTTCCACATCTTGGCTTCTCTGTTTTTATTACAGCTGGAATTAGTGTCCCAGAAATGAATCAGTCAATCTCTCTTTTTCCCTTTCATCTTTCAAGTCCCATGCCTCCCCAATGCCTCCTTCCCTGCCTGAAGGCCTTCATCTCCCATGTCCAGTCTTGGGCCTGGCTCTTTCTCATCCTGATGGAGGATGATATCCTGCTAGACTGCTGTGCTTCACCTGGCAGGACAGGCAGCCACCTTCCCAGCAGCCACATCCAGGGTCACTTAGAGATACCAGGACCAGTCCGTATTGGGCAGGAGATTGCTGTGCTGAGTGCCTGGCTGCTTCTGCTCACCCTGCATCCATATCACCTACACGGGCTTAGGGTAGAATCCCAAGACATGGCAGACCAGCAGTAGACGGCCAGGCCTGGGGCTGGGGCCATTGGACAGCCCAGCCTTGGGCTTCAGTGTGGCAGGAAGGGGCAGTGAGATTGTCACATGATGACTCAAATTGAGATCACAGGGACTGAGAAACCCACAGAGTTGGACAGTGACCCCTTTTAGTAATTTAGGAATAAAGTAATTTGTCCTTTAAGCCCCCATCCTACCTGGGTAC
>NW_003852486.1:2184067-2186131 GCF_000181295.1 Otolemur garnettii | reverse complement strand
CCCCTCTGCCACCCTCTAGGGAAGGTACATATATATCATTGTTGAGTCTCAGAAAATCCAGTCCTCTTAAAACTCCTCTGAAGAAGTTTACTAGAGATTCCCCAGAATGTGTTTCACAGCCTGCTATGCCCTGCATCTCAAAGGGGTCTAGGTAGAAAGATGACAGAGAACAAGTTATTAAACATGAATAAGAAGCAAAGTTGTGAGAAAAGAATGTAGGATTTTAGATTTCAGTTGGGATGAATTTCTTGGATGTGAAATGATGAGCTAAATCCCAATCATAGCATTTAGAGCTTTCCAGAAAGAATAGCCTTGGGAAAGTGTGAGTGGTATAGTAGACGGGGGCTGGGGAGGCAGAGCGTGAGGCAGCCCAGAGCACAGCACTTCAGTGTTTGAAAGAGGACCACAGGAAGAGCAGTGCAGGGAAGAGACAACTGAAGAGACGAATCAGAGGAGGAAGCCACAGTGTGGATCACACAGGACAGGGAGAGAATAACGGCCCTTGAGGAGCCAAGTCCACATAAGACAAAGCAGGGGTTGGTTATAGGGGAGCCTTGGTCACTCAGAAAAGAGTCAGAGGCAGCCAGAATCTGTGTTTAACAGAAGTGGAGATAGTGGGCAACCTTGTCTGGTTCCAGTTCTATGCCAGAATGGTTTTGATATTTCCCTGTTCAATATGATGTTGGCTGGGGGTTTTATGGGTTTTATAATTTTGAGATAATTCACATCTATGGCTATTTTGTTAAGTGTTCTTATCATGAAAGGGTGCTGAATTTTGTTGAATGCCTTTTCTGTGTCTATTAAAGGATCATATGGTCCTTGTTTTTGCATTTATTTATGTGGTGGATTACATGTGTTTAACTATCCTTTCATCTCTGGGATGAAGTCCACTTGGTCTTGATAAATTATTTTTTTGATGTGCAACTGAATTTGGTGTGCTAAGATTTGATTGAAAATTTTCACATCTACATTCATATAAGGGATATTGGTCTGTAATTTTCTTTTTTAGTTGTGTTCTTTCCTAGCTTTGGTATCAAGGTGCTATTGGCTTTGTAGAATGAGTTAGGAGGGATTCCTTCTTTCTCAATGTTAAGGAATAATTTTTGCAGTATAGGTACAAGCTCTTTGCAGGTTTGGTAAAATTCAGGTGTGAAAACTTCTGGTCCAGAAATTTGTTGTTGTTGTTGTTGTTACTAGAAGATATTTTATTGCTATTTCAATTCGGGTGCTTGGTATTGGCCTGTTGAGGTGTTCTGTATCTTCCTGATTGAGCCTAGGAGGTTGTGTGTTTTTCTATCTCCTCCACGTTTTCAAGTTTGTGAGCACAGAGCTTTCAATAATATTCCTGAATGATACTTTGTATTTCCAAGGTATCATTTGTAATTTCCCCTTCCCTTTTTCATTTTTATTTAGCTTATTAGAGTCCTTTATCTTCTCTTTCTGATTAATCTAGTTAGGGTCTAGGCAAATTTGTTCATCTTTTGAAAGCATGAACTTTTTGCTTCATTAATTTTCTGTATAGTTCTTTTATTCTTAATTTCATTGAATTCTGCTCTGATGTTGGTTATTTCTTTTCTTCTGTTGAGTTTGGGATTGGTTTGCTCTTCCTATTCCAGTTCCTTGAGACAATTCATTAGATTATGGATTTGATCTTTCTGTCTTTTGGTTGTTGAATTTTCATCTCAGGACTGCTTTTGCTGCATCCAACAGATTTTGTTAACTTTTGTCCCTATTATAATTTAATTCAAATAATTTTTTTGTTTACTTCTTTATCTCCTCTTTAATGCAGCTACCATTCATTCAGCAATTAGTGTTCATTACTTTGAGTAGGGATGGATTTATTTATTTATTTATTTTGGTTAAAATTTTAATTAAAACAAGTTAATATTTCATACATATTTTATTCCCAGAAATACTTCATAAATAAGCATTTTTGTGCTTTTGATTCAGATTACTATGAGAGTACAAATGATTAGGTTACTTTGTGTTTCTAAGGTAAAGTTCAAGTTGTAGTTGAAGCAATTGAGCCTTTGATCCCAGGAGTGTGCTGTACACCCTCAAAAT
>NW_003852486.1:2182578-2183210 GCF_000181295.1 Otolemur garnettii | reverse complement strand
TCTTTTGAGTAGATTCCTTGTAATGGAACTACAGGACTAAATGGAATGCCTACATTTAGCTTTTTGAGGATTCTCTATATTTCTTTCCATAAAAGCTGTATTAGTTTGCAATTCCACCAACAGTGCAAAAAAGGTTCCCTTTTTTCTATATCTGCTCCAGTATTTGCAGCTTTGAGATTTTGTGATGTGGGCTATTTTCACTTGGGTTAGGTGATATGTCAGGGCACTTTAGATTTGCATTTCTCTTATGATTAGGAATGATGAACATTTTTTCATGTGTTTTTGTGCTATTTACCTGACTTTTTCAGAGCATGTTCTGTTCATGTTTCTTGCCCAGTGATAGATGGGATTATTTTCTCTTTTTTGTTGATTAATTTGAGTTATGTGTATATTTTAGTTCTATCAACCCTTTGTCAGATTCATACCACACAAACATCTTTTCCCATTCTGAAGGTTGTCTATTTGCTTTAATTGTTGTGTCCTTAGCTGTGCAGAAGCTTTTCAGTTTAATTAAGTCCCATTAGTTTATTTTTGTTATTGTTGTGATTGCCACTGAAGTCTTCCTCTAAAATCTTTCCTCAGGCTGATAGCACCTAGAGTTTTTCCCATGCTTTCCTCTTGAATGTTTATTG
>NW_003852486.1:2169139-2169812 GCF_000181295.1 Otolemur garnettii | reverse complement strand
ATCTTTGCACTCCTGGGCTTGTTCAGAAGCTTTGTCTTCAATGTCAGAGATCCTTTCTCCTGCCTGTTCCATTCTGTTATGAAGGGACTCCACTTCCATCTTTCAGATCATGAGGGCTGCAACCTCTTGTCTCAGTGTTTCAAAATCTTTGGTCATTGTATCTTTGAAATCATTGAATTCTTGAGACATCTTTTGAATAACTTCTTGAGATATTTTTTGAATAATTTCTTGAAATTCTAATTTCCTCCATTCTTCCATTCTGTTAATCTTATTTGTTATCCAAATTCTGAACTCGATTTCTGACATCTCAGGCATCTTTTTATGGATGGGGTCTTCATTGCATCTGCCCCATTTTTCCTTAGGGGAGTTGATCAACTCTGGTTATTCAAGTTGCCAGAGTTTTTCCACTGATTCTGCCCCATGCTGAGTTTACCCTGTTTGGAGACCTTATCAGAACCATTCAGTCAGTGGCTTCTTCTGGGAAGAAGGGCATGCCCAGAGAGACAGGGCATGTCTGTCGTGTTCTCCCAGTTGTTGGGCGCTGGGAGACTGGGGCACAGTGGGATGGCAGCAGCTGCATGTGCATAGCCAGATCAGACCTTGTTGAGTCTGTCAAGGCGAACAGGGGCAGGAGACTGGCAGTGGCCTGTTCAGTCCTAGTTCGGCTCCACTG
>NW_003852486.1:2160847-2168757 GCF_000181295.1 Otolemur garnettii | reverse complement strand
GGTGCAGGGGAAAAGCAGCAGCTATGCAGGGAACACGCACAGCAGGGTCAGTCCTAGTTCAGCCCTCCGGGGCAACCGGGGGACAGGGGAACTGCAGTGGCTAGATCAGTCCTAGTTCAGCCCGGTTGGAGCAATGGGGCAGGCAGGGAAACAGTAGCAGTGATGCAGGGCCGGCATGCGACCAGATCAGTTATAGTTTACCCCGTTGGAGTGACCAGGGGGACAGGGGAACAGCAGCTGCCAGATCAGTCCTTGTTCAGCCCCTCTGGGGCAACTGAGGTGGGGGCAGGGGAATGGGGAGTGGAGGACTCCTCTGCCACTGCCTGCTGGACACGCCTGGCACTAGCAAGGTGAGCTGGACCCTGCCTGCGTGGGAGCCAGAGCAGGGAACTCCTTCATTGCCACCTGTGGGATGCATGTGGCTCTAGGAAACAGTTCTGGGCCTGCTCGGAGTGGTAGACTCCCCTGCTGTGACCCTGCAGGTTGCATGTGGCTCTAGCAAGCTGTTCTGGGCCCACCCAGCACAGGTGCCTGGAGTGGGGAACTCCTCTGCTAGCCCCCGTGGGGTTTGCGTGTCGCTAGCAAGCAGTTTTGAGCCTGCCCAGAATGGAGGACTTCTGTACCACTGCCTGAGGGATGCCTGTGGCACTAGCAAGCAGTTCTAGGCCTGCCCAGAGTGGGAGCCTGGAGCTGGGATCTCCTCTACCGTCCATGGGATGCAGGACTCTAGCAAGCAGTTCTGGGCCTGCCCAGAGTGGGGGACTCCTCCACTGCCACCTGTTGGGTGCGCGTAGCTCTAGTAAGTAGTTCTGTGCCTGCCTGGAGCTGGGGGCTCCTCTGCAGGCACTGGCTGCCTGCGGTAGGGGTGCAGCTCTAGCAAGCAGTTCTGGGTCCCGCTTTGTACCTGTATTTTGTGTTCTTAAATGCTCTTCCTTGTATTTATAGCTTGCCGAACTTCTTTCTGGGCTCAGCTCCCTGTCTTTGGCTTCATAGATTCTGATTCCCTCCAGTTTTTCTTCCTTTGCTCAGGAGCCTCTGACAATGGTTGCTACCAGTCTGCCATCTTCCCAGAATCCCCTGTTTTTAGTTTTCCATGTACACATCTTACATTTCTTTTATTAAATTAGTTCTTATGTATTTTATGCTTTTTGAGACTTTTGTGCATGATTTGTGGTTATTATAGAAATATAATTGCTTTTGGAATGTTTATCTTACATCCTCTAAAAAGTCATCATAGTTTTTTTTTTTTTTAAATACTTTATTTATTTATTTATTCTTGTTGGGGATTCACTGAGGGTACAAAGATCTAGGTTACACTAAATGCATTTGTCAAGCAAAGTCCCTCTTATAAATGTGTTCCTCCCCCAAAAGCTGTGCCAAACACAGCTTCCATCCACTTCCACAGCTACCCTCTACTTCCATCCCTCCCTCTCTCCTCTTCCTCATTTCCCCATCCCCCCATATATTAGGTTATCAATTGTCACCATATCAAAATTGAGTACATTGGATTCTTGTTTTTCCATTCTTGTGACACTTTAATAAGAATGAGTTCCACCTCCATCCAAGTTAGTACAAAGATGTGTAGGCTCCATCTTTTTTAGTGGCTGAATAATCTTCCATGGTACATATATACCACAGCTTGTTAATCCATTCCTGGATTGGTGGGCATTTAGGTGGTTGTTTCTACATTTTGGCAATTGTAAATTGAGCTGTGATAAACAGTCTACTACAAATGTCCTTATGATAAAAGGATATTTTTTTTCTTCTGGGTAGATGCCCAGTAATGGGATTGCAGGATCAAATGGGAGGTCTAGCTTGAGTTCTTTGAAGGTCCTCCATACTTCCTTTCAAAAAGGGGGCATTAGTTTGCAGTCTCACCAGCAGTGTAAAGTGTTCCCTTCTCTTTACATCCATGCCAGCATCTGCAGTTTTGAGACTTTTTGATGTGGGCTATTCTCACTGGGGTTAGGTAATATCACAGAATGGTTTCGATTTGTGTTTCTCTGATAATTAGGAATGATGAGCATTTTTTCATGTTTCTTAGCCATTCATCTATTTTCTTTAGAGAAGGTTCTATTCATCTCTCTTGCCCATTGATATGGAGATTTTTGGCTCTTTTTATGTTGCTTGATTTGAATTCTGTAGATCCTAGTTATCAATCTTTTTTCTGATTCATAATATGCAAAATATCCTTCTTCATTCTAATGACTTAGGAATGTATCTAACAAAAGAGGCGAAGGAACTCTAAGAAGAAAATTACAAACCCCCAAGAAAAGAAATAGCAGAAGACATTAACAAATGGAAGAACATACCATACTCGTGGTTGAGAAGAATAAACATTGCTAAAATGCCTATACTTCCCAAAGCAATCTATAGATTCAAAGCAATTCCAATTAAAATCCCAATATCATACTTTCAAGACTTGGAAAAAATAATTCTTTATTTTGTATGGAACCAGAAAAAACCCTTTATAGCTAAGACAATTCTTAGTACTAAAAACAAAGCCAGGGTCATCAGCCTACCAGACTTTAGGCTATACTACAAGGCCATAGTGATCAAAACAGCATGGTATTGGCACAAAAATAGAGACATAGACACCTGGAACCGAATAGAAAACATGAGATGAAGCTAACATCTTACAGCCACCTAATCTTTGATAAACCAAACAAGAACATACACTGAGGGAATGAATCCCTATTCAGTAAAAGGTGCTGGGAGAACTGGATAACCACATGTAAAAGAGTGAAACAGGACCTGCGCCTTTTGCCACTCACTAAAATCAATTCAAGATGGATAAAAGATTTAAATCTAAGACATGAAACAATAAAAATCTTTGAAAAAAGTGGGGGAAAACACTTGAAGGTAATCGACCTGGGAAAAAACTTTATGAAGAAGACTTCAGTGGCAATTTCAGCAGCAGCAAAAATAAACAAATGGGACTTAATTAAACTGAATAGCTTCTGTACAATTAAGGAGACAATCAAAGCAAATAGAAAGTCATCATAGTTTTTGACTCTATAATTTCTTTTCAATTTGTTTTAACGAAATAACTTGATTATTTAATAATAGTCTTTATTTAATGCTTCATTGTTCTTTCCTTTAATTCTTAACAATGGACATTGTTTTTGAATGTATGTAATGGGAACTTTGAAGTCTTTCTGCTATGTCCCAAACCTGAATAATGTCAAAGGCAATTTCTCTTGATTTCCTTTTTTCTTTCCATGTATAGTTACGTGTCCCTCTTTGTTCTTGTGCTTCCTTTTTGTTTTTGAAAAGTGGATATCATAGATCATATATTGATTCTGATTCCTTCATGGTTATTGCTCTTAAAGTTTTGTTTTATATGTTTAGTGACTTATTTGTGCTAATTTTGTACAATCTGACTTCCCCACATGGTGCAGCTGCTGATGTCTTTAATAATTTTTTAGAAATTCTTATTTTTCTATAAAGCCTGGTGTCTTAGTGGTCACCCCATGTCAGCACAGCTTAGTGGTCACCCTCTGACTGGTCAGAGGTTGTGCTCAAAACAGTTTGAGCCAGTAAGGCTTCTACCATTGGCTAATGGATCTTTGTTTGGGTTGGCAAAAAATCCATTCCACATTCAGGAAAATTGAAATGGATTGTTGTCCAATCTGATCATTGCATTGGGGGAAGAGGATTTTCTATGCTTCTCACTCCACTAGTCTGGAAACTCCCTGCTTTAGAAAAATTAAGGGGTCACATCTTTGTCTGCCTGGTCTTAGTGTGCATTCTGAACATTCCCACTTACCTAAAAATTTAGTGTCATGCACAGATCCAAAAGAAAAAAAAAATTTCAGCAGCATCCTAATAGGATGACTAAATGATTTTGGAGGGCTTCTGGCTGGTGCTGTAGCATAAGTGAAGTACAGAAGTATTTGCTCACATCTGCATAGCATGGTAGCAGGGAAGCAAGAGACCTATGTTACTCAGAGTTCACCAAAGAGGACGTCATTCTGCAGGTGTTGATTTACTGGTACATGGGAACCTAATGACTCAGTGACATGGTAGAAGCGTAAGCTCTGACACATCTCTTACTGAGTTTGTCTGACATTTGCAGATGTGTCCTTATCAGATGAAGAATCTCCTGACCATGTTATTTGAATGTGAGCATGATGCAACTTTCATTAGAGTATATTATGGAATTGAAAGCATGATCATATTCAAAATTGTCTTTTTTCCATCTTCTCAAGAAAAGATATACTTAAAATAGAGAAGCAGTTTTAACAATATTTGAAAAATTTTGTATCATGAAATACATGTGAATTACGGCCCCTTTTCAGTTCCTCAGATGTGATATGCTCCCTGTATTTCCAGTATGTTTGCTTATATTGTGTTCTTTTTTCTAGGTTAACTCCTATTCTTTCATCATATCTTGGGTCCATCATCACTTTTGTAAATCCTTCCTTGACTTGGTCTGTTTTTCTTATCATTTGTTATTATTGAACTGTGTACTTCTAAGTTCAGCATTATGACAATGTGTTTATGTATTCATTTGTATGATTCTTTTCACTTGTGCTAAACTCTACCAGGACAAGGTCTATATACCTTTCTTCCCACTCTTAATTTGATCTACTGTTACATTTTCATTCTTATTAAAATGTCTAGCATATAGTAAGTGCTTAATGAATATTTATTTAATGAATGAAAGAATGAATACATGAACATACTTCAAGATAAGTGAACATTTTCTAAGATACAGATGGCAATATTATTAAATTTAACTTTGAAATATAATTTGAAGGAGGAGGGCACATTTAGAAGCCTGTGAGTTTTCTATAGGATCTGTGTTTGAAGGGATCTGCACAGTCCATCCAACAACTGACGTGTCGGGAACCACCCAAATACCTCAAGCTGGAGCCTTGGTTTCAATATGACCCAACTGAGCTGTGCATCTCAATCCTATCTGTCCCAAACATGTGGTCTCTGCCTTCATGGATGGGACCCCTTTATATCCTCCCAGCCACAATTCTTGGATTAACCCAATTATGTTCATATTGTGTTGGTTATTTCCACCTCTTTCCATTCTCTATACCATGATAAAGTCATCTTTCCTGCTCTTATCACCCTCTGGTGCATTCTCTAGTAGGTCTCATTGGGATTTAGACAATGTTTCAAAATATTAATTTAACCACATCATTCTCATATTTAAGATGCTTTACTTGCTTGAAAAAGGAAAGATAGGTCTTTAGCATGGCATGAATAATCTTCCATAATCAGGGCTTCTCAATTCTTCGGCATTGGCCCTTTGGTTTGTTAGCCCCAGTACTTGCTTCTATCATAAAATAAATGTCTACACATCTTTCATCTGTTTAAACACCAAATTTCTAATATGTTTTATGATATGTTAAGGCATTTATCCCTTTCATTATTCTTTAGCAAAATATAAAAGATCTTATGCTTTCATTTGTTTTGCATAAGACTTAAAATAAAAATGTCAAATTGACCCAGCCTCCTTCCTGGAACTAATTAATCTCTCCAGCCTATCGGGGGATACGACATAGTGAGCCCGTCCATCATAGTGAGCCCGTCCATCCCAGTGAGAACAAAGAAGTGATGCAGGAGGTCCAGTTGCCTTAGTCCTTGCTCTGCTTCTCCTGCAATTACAGTATCTGTTCCAGGCTGGGATTTCTCTCCAGCAAACATGCAATTCCTCTAAGAGTGAATTTCTTGCATTATTATCATGGGACCAAATTGTCTTGTAGCCTGAACCTCAGTGAAACCAGTGTAAATAATTATGCAGTTAGTGACGAATATATTTGTTTTGATTTATACACATATATTATACAGACATCTCCTTATCTTGTATTTTTTTGCATATAGTTCAGGTTGTGAATTTAAAATCATCTTATGTGTTTTCCATTTCTGAAAAACTTTTAAATTTCTTATCAGCAGTTGGATTCCTTCATTGTTTTCCAGCCTAATAATGGATTTGTTCATTTTTTTTAAACATGCTTTTTTTTTTTTAACATTTAAAGATTTGGATACAGAAAAAGCATTTGATAAAATTCAACATTCTTTTCTAACAAGAACACTTAAGAATATAATAGGTGGCACATTTCTTAAACTGATTGAAGCCATCTATGACAAACCCACGTCTATTATCATACTGAATGGAGTAAGACTGAAAGTTTTTCCATTTAGAACTGGAACCAGACAAGACTGTCCTCTATTGCCACTATTATTCAAAATACTTCTGGGAATTCTAGCCAATGCATTCAGGTAAGGGAAGGAAATAAAAGTGAATCTAAATGGGAGCACAGGAGGTCAAACTCTCACTCTCACAAAAACTCAATCACAAGACTCCTGGAAGTGATCAGTACTTAACATCTCAAGATATAAAATCAATGTCCACAAATCAGTGGGTTTTGTATATTCCAAAAACAGCCAAGTTGAGAAACCAATTAAAGACACAATTCCCTTCAGGGTGGCTTCAAAGAAAATGAAATACCATGGAATATACCTAACAAAAGAGGTGAAGAACCTTACAAAGAGAATTATAAAATCCTAATGAAAGAAATAGCAGAAGACATTAACAAATGGAAGAACATACCATGCTCATGGCTGGGAAGAATCAAAATTAATGTTGATTCTAATTAATGCTAAAATGTCTATACTTCTCAAAGCAATCTACAGATTCAATGCAATCCCTATTAAAATCCCAACATCATGCTTTCAAGATGTGGAAAAAATAGTACTTCATTTTGTGTGGAACAAAACCCTGTATAGCCAAGGGAATTTTTAGTAATAAAAACAAAGCTAGGGGCATCATCCTACCAGACTTTAGGCTATACCACAAGTCCATAGGAATCAAAACAGCATGGAATTGGCACAAAAATAGAGATGTAGATGTATGGAACAGAATAGAAAACAGAGATGAAACTAACATCTACAGCCACTGGATCTTTGATAAACCAAAGAAGAGCACATACACTGGGGAAAAGAGTCCTTATTCAATAAATAGTACTGGGAGAAAAGGATAACCATGTGTAAAAGACTGAGATTGGACCTGCATCTTTTCCATTTAGAAAAATTGATTCAAGATAGATAAAACATTTAAATGTAAGGCATGAAACTATAAAAATCCTACAAGAAAGTGTGGTGAAAATTCTAGAAGATGTTGGCCTGGGGAAAGAGTTTATGACAAAGACTTCTGTGGCAATTGCAGCAACAAAAATAAATAAATGGGACTTAAATAAACTGAAAAGCTTCTGTACAGCTGAAGAGAGAACAACCAAAGCTAATAGACAACCTTCACAATGGCATGTTACAAATGTAACAAAGGTTTGATAACGAGAATTTACAGAGAGCTCAAATTAATAAAAAAAGAGCAAACAATTCCATCTATCACTGAGTGACTTCTCTAAGGAAGACATAAGAATGGCTAAAAAATACTTGAAAAAATTTCTCATCATTCCTAATCATCAGAGAAATGCAAATCAAACCCACCCTGAGATATCCTAACCCCAGTAAGATTAGCCCATATCACAAAGTCCCTAAGCTACAGATGCTGGCATGGATGTGGAGAGCAGGGTACACTTTTACACCATTGGTAGCACTGCAAACTAATATAATCTCTTTGAAAAGAAGAATGGAGAATCCTCAAAGAACTCAAATTAGATCTCCCATTTGAGCCTGCGACCCAACTACTAGACATCTCTACCCAGAAGAAAAAAATCATTTCATCATAAAAAGATTTGCACTAGGTTATTTGTCACAGCTCAATTTACAATTGCCAAGATGTGGAAACAATCTAAATGCCCATCAACTCAGGAAAGGATTAACAATTGTGGTAAGATTTAAACTTAAGACATGAAACCATAAAAATACTAGAAGAAAGTGTAGGGAAAACACTTGAAGAAATTGGCCTGGGTGAACATTTTATGAGGAGG
>NW_003852486.1:2120310-2160330 GCF_000181295.1 Otolemur garnettii | reverse complement strand
AAGATATTTGTATCAGAATGTTTATTGCAGCCCAATTCATAATTGCCAGGTCATGGAAGAAGCCCAAGTGCCCATCGATCCACGAAAGGATCAACAAACTGTGATATATGTACACCATGGAATACTATGCAGCCATAAAGAAAGATGGAGACTACGTCCTTCATGTTCACATGGATGGAGCTGGAAAATGTTCTTAGCAAAGTAGCACAAGAATGGAAGAAAAAGTATCCAATGTACACACCCCTATTATGAAATTAATTTATACCTTTTATATGAAAGCTATAACCCAATAACAGCCTAAGAATATGGGGAGGGGTGAGGGAGAGAGGAGAGGGGAATGGGTGGAGGGAGGGTAGTTGGAAGGATCACTTCTGAGGTTTATCTTACAAGGGTACAAGTGAATCTTTCTAAAAGTAGAATGTGAATGTTTTAAAACAATAACTAAGAAAATGACATGAAGGCTATGTTAACCAGTTTGATGGAAGTGTTTCGGATTGTGTGTGAAAACCCCACACTGTACCCCAGAAGTGCATTAATGTACATAGTTACCATTCAATTAAAAAAAAAAAAACACAATTGTGGTATATGCATACCATAGAATATTATTCAGCCATAAAAAAGATGGTGTTTCTTATCTTTTGTATTATTTTGAATGGAGTGCAAACACATTCTTCTTAGTAAAGTATCATAAAAATTGAAAAGCAATTATGCAACGTACTCAATACTAACATGAAGCCAGTAGACAATCTAAGCCATGTCCACATGGGAGAAAAACTCATTTCAATTCAATTTCAGGGGAGGGACAACAAGGGAGTGGGAGAGAGGAGGTGGGTTGGAATACTCCCACTGAACAGGCGGAGTGTGGGGGTGTTTGGCACACCTTTTGAGTGTGGGACAGAACCAAAAGAGAGACTCTACCCATCAAAATAAAATATTTTGGCCTGGTTGTTTATTCCCTCACATTAACTGGAAATAAAAAAAAATAAATGAGAGAAAAGAGCTAAATGTTTGTGGTCTCCACCTCCTTGATTTGGCCTGCTCTTCTATAAACATCATAACTTAACCAATTTTTCTGATTGCCTGCACTTTCTATTCCACTTCTGTAACCAATAAGACATCATTTAAAATAAACCCAATTTCCCCCCTTTCTTTTCATTTCCTTCCCAGATTTTGGTAAAATAACATAAGATTTAATTTCCTAATTATTAACTTTTTTCTCAAATACTAAACAACCATGTTGAACTTTATAAGTATATGTTAAACAACTATTTAGAGATAACTCTGTTTTTGAAAATTAGTTTATATCAGTCTTTTTTTTATATCATTTCTTGAGTTCTTCCTTAACATTAATATTTCGTTTGATGTTATATGGAATATTTGTTTGAGTTGTAGAATGTTCATAAATTGATCAATTTTTCCCTGGTAGAGAATGATAATTTACTTCGGTAAAGAATTTAGGATTACTGAGCTTACCAGAATTCTGCAATATTTTCTCGTTGTGTCACATATGAGGCATCTGAAGCCAGTGTCATTTTCTTCTTGGTAATAGCCAGTATTTTTTGTCTGGAACTTTTAAAGATTTTTTTTTTTAACCCTTGAATTTAGAAACAATTCTAAGATGATACTGAGTTTGGACCTTTTTCAGTAATTCTGACCAGTGTTCTGTAAGCCCTTTCTAAAAGAAAAGTAGAGGTTTGGGGTTGGATTTTGTGTTAAGTTTTCTTAGTGTCTGGCAAATTTTTTGTATATGTCACTTCAAGCTGTTATGAAAAATATCAGTGAAAAAGGAACAAAAATAAAGACTCAGTACCTGTGCTTCTGGGCCATGAGCTGCAATGGAAACCGTCATGCTTGCCCTCACACTCCCCTTGTTCTCAAGGTGAAGCTAGCCCACAGGCTTCTCAACATGCTCATTTCCTTTGGGTAGATATCCAAGGCCCCTGTATACTCCCTGCAGATCAACCTATAGAGTGTGGGCAAAATCTGCCTGCACCCCAGCTTACCACCTCCAAGGCAGACCCATTCATGGACCATTTCAACTGTGAGAGGTGCTTTGGCAAAGAAAACTGAGCAAATGGGCATTTCTTTAGCTGTGCTCAGGATAACCTAGTGTCATCTGATAATGATTTGAGAAGTTACAAGATGGAACAAGAGAGAGACCCAGGGGCCAGCAAGAACAGGCAGGCACGTGAGAAGAGCAAAAGTGGACATGGAAGCAAAAAGGATGGCTCAGTAGAGCAAAACAGGAGAATAAGAAGAGGGAGAAAGAGGCCGAGGCAGCATACTGGTGGAGGGGAAGACTGCAGAGAGGTGGGAGCAAGGAGACTGCTGGACAGGTCGCTGGATACCACCTGGAGTCACTGCCATCCATCGCTTCTCAAAGATGAGAACATTGGCAACCCAAGTGTGCCTTTGATTTCTCCAAGGTCAAAAGCTACCACATTTTTTAGGTAGACCACAGATTTTTTTCTGAACCAGGACTCCTTTTACAGCAGATAGTGCAATAGAGGGGGCTGGGAGGATGTTGGTAAGAGTTGGGATAAAATCTGGAAGCCAGACAGTGGGAGGGATGAAGGGGAAATGAGAGACCCTGTGGGAGGCTGTGGCAAAGGGAGGTAGTGGGGCTTTTTTTGTAAGGAAGTGGGCAGAGGGAAAGGTTTGCCCTGTTTGTGCAGCAGGGGAAGTCAGCTGACAGCAACAGAGGGTATGCAGAGGGTGCTGATGTCTGAGATGCCAGGGCGGGAGTACTGTGGAGGCATCCCTCCCCTGACAGAGCTCTGATGCTGCTCTTTCCCCTGATTCTGTTCCTCTCCAGGGAACTCTGCTGCCCTGGGGCAGGCATGGCAGGTAAGAAGAGCTGAGGCAGAAGGAAGGACACCTGCATAGAGCACAGTGTGTATGTGTGTGGTGGGTGACGGAGCCCTGGGGAGGACCTGGAAAAGGGAGCAGTGCTCCTCAGAGATGCCCCTGGAGTCTACCTTCCAGGCTACTTCCAGCCTCAGAATTCTTGCCTACAGTCTTGGCTTCTGACTCTGATTTTTGGGAGAGGAATTTGGCACTGGGGAGAGGGTCCTGGAATATGTGCCTCCTGCTAACTATCTCCTCCTTTCTCTCCTGTCCTGCTCCTCTTCCTCCTGTGGCCTCTTTGCCTTCTCTCCACTTGTCCTTCCCCTCCCTTGGCTACCCCAGCTCTAGGATCCCGTCATCCAGCAGCAGAAGAGCCCCCCACCTTCCGCATGGTCCAGATCTCTTCCTTTGCCAACCACAGCTGGGCGCGCACCTTGGGCTCAGCCTGGCTGGGGGACCTGGAGACTCATTCCTGGGACTGGCTTGTGGGCACCATCCGCTTCCTGCGGCCCTGGTCCCGGGGAACCTTCAGCAAGGAGGAGATGAAGCACATACAGGCGCTGTTCCAGTTTTACCTGCATGCCTTTACCAGGGAAATACCAGCCTATGTCAGTCAATTTCAGTTAGAATGTGAGTTCACTGTTGTAAGCTGATTATTTGCCTGACAGGTAGTATATGGCTCTGGCCTTTAAACAACCTTTGACCTTGTTTCTTGTTTCCATTTGTCTCCCCTTTCCCACTCTGTTGCACCCATCATTACACCCCCCATATACAGTGAAGGGTCTGCATGTGCACATCTCTGCATGCCCCCAACATGCCCTCAAGTCTTGGCTCCTTGGAATTGTTGTCTCTTTTTGATTTTATGCCCATCATTCCTGGCCTCACACTCAGTTTTTCCCAACCAGGCTTCTGGCCACTTTCCTCCTTAGGCTGATACACCGCCTGCCCTATACCTTACCACTCTCACATGAGTTCTTCCAGACTATCCTTCCCATCTACCCCCTCCCCATTAATCATTTTACAGTACCTTTATCATCTTCAAATTTTCTTCCCACAAATTTCCTTCCCCTTTCCATCTAGTCTTCCATATGATTTCCCAGAAAATTTTTCTTCCCTTGAGACTCATTACTCTCTAAATTGTTTATTTTTTTCTATCCTTCTTTTCATATTGATTCTCTCTTTCCTGTCTACCCTCAGATCCCTTTGAGGTCCAGATATCAGCCGGCTGTAAAATTAATGCTGGGAAGACCTCTGAATTATTCTTAAATGGGGCGTATCAAGGATCAGATTTCCTGAGTTTTCAAGGAACTTCATGGGTGCCATCTCCAGGAGCAGGGAGTCGGGCTCAGAACGTCTGCAAATTGCTCAATCGATACAGAGATATTAAAGAAATAGTGCAGACCCTTCTTGGTTATACCTGTCCTCGATTTCTGACAGGCCTCCTTACAGCAGGAAGGTCAGAACTGGAACGACAAGGTGAGCCTCCTCTCCTAGCACTAGGGCTTTAGCTTTTGTATTCAAAGTTGCCAGTTCTTGTTATCATTTAAAACACATAATGAGAGGGCAGAGGGTGAGATGTATGGGTTGAGGATTATTTCTTAGACAAAGAAAGAAGTGATTGCTCAAATTTCTAAAGCACCAGAGTCCTTGAGCTCTAGCCTGGGGTTTCTCTTAAATTCCATTTCTCCCATCTTCTCTTGTCCAGTGAAGCCTGAGGTCTGGCTGTCCAGTGGCCCCAGCCCTGGGCCTGGCCGTCTGCTGCTGGTCTGCCATGTCTCAGGATTCTACCCAAAGCCCGTGTGGGTGATGTGGATGCGGGGTGAGCAGAAGCAGCCGGGCACTCGGCAAGGTGACCTCCTGCCCAATGCTGATGGGACGTGGTATCTTCGAGTGACCCTGGATGTGGCGGCTGGGGAGGTGGCTGGCCTGTATTGTCTGGTGAAGCACAGCAGTCTTGGAGGCCATGATATAATCATCCACTGGGGTGAGAATGAGTGGGAGCCCAGCTGGGAAGTAATGGAAGATGGCCCTAGGGCTTTTGAGTGAAGAGCAGAGGAAATGGGTAGCAACAGAAGGATAGAATTAGGAGAATTCAAATGAAGAAGGGTAGAAAATGACTGCAGTTAAATTTGAAGAAAATGCAAGAGGGGATTAGAGGTACTAAAGAAGAAAGAAAAGGTGAACTAGTAATGTGATGGAAGAGGGTTGTGGGAGATCACAGACAGACTCAGGAGGAACTAAAATGAGGGCTGTAGACAACACAGATGGAGATTCTAGGTGGGCTTGTGAAATGAGAAAGCTTAACTGTAAGTTGGCTTCCCAAGAGACTGTAACAAACTGGTCAACATAAGGAGGTGGTCAACGGCCTCCTGTACTGATACTTCCATATGGTGCATGTCCAATCTATGAACATTAGGTCAACTTAAGGAGGTGGTCAGTGCAGGGAGGTGGTCAGCTATGAAGATTCTGCTGTATTTTATGGATTGATATTTGTATTTTATCCCCAACCAGGCAGATACTCCATCCTTCTGATACTGATCTGTTTGACCGTAGTAGTTACTCTGGTCATGTTGGTTGTAGTTAACTCATGGTTTGAAAAACAATGGTAAGCTTTTTGTTTGTTCAACCTCGAATTAACTCGTTCTTCTATTTTCCATCTTCTTTTTTCCCTCCACTTTCCCCTCTGATTTCCATTCCTTGAGATTAAGATCCTCTTCTTTTCCCGCAGTTCAATTTGGAACCATGTCTCTCCCTATGTTCCCAGCACTGTCTTTCCCGTGGGAGCCAATACCCAGGACATCAGGAGTTCAGGGCATCAGCTCTGCTTGGCAAAAGAATCATGGATTAAAAAAAAATTCATGGAGAAGTGGAAAACAAACCTAAAGCAATTCTGGTGACATTAGTTTCACCTTACACATGAAAGATACACCTTGTCTGTATCTTAAACATGATTTTATTAAAACAGTTTGTTCTAGCAAAGATACTGATCCCTTTAGGAATCTATTTTTTCTTTTTTTCATCTTCCAGCAGTATCTTTTCTACTTTGGTTATACACATGTTCTTTACTGTCAATTCTTCAAACTGTAATTCAGATGCCTTTTCCTCATGGAACCTTCCCAGGATCACCCAACTGAAAACTCCTCTGTACTCCCCAAATCAAACTGATCTTCATAAACACACTCATATTTTACTACTCTGAAGCATAGTTATTTAGGTTTCTGCTCCTCTTTTCTCTTAGTTGTTTGAAAATAGGATTTAGACATTTGTGTCCGTATCCACGACAAAAGCCTGAGTTCAGGACCACGAAAGATCTCACTCTGTGAAGGGACTCATGCTCAGTTTAATGTTCCACTGCTGTCATCATGAAATTCTTAGTTTTCAAAAGAGAGACATTGCACTTTCCTTTTGCACGAACCCCACAAATTACGCAACTGGTTCTGAAAGTAACTGTGCCTGAAAGTAATATTTCTCAATAAATGCTGCCTGAAATAAATTCAGTGACAGATCAAGTGGTGTTGCCTTACTCCATTTCCTCTTTGATATCTCTGCATCATTTGACGGTGCTCTTATTAAAATCTTTCCCCTTTTGTCTTCTCAGCAAAGGTGTAGAAGAGATGTGAGGGCCTCAGCTCCATAGTGTTGATTCACCTCCAGGGATATTTAAAGAAAATAATAACATGTGAGATGTCTCTTGTCAGAGTGAAGACAGGGTTGAACTGGCATTCCTACTTCCCCTGAGATTGTGTATGTCTATGTGTGTTTTTGTAAATGTACATATTCAGGGGAGAAATTAATATTTTGAATAATAAGAAGAAGGGCATGGGGTCTGAGGGAAATTTTAATGGGCAGAGGCCTAAGGCAGTGAGGCAAAGGAGTGATTAGATGTCAGTTAAACTATATGTTTGCTTTTCTTTGCTATTTTGGCTTCTTAATATTGTTATCATTATTATTTATAGTTTGCCTTTCTTAGTCTTTTAAATGTACATTCTCAAATTATCTTATTAATTGAGATATATTTGATCAAACCTATTGGAAAACAGAAAGTGTTCAGAGGTCATAGAGATATCCAGTCAACCTCTTCCCTTGGTTGGGATAATTGAACAGATTAGGCTGAGTTTTTAGTGGAAGTTTATAATTCCATGTTGGGAATTTTGGGGTTATCAGACAGGGTTTCATAATCACATGCCAGGCTGCACTCTTACCCATGAGCAAGACATTAGACCCGTCTGTCCACTGTTGAGACACCATCACCACCTGTAGAACAAATTCAGATGGGCTATTTTGAGGCAGGCTGCTGGAGTCCAGGTAGTAAGGTGAAATCTCAAGTCATTGGAGCAATAAATAATAAAAGTTAGGATTAAAATCCATAGAGAATGACCTCTATCAAAATGAAAATTCAAGGAGGGACCCCTCAGTTTCTGGCACAAGTGTGTAGTAAAAACATTTTCAACATTTCCCATTTGAATAGATTTTGCCCCTGATTCTAGTTTTGGGTCACAACTGTTCTTGAACCCTTTATATGGCTAGACTGTTTTGTCTGTCTCTGGGTCCAATTCTTCTGCATGCTGTGCTTGTGTGACACCAGATTCCTTTCTGTCCCACAATTATGTCAAGCTTCTTCTCAGCTCAAGTGTCGCCTCCCTAGACAGACCTTTGCTGATTAGTCTAAGTAAAGTAGCACACTTCACTGCAGTAGTTTAATTGATTATCTGGAACAATTACTTTGTTTGAAATTACCTTATTTATTGTTATGTCTTTATTGCCCTTCTCATCTAAATATAAGCACCATAACATCCTGTATTTTATCTATCCCAAACCCATTTATAATCCAGGGCCTAGATTATAGCTTAACATACAGTGGGTAATTAAAATACGTTTACTGAATGCACAAATGAGATTATACTTTGACTTGCCAGAAGAGCTTTTGGTGATGCCAGTCTCTACCTGATTGGGCATAGCTCATCTGGTACTATTATATTTCCAAAGTGCTGGTATCACTGAAAATGTAAGTGCATCACCTACATTGTGCAAATCTGGTAAAATGGTCACTCTCGGTTTTCTCTTTCCTTCAGATTGTTGCCTTTATGGCCATGGTCAAATGTTAAGATACTGATAGGAACTTAGGAAGGGGAGATCCCAGAGCATTTTGTCAGAATTCTCTGTGCTGTGAGCAGCAAACTCAGCCACAAAGTGCTTCTTTGGGTTTCTCTTCTGCTGTACATGGAATCTCTGTACATGGAATGGAAAGGTGACTGTTGTCTACAGCGGTTTTCAGAAAACTCTGGGTTCATGAAAAAAATAGCTTAATGTCTTCTAATTAAACTACTGACAAGATACTATAGTTGAGAAGTTATCATGTATCTGGGTGAGGTATAAGAGATACCTCTGCAGGTGACAGATATGGGCTATCTGCACACGTACATCATCCTTTCTCATAAATTGGCATGAAGAGTTCAAAAAGAGCCTGAGGACAGGCTATGATGTGACTATGTTGCTAGAAAGAGCAGCTCAACAGAATTTTGAGAAGTTGTAAATATTGGTCCACAACAGTGTCAGAAAAATTCTGGGTCATCCTTGCCATGTCGACCTTTGGGCTAAGTAATCTCATCAGAATTGCATAAGAATCCGGTACTTAAGAGCAAAATGTGTAATTAAATTGCCCCCAAGGCAGAGATGTCACCTAGTACTGTTGACGGTATCATTTTGGCTGGAACTCCAGAACATAGTACTTACTGTTCTAGAGGGCCAGGGTGGTTTTCTCAATGATTAGGGATGGATGACACTGTCCATTCTTACCAGGTATAAAACCAAGAAGGTAATCTGTTCTGCTTACATTTCAGACCTGGAGTTTACTGTGTTTTATTGTGAACACAAATACAGTAGAAATGATAGAGGGTAGGTTTGGAAAAAAAGGAGAGAATATTCTCAGTCGTGAGCGAATTTCTCTGTGAGTGGCATTACCTCGCATTAGGAGGGTGCAGTAGGTCTGACGGAATCAGGATATGCTGGAGCCTAAGCTCAGACGAGCATGGTGGCCACAGGCCCAGGACAGACCTTGGAGAATGCTTGGTTGATATTGTTTATCTCAGAAATGAGATAAACTGAGTATGAAAGGCTTAATTAAGTGGAACAACATAAACAGGGTCTCCAAGTGTATGACCTGCACATGAATAACGATGAGTAGTAGCCTGGTGCAACCGTTCTTCAGCCTGTGTGCAGAGGAAGGGGCTGGTTCCAGGCGCATGGCTGCTGCATCAGGTCAGGCACCTGTGGATTTCTGGGACTTAGACTTTGCCCTTAAAGAATTAAAACTAGTTCACAATCTTTCCTCATTTATCATTTTCTCATCCTCATTTTCTTCTGTCTTTTTTTTTTTTGGCAGTTTTTGGCTGGGGCTGGGTTTGAACCCACCACCTCCGGTATATGGGGCCAAAGCCCTACTCCTTGAGCCACAGGCACAGCCCCTCGTTTTCTTCTGTAAATGGTTCTTTCAATGAATTAGTTTCTCAGGATCTAATCTTTCTTCTGTTTGCTTCGTCATTCTTGCCGAGTAGCAGATCATTCAAGTTCCCCTACGTTCCATTCCCTCCTCTATGTTCCTGACCCAAGTGTGAACACCACCTCTAAAAATGTGAAACAAGATACTGATCCCATTACCAATAGTGTGGTAATGATCATGTATTAAGCATCAGCTCAATTATGATAGCAAATAAGAGAATTATCTATTGTTAAAGCTGATTAATAATCATTTGAACAAAGCCTGCTGTAGGCCAGATGTTCTGCTCCATACTTTACACACAGTGACTCCTATAATTTTTTACAATAATCCTGAGCAGATATTATTTCCTACTATATTATGAGAAGACAAAGATCACATAACTACTAAGTGTTATAGGCAGTCCTGATCTAAAGTCTATGTCTAACTGCCTCACTGCACATTCAGCAAATGATCATTGGAGCCTATCACGTGACAGATGCTATTACAGATAAAGAAATGCAGCAGAGACACAGGAGGGAATGACCTGTCTTCACAGAGCTTACACTGGTAGTGGTGGGGCGGGAAGATGAAATTAAGTAAATAAAAATGTTATATATAAGGTGATGATGCAAACTACAAGAAAGGACTGAATGGGGGAAGGAGGACAGGAGAAACAGGGTCTAAAACTTTGGAGATGTTGAGCAGATGAGTCACTATGAGAAGATGGCTTTTGAGAAGAGAACTAAAGCAAAAACAAAAAACAAGCCAGGCAGTATCTGGGGGAAGAGTATTTTAGGCAAAGGAACTACAGACATAGGTAGCACTAGACTGGCTATTTGGCTGTTTTCTTTCTTTCTTTCTTCTTTCTTTTTTCCTTCTCCCTCCCCCTTTCACTTCCACTTCCTCTCCCTCTTTTTTTTTCTGGACAGAGTCTCATTCTGTTGCCCCCAGCTACAGTGCCTTGGTGTCATAGTTCACAGTAACCTCAAGCTCCTGGGCTCAAGGGATACTCCTGCCTCAGTCTCCTGAGTAGCTGGGACTACAGGCATCCACCACAATGGTTGGCTAATTTTCCTATTTTTAGTAGAGACAGGGTCTCATTCTTGCTCAGGCTGGTCTTGAACTTCTGAGCTCAAGTAGTCTTCTCACCTTGGCCTCTCATACTGCTCGGACTAGGGGCATGAGCCACTGTGCCTGGCCAACACTGACTGTTTTCTAAAAACTGTGAGAATTCTAGCATAGCTGGATTGTAGTGAGTGATAGGAACCTCGTAGAAGATGAGGCTGGTGAGTCGCACTCATATCACAAGGGGCCTCATAGGCCACTATGCAGGGAGTTGTTGTAGCATGTGAATAAATGTGTAGCAGTTGTTAGGCAAAAGGAGATGAGTTCTTAAAAGAGGGGAATAGAATAGTGGTTGCCAGAGGCTGGGGGAGGAGGAAGTGGAGAGATTACAGTCAATGGGTACAAAGTTTCAGTTATGCATGATAAGTCTACCATACAGCATAGTGCTGATAGATTGGGCACTTGAAATTTGCCAACAGAGTAGGTCTTGTGTGAAGTGTTCTTAGCAGACTACTACTACTATTTTGGGAAGTGATAGATGTATAGCCTTTATAACTGTAATATTTTCATGGGTATATACTTACCCCCAAACTCACTGAGTTATATACATCTAATATGTACAACATTTATGGGTCAGGCAATCCTCAACAATTTAGTTTGTTTAAATGAGTTCTTACACATGTGTCACCTGGCTTTGCCATCTGTGAGTAGAAAATGGGGCAAGATCGTATCTTCTACATAAACTACAATGACCCCAATCTGCTTATCTGCTGTAGCCCAGCTGAAAATATGCTCCACCTGTGATCACAGCCCAGGCTTTCTGAATCAGTTACCAGGTAGCACCTGCTATGCTTCTTCCTCTCCAGTTTATGCTTCTATTTGCCAACTGTTTTTGGTTCACAGTGCTGCTTAGAGTACCTTCATATTTGCTGGTACCCATGATGAGAAGGTGATATCTAAACCAAGAGTTGCCTCTGCCAAAGCTTCTGACTAGTCCTTGGGTGTCTGTGGGGAGGGATGCTCCATACAGAGGTGTGGGGATGAATTAATTAATCCTGAGCTCTTTATTTCTTTTGATACCTAGTTACAGAAGCTGCTTTGCTTTTGTTTAGTCCCTTAAAGCCTCTTGATAGTCAGATTCTGACTGTTACCCATCGCTTGGGATTCAATAAAGAAACTCCTAACAATTTTTCCTTTAGCTTCAGTTGGCTGGCCAAATTAGCAAGTTAAGTCACAGCAATAAATTACACAGATTTCAAAGGTTTTACCTAAACTCAGTTTGTTAAAAGACCTAAGATGTGTTCTCAACTTCTGTCACTCTTAAAATTAAACTCAAAATGCTAATAACAGCACCTTTGCTTACCACTAAATATCACAGTTATGTGCACCAGCACCCAGACTATACATGAGAGAAATTCCTATAAGGAGCCTGGCTGGTTCCATTTCTTGTGTCAAGAAAAATCTAGGCTGCTAACAAGAACAACAATAATCCTCAAAATATGAAATAAAAGTAAATACTTTCAAAATAAATGACTTTTGAATGTTATAGTATATGTTTAACTTTTATAATTTTAATAAATGGGAGTGTTACATACATATATATTAATATTAACTATGGTTCACTTATATTCATGTGTATTTGTGTTCAGCCTAGCAGGCAAGGCTAAACACAGGAAGTAATAAGCAAAGTAATCACAAAAAAGTACACATTAAAACAAATACAGGAGAGATATTTATATATTAAGAGAAATATAGGCTTTTTCTTGCATTAACTTCTAAACTCTTCCAGCCTCTGCCCATTTCCCAGATTAAAAGCTGTTTCCACAGTTTTAGGTATTTATTATAGCAGCTGCCCTCCATTTCTCAGTACTAATTTCTGTCTTAGTCTGTTCAGTTGACTATATAAAACACCTTAAATTTATAAACAACAAAAATTTATTGCTCACGGTTCTGGACGCTGGGAAGTTCAAGATCAAGGCAGATTTAGGATCTGATGAGGGCTTGTTCTGTGCTTCAAAGGTGGCAACTTGGTGGAAGGGAGAAGTGAGCTCCCTCAAGTCTCAATGAATCTGAAACAGGGAATGCTAATCCTATTCCAGGTGATAAGCCTGGCGCAGGTGGTATGGGCTGCTTCCTTCATAAGGAAGTATTCTAGGACAAAGACACCTTCTTATGTGGCCCGGTGTAAATCAAAAGACCATCTGTATAAGACAGATTTCCCCAGCAGTTACATGCAACAAAAACCCCACAAAACATATACTAGTGAGTTTAAAAATTTAAATTAAACAGATATTCTAAAAAAGGAAAACTAACTATGCAAACCTAAGTTTTCACATCCTGGGATATACATATTCTAGAAGGTCCTACCTACTACGAATTATAACATACATATTTTATTAATTCTAACAGTCTAAGTAAATACATAAAAATAATAGTATGATGGCTTAGGTCCCACCAGATCCTCACACATTAAAAATGAACAATTACTAGGAAAGATGAAATGTTTAAATTAAAATTGATATGGGAAACATATTTAAAGCTCCATGGTAAAAGAGTTAGAATTTTATTTTCAAATATACTCAGCTGAATCTTCATTAGTTTACTCCTCATCCTTATGAATATTTTTTCTAAATGACTTTTCTACATGAAAGTATATTTTCTACATGAAAGTATTTTTTTAGTAGATTTTCATCTAGGATTTGCCTTTCTATTATCTTATTAGTTTTACCAATTCCTTATCTCCTATTTTCTTAACTGCCACCTCCGGTATATGGGGCCAGGGCCCTACTTCTTGAGCCACAGGCACCACCCTATCTCCTCCTTTCTCTAAAAGTTGTATATTTATTTTTATTATTTTAATAGATTTAGGGAGCACAAATGTTTTTGTTATACAGATGAATGGTAGAATGCTGAAGTGAGGGCCCTCTGTGTACCCATCACCAGAATATTATGTATCTTTCAGCTCCTTAGTTAAGTATATTTCTGGATATTTTATTTTCTTCAAAGCTATGTAAATGTTATTGATTTGACTCTAGCTCAACTTATTAGTCTATAGCTAATGATAGGAGATGGATTAAAGACTTAAACATAAGACCTGAAATCATAAAAATTCTAGAAGTAAATGCAGGAAAACTTTTCTGGAGATTGGCTTTGGCAAAGAATTTATGACTAAAATCTTTATTCTAGACAGTTAGACTCCTTGGAGAAATAGCCTTCAAATTGTAGATGTCTTCTTTAATTTCTAGGCATGGCAGTCCAATAAAGCCATGAAAAAAATTCCCAGCATTCTATCCTGTCTTCTTAGCTCCATGATACAACTGTGACTTTCTTTCCTTCTGATAGTCATGCAAGTCACCCCAGGCAACATCATAATTTCTTTATTTCCTTGTTTGTTCAGTAGTTTGGAAAATCTGAAATGACCAATCGCTCATATTGGTCTAATGACTCTTGTCATTGAGGAAGTCCTCTTTCTTTGGGCCTCAATTTCTACAGACCAGTAGAGAACTGGTTTAGGGAAGAGAGAAAAGCTTGGGAAGAAAATAATTTTGAGTAAAATTGGAAGTTAACTATTGAGAGTTGGTTTCTTTACCTCACTCCTAGTGTTACCACAACCCTACCAAGTATCAATCACTGTTTCAGATCAAATGTTTCTTCCCCAAGATGACATCAGTTTCAAGATGGTTTCTCAAAGCTGGTGGTATACTGAGTTATCAAGAGGTAATTTCAACCAATGTAAGGCAGAATTGCAACAAACAGGAGAAAAACGCTTAAAAAGTCATGATTAATAAATACTATTGGCATCTTGCATTGAAGAATAGCCAGGTGAGCTTTTCTGAGGCAAAATAAATCTTGTTGAGTGCACAGATAGCGTCCACCATTGCTAACACAGCCACTTGTCCACAGTCCCATTTGATACACATCAGGTTAGTTGGGCAGGAAGCTAAACAATGGTTTTAGAGTAGGTTACCATATTTCCTGGATTATTAAGACCATTTTGTGTTTTGGGGTTCTACTGAAGAACATTTATGTACGTCAGTTATATTTATGTCCAAGGATTGTTCTTAGAGTCTTTTCTACCTTTCTTTTTTTCCAGATGGCCTTGTTACCAAGGGTCTGACCTTTCTTCTAGGTCTCTGATAATTAGGCTAGACTTCACCAACATTCTTAAGATTTGTTGTAAAATTAGGCTTTGGCTGTCTCTTCACTCACATAAGGTGGGAAAACATGTGTTCTGTGCTGTGATTTTTCAGGTCCATCTCTGAGTGGCTTCAGAGTCAACTTCTTGGTACTGACATTTCAAGCAGAACCAGCTGTAAATAAGGCCTAGGGGTTTTCATACTCTGTACGGAAGTTATGGGAAGTGCCCTGTAATGACATATTTGCAGACTGAAAGGAAAATAGGAGTATGACTTAAAAATATACATTTTTTATGTTTCTGAGTTGTTTCACTTACGATAATGGCCTGCAGCTGCATCCATGTTGCTGCAAAATACATGATTTTATTCTTTTTTTATGATTGAGTAGTATTCCATTGTGCATATATGCCACATCTTCTTTATCACCACTATGCAATATATCCATGTAAAAAAAATTGTACTTGCACCCCTTATATTTATACAAATAAAAAATTAAACCAGAGACCGTTATTTAAAATTCACAAAACATGTGCTTTGGGAGTGTGAAACATATGCTTGTGTACTTATGTTTTTGGGTTTTTCTGTCCAGGTCTCATATGTACTTCTTCCAGTTAATGACTAAAGGTTGTTGAGCATACCCTGTTTTGTGGTTATATGCATCAGATAGCTGATTGGTCCTCTGAATATTTGGTTTCTACTGAAAACTCATAGTAAGACAGGAGTTTTTCTATTAACAAAAATAATTACTTGCTAAAAGAACTATGATAATATTCTGATATCTCTGTTATGGTATAAGGGGATTTTTTTTAATTTTTTGGATCAAAATGTTTGATTTTTTTCTTTCTCTTTTTATACATAATTTTTATTAAATCATAACTGCATACATTTATGTGGGCGCACGTGATTATTTAATATACAATGTGGAATGCTTAAATCAAACTAATTAACATAACCATCACCTCACTTATTTTTGTGGTATGACATTTATGATATACTCTTAGTTGTTTTGAAATGTACCCTTGCATTTTTTAACCTTTATTTTTCCAGTTGTTTTAGTTTATTAGTTGCAAAATAATTAACTAAATCTATTATACAAAAGGGAATGATTTTTAAAAATGATAAAAAATTAAATTTACTTTGGGATAACACAAGTCTTAAAAGAAACTTTTACATTTCAAGGTGTTTCTCAAAACAAACACCTACATTTCAAAGGGAAATATAAATTATTTGACATTTATGATTTTAGATGATGTATGATTTTTGAAAAAAATTCACATGAGAAATAAATTGAAATCTTACAACCTCTCTTTTCAAGCAAAGCTTTCCTTTTTTACATGATAAAAATCCAATAATCACATCACATTAAGGCAAAAAATTTTATGAATTGCTCTTTTGAGACATAAAGTAGATACTTTCTTAGGCTATGTACTGGAGACAGCAAACATAAATTATTTTCCTTAAAATAAGTTCTCTAGCTAAAGGAGGCATTTTATAGAACACTTTGAGTAATCTCCTTTTTAAACTTGTATTTTATTTATTATTGAAATGATAATGACTGGTGTGGAGTATCTTGCCAGAGAAAGTATAGTGCCAATTTTAATCTCATTTTGTTTTCATAATCATGCCACTTTTCTAGTGAGAAAATCACCTTCAATCACTGAAGGCAATAGTCACAGGTAGGTAGGAACACACTTTAATGTATATAGAGGAAGCCCTGGAGTTTCAAGGGCATTTTGCCTTAAAAGTGACTTCGCTTATTGTTTGGGGGAAAAGAAGGGTAATTAGATCTCTCAACTTAAAAGAACTTGTAAGTGTTTATGGTGTGTGATGTTTTAATGCATTTACACATTGTGTAATAATCAAGTTATCTTGTGAGTCTTTAAAAGGAGAGGCTACCTTGTAGTAGGTTTGTAACCATGGAGAAAAGAGAGACGGCAACAGGGGGTGTGAAATGCCTACATAATAGAGCAAATTCTGACTTTGTGTTTCTGAGGCACCTGGTGGGTCAGTGAGAATTTGAATGAAATTAAAGAGGGACAGAGCTAAAACCTGAGGAGGTCAAGTGTGAAGGAGTCCTAATTTATTTGGGAGAAGTAGATTAACATCCCTCAAAGAATGAGGCTACTTGGGAAATCCACTGTAAAGAGAATGAATCAGCACTGCCTGACAGTCATGTGCTGATGATACCTTGTGTGACAGGAAGGCCACCAGCACACACTGAGCTGGCTCTCTCTCTCCTTTGTGTGGACACTACTCTGATTCCCCTTTTAAATGTGTAAATCCCCAGGGTTTTTGAAAAATTCAGGATCAAAGGGAATAGTGAATTTCTTGCTAACCAGGCATATAAGGGGTTGAGAAACAACTTGGAAAAACAAGAGTAGTAACTGCATAGGCACCCTAGTTTTAAAGTGACTCATAAAGTCAGGGGCTTCCCACTTAGATTCCCCACCTTGGCTGCTGGAGGTTCTGTTCCCCCTCTTTTGCTCCCCCCCTTTTACTTATCATGCTTATCAATCTTTATCCCTGTCAATAAAAAACAATAAAAAAATTTTAAAAAATCGTATGCACTTAGTTTTTAAGGAAAAATGAATCAACTATACACCCATAATATCAGCATAATTTGCTTTTTTGTGTATTATATTTTTTCTCATCTATAGAAAAATATGTTTTTATATAGATGAAAACATACAATAGAACCTTCTTACCTGCCCAACAGATCTAGATAATTTGTTGATTAATCCAAAAAGTCTGACAGAGCTGAAAATCAAAAGGATGGCTTATACAATAAAATATTTTATTTTAACTCAAAGTATTTAAATGTGCCTATATTTATAAATATGATGTTTTCTCTTAGGGTTTTACTTAGAAAATGGACTACTTATATAGAGTTGTTCAGAGCACTTATGGCATAAGCACACCCATAAAACATTACATAAATTCTGGTAAATTTAAAGATAAGCAGCCACTTAGGGACATTTGAAAAATAATCCAAGTAAGTAAGACTTCCAGATTTTTTTTATTTTTATTTTTTTTGCAGTTTTTGACCGGGACCAGATTTGAACTTGCCACCTCTGACATATAGGACCAGCACCCTACTCCTTTGAGCCACAGGTGCTGCCCGACTTCCAGATTTTTATGATTTTTTCCTGGAACTTATTAGGTCTTTCTAAAACAAGCACATGCATCTATTAGAAATGAGCAGGGTTTTTTTTTTGCAATCATATTTCACCAGGTTACATAGTCTAAAATTACATTTCACAAATAGAGTAAATAAATATAACTGCTATAAATAGTTTTGAGAACAAATACAGTACACAAATAGAGTAAATTAATACAATTGCTATAAATAGTTTTGAGAACAAATACATCTGGCAACTTGTAGGGGCTGAAACATAAAAGCACGATTTAAAGCAATCTTTTCAACATGAGTGTTGATTGTGCTGTTGGAATCAGGGTTCTTTACAGAGGGAGTAGAGAATGCTGGTTAATCTGTGTTATAAAAATATTTTTCTTATATGTGATTTTCACAGTCATATAAGTAATAACATAACTTTCCATTTGTGTGATTTAATACATTTTTGACAAATCAGGTGATTTTTATTCCATTTTGCGTTGAGCCTCTGGGCAGAATAAGAGTATAATAAACAGTAATTCATTCTCTTATCTAGAATACAAACACCAGGCTAACTAGATAATTCCCATAGTCACTCACTCAAAGAAAAATTAGTTGTCCAGAAGAAAAAAATGAAGTCTGTTCAATTTCAATAGTTTTAAGTAACAGATGCATGTCAAAGGGTGGGGTCAGAGGCTATAACATAATATTAATAGAATTCTAGAGTAATATTAATAAAAATCTGGAATTAAGTTTTGAAAAAAATCAACAATTCTGGTAATTGTAACTAACATTTTTGTCACTGGAAACCTAGTGCCTTAGCATTGACGTCTTGTTCCCTAAGACCTGGTTTAAATTTTCTCTCCTCTCTTCCCATTCCACTAATTCCAAACTTTTTTCTCTTTCAGGAGGAATAAATATTTGTTCTTTTGATTTTCATGAAACTTTATTTATACCCTTTTAATAGATATGCTTATCTTATATTATTGTAATTTTTTTTCAGTGCTCGTCCTTCCATTTACCCTCTCTCCACTTCCATAAACTATAAATTAGTTTATCTCAAACTTCTCTCCTTGGTAAATAGGGAATCCACTAGAGTGTTTACTAGGTGAATGTCTGTGCCCTAGGTAAAATGCTCCCAGCCACTTCAGATCCCATTCTTTCTTTCATCCAGCAAAGCAATCTTTATCCTGACTTTTATTTGGGGTTGTGTTTTCCCTTGAAAACCTCTCATAATTTTCTCTTTATGTTGTGTGAATTGCTTCTTTTCTTTTTTATTTTGTTTCCATTTCTTTTTTCTTCTCTTCTTTTCTTTATTCTTTTCTCCCTTCACTTCCCTTCTCCTTCCCTCCCCTCCTCCATCCTTCCTTTCTTCCTTCCTTCTTTCTTTCCTTCCTTCCTTGGCACTGGGCAATGTAGGGTGTACGTTGACTTTAACTTTTCTTACATGGGAGAAAATAAAAAACGCAACAGAGTCTTAGTTCTTGGAAACACTGTCCAAGACATTTCTAAAGCATAATCTAAGTCATGTCTCAAAGGTCAGAGAAAATCTCATGCCTTCAATTTCTTCCATGACTTTCCTAGTTAATTTTTTAATTTTTTTGTTAGCTCATCTTGTTTTCTCCAGGCATTCCCAGAACTCTTTTCAGGGCAGTTTTTACTTCCTGGTTCCTCAAACTGTAGACAAGAGGATTAAGTAGGGGAGTAACCACAGTGTAGGTCACTGCCACCAATTCATCCTTGTCTGAGGCAGACTTGGACTTGGGCCGAAGGTAGATGATAGAGGCACAGCCATAGTGGACGAAGACCACAGTGAGATGTGAGGCACAGGTAGCAAAAGCCTTCCTCTTACCCTCAGCCGAGGGGATCTTCAGGATGGTGTTAACTATGAAGCCATAGGAAATGAGAATTAACAGAAAAGGCACCATGATTACCAAGATGCTGAGGCTGAATAGAACCAGCTCTTTCACATGGGTATCAGTGCAGGCTAACTTGATCACAGGTGCCATATCACAGAAGTAGTGGTTGATCCTGTTGGGGCCACAAAAAGGCATGTCACAGATGAGATTGGTGGCCACTAGAGCAATAAAGAAACCTGTGACTCCTGACAGAGAAACCAGCCCCAACCCTAGCCTTTTATTCATGATGAGTGTGTACCTCAAGGGGTGACAAATTGCTACGTAGCGGTCATATCCCATCACAGCAATGAGAAAACAGTTGGTGCAGGCAAAACCAAGGAAGAAGAAAAGCTGGGTGGCACAGGCCACGAAGGAGATAGTCTTGGTCTCTGAGAGCAAGTGGACCAGCAGCTGAGGGATGATGACAAAAGTGTAGCAGGACTCAGAAAATGAAAGGATAAACAGGAAACCATACATGGGAGTGTGTAGAGTCCGGTGGAGGCGAATAACAGTCATGATGGTCACATTGGCCAGCAAAATTGTCAAGTACAGGAGAAAGAAGATGACAAAAAGCAGCAGCTGGAGCTCCCCCAGGCTGGAGAAGCCCACCAGGATAAACTGCGTAACCACTGTGGTTTTGTTGAAACCTCGCATCTCGATAACTTTTCTCTGAATGCGTTTGGGAGGGACAAAGTGATAACTATTATTGCAATAAACACATTTCCCCAATGCCTTCACTTTACATTGTCAGACTCAGAATTTTAACATCTTTCTGTCTCAGTCTATCTGAATTCAGACATTCTCTTGATGATTTTTACAAGAAATTACTGACCTGCAGTAACAGGGAAATGACTGCCTGTGTTACAGAAACACTCACAAGTTTAAAAAGCCATTTAATGTTTTCCAAAACTATTTGATAAAATGAGAGAAAATTCTCAGCTTAAGAAGATTACCTTTACTATGGAAAAGACAATTTAAATAGTTTTCCTTGTACTGTATGGAACTCTTTACATGTATGTTCAGTTCTAATATGTTGGTTTCTTTTCCTAATATCATTATTCATTTAATTAGCATCATTATAAAAGCATTACAAGTCTGTGCCTGAGAGCATGCACTCAGGATCCAGAATTCTAGAGTTTAAATCTTGCTCTTGCCACTTTGTGCTATGAACCTCGGTGGGACTCAGTTTTTTTCATTTGCATAACACAAATAATGGAGCATATACTATCTAAGGCCATAAAAAGAATTAACTGACGCAGTACATGTAGAAGCGGAAATTCATGGGTTATCTGTATTTGCCTTTGTTCTACACATCCGTGGTCACAGGAGTAGAGAGACAAATATCCAGGTCTGCTACCCAAACACTAGAAAATCCTGGACCTCTGAATCAGGACATTAGTTCCTTGTATTTGACTCTATTTTCTTATCTTTGCAGTTTTTTTAATCAAGTGAAGGAATTTAAATATGCGTAGTTAAATATAAGATTGCCCTTTTCATGTTTTTAAAAATTAGTTTTCTTTTTATATTTAACTGACAAATAATAATTATATATACACTATTTATGGGGTACAGTGTGATTGATGTTTAATACATGTATCCATTGTGGGATGATCAAATCAGAGTTCTTTAATGAATCTACACTTTTTTCTCTTATGTAAGGGGTCTCTAGTCCTTGGGTTGTCTTTCATGAGTCTAGCACATGTTCTGTATGTTTATGAATTTGGAAAGGGGCGTAAGCATAAAATCTGTGTCACAGGCTATGGCAGTTCTCCCTGTAAGACAAAATAGATGGATCATCCCTTGGGATAAGAGAGAAACAGAAGACAAAGGCCAAGAAAAAAGGGAAGGAAGTAGCAAGAATGCACCTTGACTCTCTTGCAAATGAAATAGTCCAGAAGTGTCAGGGTAAAAGGAAAGAGAAGAGACTATTTCTGGAACTTTACATTACGTAAAGTCTAGGCCATTCTTCCTCCAAGAAGCCAAATTATTTTTAGTTTCGGAATCAGGTTCAGAGATTTGGGAGAAACCAGGTATAATATATGCACCACTCAGCATTTCTCAGCTTGCTGGCTACTTATTAATGGCTATAAAATGTAAGGACAAATTTGTGTATGTTCACTATTCATCATCTGTGCCATGATTGATCTGCTTAAGTAGTTCCATGTGCCTGCTATAACAGCCTTTTCCTCTGTATCGGAAAACAAGATATTTTTATATGAGCTACCTCATTTTGAGCCTCATGTCCTGCTGGATAGCTCAAGTGTTTCTTACCTTATCTCACAGGTAAGGCAGTGCACTAAGTGCCCTCTCCTCGGCCAAGTACCCTGTGAGAACCTTCATCACTGCACTTAGCATGTTGATTTGAATTCATCTCCTTATATATTTTATTTCCTCTATAGATTATATTTCTTATGGGCAGAAACAATGTGTTTTATTAATGGTTGAATCCCTAGCATATTACATATGTGTAGTTTGTCATGCTCTCAAAGTTTTTGAGCTGAATAGAGTCTAAAAAACCTAAATAATATGCTCAAGTGGTAGCCCCAGTACTGGAATTTGTCTTGTAACTTCTAATTAGCTTTTTACCGACCACATTTTATGCCACCTGTTCTTTACCTTACGGTAAGATTATCTCCTTATGTGCTTTTTTTTTCCAGGGGACAAAAACATAGCACCATACTGCTTGTTCATGTAAAACTTATTTTACCACTTCTGACTTTTCTGGAATAATTCAATTTTAATCACCTGATTTTCTGAAATTATCAAATTTTGCAATATGTACTCTATTCTCTTTAATCTTAAAATTAGGGAGATGACAAAAGAGGACAAAGGGGTAAGAAAATAGGTAAATCAAGGCTATGGATGGTGAATACGCTCAAAGATGAGGACAGTCAAGAGGATGCTGCTAAATTTCAGTCAGTTTATAAATCGAACAGCTTTCAACGTCTCCCGAAATCCTTAACTTCTCAAGAATTTGGATATAGGAACAATACTCTTTATTCTTGGCCGTAACTATAGTACTATTTTTATGCCTGTTTTCATGCTGTTTCATATACTTGTTTTCTCATTGTTTTCCATATTCAAATCCCCTTCATGACTCATGTTCTTCAATAAAACTTCACTAACTGTTAGAGCCCCCATAGATGGTCTTTCTCTTCATAACTCTTAGGGATCTCAAAATCATGGATATGTCTGAATAGGTTGGATACCACTTTGCATTACTTTATAATTAATTTGTCTATATAGGTGCCTCATATCCCTACTTATATTGTTTCTTTGGGGAAAGGGCCATGGCAATATATTCAAAATGATCTGTAGCCCTCAACAACAGTACTGGACATATAATAGACTATCATTAAATGATTAATATGATGGCATATTTCATTTCTGTGTTTTCTCACTTATAATTTTTTTCTAGAATGTGTTCTCTGCTTTTCTACTATAATTCATATCATTCTTAAATTTTTTATTTTTCTTAAAATCATCTTTTATTTGAAAAAGAGAAATTTCCACTGATGAACTTTCTTGCTGTCTTTTCTATTACTGCTCTATTTCTATTACTTTATGCTTCCAAAGTTCAGTTTGCTGCGTTACGATGTGTGGTGTGTGTACATATATGTGATTGTATTTGTGTAGGATGTGGGGTGTGTGGGTGCATATATGTGTTTGTATGTGTGTATCTGTGCACTCAATCAGAGCAGGCGCATTTTCATTTCAAGAAAATGAGCAAATACATTTTTGCTTTGGTGCAGAATCTTTTTCATAACAATAAAAACAATTTATGCAAGTGTATTCAAATTAGAAACCTGTTAGAAAATGTTTTTTTTCCCTCAGATAGTAACTGACGAAGAAATACACTTACCCACTTATATTTAAAAGATCAAGGAAGCTGACATGTGACTTTGAGTTTGGTGACTTACAGTCTTGTAGGTCTTTTGAATGTTGAAAGAGGAAGATGAAAGTCAGTGGTAAAAGCAATGACATTTGTCCTGGAAAATTAAATGATTGAAAGGAAATGCACTGGAACATTTCATAAAAGGTTTATTTGGACACTTAGACATCCAAACCTTTTTTAAGTCTTAAATAAGAGGCTGAAAATAGCCTCATCTGTATTCATATGTCAAGTTAGATTCTATAATTGGATTGGAGAGTATGTGTAGTCTTCTGGGAATCTAAGGACTAGGGCCTTCTGAGATTTAAGGACAACTAAAGCAAGAGGAAAATAAATGACTAAACTTGGACAGGAACATCTAATTTAATACCAGAAGAAAATAATTCAGACAGCAAAAATCTTTTTATCTCTGTAAAGTGCTAAAAATGTAGATAAGTATTCTTTTGGTATGGGGATGTTTAAGCACTTTCTGACAAAAAGGCTACAAAAAACACTGAGATGTCAGGAGAAACCAAGTTCTCCAAACAAGTCATTCACATAAAGATGGCTTTCATAAGGTTTAAGAGATAAAGGCAAGGGTTGGTGAATGCTGGTATGCTTGGCACTGAGGGAAATTATGTAGGTAACTCCTGTCTTGTTCCTATATCCAATGTTTGAATATAAATTCAAATAACTGAATTTTTTAATTCTTTCCTAGGAATTGTATGGGAATGACTTTCATTAAATAATTATTCTTTCAGTGCCATGATTTGAAAATCACCACATTAGGCATTATAGTGATACAGAGATAAGTAAAATATATGAATTGATCAGATTAGCAGAGCAGACAGATATAAGCATAGCTATGTGCCACAAGAGGCATAATAAAGCATGTCTCAACAAGCAGCAAGACAGATGGAAGGATGGGCACCCCCCAGCCAAGATCCTCTTAAACATGACCAGGTTGAGATTCAGCTAATGACCTTATGAACAAAAACATTCTCAAATAAAACAGCTAAATGGAAGTGAAAGCATGCTGGAGCTTTAACCAGTGGTTTTTTGGGTGTGTAAACAGAGAGTTGAAAGACACGCCACTAAGGAACACAGAGCCACAAAAATAGACTAGGATGGGCTACTGACCTTTGTGAAAAAAGAGTCAGAATAAAGAAAACCTACTTGTTACCCTAATGGGCAATCTGTCCACGTTCATTCCAGGGAGGCACTTCAAGCCACACCAGGGTGTACCAGGGAAGCTCTTCAAGCCATATCCCTATACCCCAGCCAAAGGCTTTCAGTTGACATACCCCTTCTGAGTTGACAGGACAACCAGGACAAAACAAAGAGTACATTTACCATGTTAGAGTATTCAGAGTTTACTGATAGACATAGAAAATCTCTACAAAAGTTAAAATAAGGCTTAAAGAGGGGTGATGGAAACAGCTCACCAATCTTTACTCCATTACTCCAATTTCTATTTCTTATATACCCGAAGCTATCCTTTTTCCAATGTGCTAATTCTCTCTTAATTTGTATAGTTCAAAGCAAAGATCACATTAACCCTTAGCATAACTCAGCAACCTATTACAATATTTCACTTCAAAAGTTAATCTCCTAAATCAACCTGCCTAAACTACTCAAGATAGGCATCTTTAGGGTGGGAGCTAAATTTATAAAACAGTAAGATGGGAGACAATGAAGGTCAGGCAGGATCTCAACCAACCAGACCAGCTGTGTCAAATGAGAGATAGGGGATGAAGGTCAAGCAGGACCTAAATCTACCAGACCAGTTGTGTCATGTCCACCTTAGCCTGCATGTCTCCATCTTATTCTCACTACATGCGCTTTCACCCTTGTGTAAGGTCGACATCTGTTGTGGAATCAGTCTCAGACACAGCATCATTCACTCAGCAAGAAAAACGACTTCCTCTACCTTCTCACTACCCTCCCTCAGTCTACACAAGTATCCCCTGCCCTGTTGTTCCCTCTGCCTTTGAATAAGTTCATTTCTACCTTAGTCTTCTCTGGTCCTATGCTTTGTTTCGTCAATTTTAACTGTTTCCCTCAGGGTTGCTCTCTGCTTTCCAGAGATCCCTTTGCATAATTTTCAGAGACCTCTTCAGAAGTATAAGCATTAAGAATAAAATGTTACTACTGAATGTTTTGTACCACTAACATACTCAAAGAGGAAAGGAGCGAGGAGGAAGACAGAGAACTCCTGTTTCTGGTAGTGGCAAGACTGGTTATTTGAACAAATCTTTTGAAAACAAAGTTGCTGGAAAAAATGTTTCTAAAATCTTTATAAATATACTGACAGGTCAAAATCTGAGAGAAAGCAAAAATCCAGAGGGGAACACTAACAATTGATTCTACTTTGAGGATATTTATGTAGCTGGATGGAATTATAAGCCTAAACTGTTGATTTGAAAGAATCATGGGACGGGCAGTGCCTTTGGCTCAAAGGAGTAAGATGCTAGCCCCATATGCTGAAGTTGTCAGGTTCAAACCCAGCCCTGGCCAAGAACTGCAAAAAAAAAAAAAAAAAAAAGAAAGAAAGAATCATGGGTTGAGGCTCACAGAAATTAAAGAAATGCCAGTGTCTAAAGCGGAAGTAAAAAATTAGTTATTAACTATATTTTCTATGGCCAGCTGTGGTAGATAGCTTGAGCTCCTAGTTCTAGACCATCCTGAGCAAAAGCAAGACCCCTTCCCTACTGAAAATAGAGAAACTGGCAAGAGGATCCCTTGAGCCTGAGTTGGAGGTTGCTGTGAGCTATAATGCCAGGGTACTCTACTCAGTGAGACAGCTTGAGACTCTGTCTCAAAAAAAAAAAAAAATAGATATTAACTATGTTTTCTAGTTTCCATATCTGATGCTCTGACATTTGGGCCCTTTCTGATCAGGGAAAAACTGTCCATCCCAGAAATAACAAATAGGTTTCCTTTCATATGCAAATGATCATCTCAGATGTTATACCCTCCATTGCCTGCTTTTTCAGGCTCTTAGGCTGAGAGACACCATTCTTTCAACCTAACCACCCCAGGGCCCAGCATCAGACAATTCAGGATAGTTCCAGAGCCCAAAGAATTGTTCAAAGTGAACAAACCTAACTCTGCTTAACTTCCTACCCAGTCTTGCCCTTACTTTCCTCAAAATTACTATGAAGACTCTCCCAAAGTTCCCTTCACTCTCTCTGCCTACAACTGAACTTGTGTTCTGGTGTTTTCTCCAGGGTGCTTCATGTGTGATGTGACCTGCCACTCTACTTGCTCCCTGGAAGGTTATGGAGCTAAAGTTGAAAGATTGTTCCAACGTGCAAGACAAAAGGAAAATGGAGGCCCAGTTTGTGCAATTAAAATGCCTTTATTTCACCTGGATACAGGTGGGGTAAGATTTCCAACCAGGGAGAAATCCACGCATGGGCAATGCTGAATGGGATTTTTAAAGGTCAGGAGGGTGGAGGTTGGGACATTCCCTTTTCTGGACTGGACATCTGTTGTAAGGTTGGGGGTTGGCCCATTTGCCTTTCCTAGGTGGGACATCTGGTGGGAGAGAGTAGTGAGTTGATTGTTTTAGGTGGGTCCACACCATTTGGGTGGGATTTTATCCTATCTCTCCCCCAAATCATGAACTATGAATGATAAACTATCTTTCATTGGCAATTATCTCTTGATATGCTGACCTCATCATACCTGTATGAAACTAAAATCTACATTTTGAAATATTTTTAAGAAGAAGAGCCAAGTTGGAGAACTGATACTACTTGACTTCAAGCCTTACTGTAAAGGTAAGCAATCAAGACAATAAGGCATTGGCAAAAGAAAAGACAAATAGAAAGGGGCAATCAAGACATGAAAAGAGGCCTTAAATGCATATTTCTAAGGGAGCATTCTGAAAAGGCTATCCACTTTATGATTGCAATTACATGACATTCTAGAAAAACCAAAACTATTGACATATAATATTAGAATTGAGAATATGTAACCTTATGAATTTGTGAAAATATGTAAAACTATACAACACAAAACCTGTTGTAAAATATACGGACTTTGGTCAATAATGTTGCATCAATATTGGTTCAATAAATATAAAAAATGTGCCACAATCATTTTAGATGTTTATAATAAAAATAATTGTGTGTGTGGGTGGAGGGACATAAGGGAACTTAGTATTTTCTGTGCAATTTTTCTGTAAGCCTAAACATGCTCTAAAAATAAAATCTACTAAAGAGAAACAAATAGAAAGACATCAAATTTTAGTAGACTTGATATGTAGAGAAATAAGCTAGGCATAGCATGATTCTGTTTGTGTAATCACTGAAAGAAAGGTCAAAACTATGGTGATAGAAGTCAGGATAGAGCTTACATTTGGAAATGTAATATTTGGGAAGGGACAGAATAGAGCCTTGTAGGATTCATATAATATGTTAACTTACTTATTGGGTAGGTTCAGTTTGTAAAAGAATTTACCAAGTTATGCACTCATGATTCATGTGCTTTTCAGTATATGTATTATGCTTTAATTAAAATATTTACCTTAATTAAAATCACAGGTAAGGAGTTCCTCTTTTGGGAATGGTGAACCATAAAGTTTTGGCCAACCCACAAATTAGTAACAACTAGGAAAACTACAAAAAATATTGGAAAAATAAGATTGAAGATATTAGAGCCTAATAAGGGACTAGGCTCCAGGAAAATCAGGAAAACAGTAGGTGTTATCTTAGTATTTGAGAATATTTCCTCATAAGGAGAACCGGAAAGTTCTGGAAGATAAAAGTCAAGAGGTTGACACACCAGTAGCAACAGTTCATGGACCACCATGGGGTGGATGGGGTTGTGGGACAGGTGTATTCCTCACTCATCCTCACTAAGCAAGAAATAGATCAACTTTCAGAAGGACTGAACTCTGTTTCAAATAGCTTTAAACTCAGGTAAAGCTGAGTTGAGACTCTATTTAATACCCAACTTCTACAAGTCTCTACTCTGAACAATAAATCATGGTGGTATTTGGGGTCTCTTGGGATTTTTCTAAGTTTACCAGCTGTATCCAATAATCCTCAGAAAGTCTGGGTGTCTTCTTTTACCAAGTACACAGATACCTTTATAAATGGCAAAGCTCTGTCTTGGGAAACATGGATCCAGATCCTCAGGATGTAATTGTGGTCATATTGTAGTGTCTTTCCTTAAAATTACCCATCTTCTCTCACAATGAAGGAGTTTAAGGTTTGGAAACCAGTATAGGATTATCAATTGTGTTAGAGGATATGAATTAAAAACTGGCAAATTAACTCACCTGTCCATTAAATGTTCCATGTATGTCAAACAGCAATTCAGTTGGTTGCATGTATTTTATTTCTAGAAATCCCTCATCAATTAGCCATTTCTGTATATCTCGGCAGGTGAAAACACTAATCACCACCTTAAATTTTGGGTTTGTATTGGTTATTGTGCATATCTTTTGTCTGACAAATATGTGCAGCTTGTCAGCTTTCACCCTCTAGAATACTGTTATTCTTACTGATAGCAGTGAACTTAATTTCTTGGCAGCATCTTCACCTTCATCTCTAGTCTACCAATGACAACTTCCATAGAACTCTTCAAGGATATTTATAGTCTTTTCACTGATGCATTTACTGATGCATTTATTAATGAACTGGAGAGCGATCATTTTCAGATCTTTTGGGTAATGGCGGTTAGGGGTTGGCTGAGGAGTTGTCCAAAATACTACTATTCCAACACATCCATTTCTATGAGTCTTTGTATTAATTCCTTTATAGTGTGTAACAAAAATGGTGGTATTTCTAGATTGTTAGCTCTAAGTCAATGTTTAGTTTAGGTTTTGATTAGTGGCCTATTAATGCTACTTTTAATGTCAAACTATTAATATCACTTTTGAATTCATGAATCAACATATTGAATTCTAAATCTCAAAGGCATGCTCCTATAGTAATGAATTTGACTGGATTGAGGTTTATGTTTCTTCTCTCTTAGTTTAAAATCTTTATACTTCTTTCTTACATCTTTTGTCCTAACTCCTATAAATACAAATTGGATGGTCTTTACATTTTTTTTTTTTTTGGTGTTTAAGCTATCTGTTCACAGAGGTGACCTTGTACTTCTCTATCCAGCTTACACTGTGATGTACCTGTTTATTAGGAAATATCAGGAAATATATATCACAAAATTACTCACATCCTTACTCAGTGGTTGCACCTGGGGTAATTGCCCCATCACTTAACTTTGTTTATAGGCCTATGACAAGACAGGAATTTAAATAGTAACTTTATTAAATTACACACGAACTTTATGTCCACCCTGTATAGATACAGGTCAACTATAGATATAGTTAGGTCAACAAATGATGGTCAGTATTATTCATAATACCTCTCCCTTCCTGAAGCATCCAAAGGATGCCAATAAGAACAAAAGAAGGACAACTGCAGGGGAAGAAGAAGTGAAAAATGACGCAAGGAAACTTACAAAACTAATTAACCCTCTCAAATCATGTTCATACAGGAAGTCCTCACTTAATATTCTTAGAAACTGCAACTTTAAGTGAAATGACGTATAAGGAAACCAATCTTACCCTACACTAATTGATATAACATGAGTTAAGTTCCTACATCATATTTTCTGGTCACAAAAAGATGACCAAACTTCTTAATAAAAACCCATAGCACTTCTAATATTAAACATTGAGATAAATGTGAGCTATATATACATTTAGATTAATTTTTAAGAGCAAGATAATTATATACCCAATTTTATATAATTATAACCACAGTGACAGTGGTTATTGTGGTGGTGAGTTAAACCAAGGAATAAATGTTTGCAAAGCAAAATTTGTAAGGAGCACCTCCTCCCTCCAGGCACTTCAAAAACAAATAACAAATTTGTCATGCTCTGAATGCATTTCTACCACACTATTCATTTATGCATTTGCTTAATTATTGTAGACTTTACAAATTTTATTTTACAATAATTTGTATTTATTTATTCATTCATTCACTTCCCATCCTTTTAATTCCAACTCACATGGCAGATACTAGGTACATACTAGGTTGAGGGTATCAATGTATAAATTCTGTAACTTTACTATCTGGGTTCAGCTCTTCCACTTATTAGCTGAGTGACCTTGGGCAAAGTACTTAATCTCTTTGTCTCTTGCTTTCCACACCTGTTATATTGTGATATAATATTATACACAATAAGTTGTTTGTGAATTATATTGACCTAATGTAAGCTTTAAAGTAAGGCATTATAATAGTGCCTAAAATATATTTTCTAGGAATGCAGTGTCACTCCATAAATAGCCATTTTCTCTCATCATTTACAGCATAATCTCTTCTTCTGTCAAATGATATGAAATACACCTTTTATCAGATGCTGTATTTCCATGTATGTAGCTCTTCTTTCGTGTACGAGTAGGTCTTCAATTTCTTTTTTAAAAAGGAGGGACCCTCAGTTTCTGGAATGTCCCACCTATTTCTCAAAAATCTTATGAATAATCCTTCCTCCACTTAACATAAAATTAAATAGAAAGTATAAATTAAGACCCCAGGAACTCACAAGGTGCTTCTCTCTGTTGATCTGACAGATGGCTGCTGTCCTGTCTATGGCATAAGCCATGCTTTTTTCTTGCTTTAAGAAACTTGCTTTTGCTTTACTCGTTCAACTCACTCTTGAATTCTTTTCCATGTGAAGCCAAGAATCCATTTGGCCTTCAAATGGGCCCAAGTTTTTGTATTCATTTTCTTATATCAATAAAAGAAAGGATAAAATGTCAAGAGAGTCATCCTGATATTCATGGCCTTTTAACACACAGTGTTATTCATTTGTCAATGAATGCTATTCACTTGTCAATGTTCTGGCATCTGATCCCCAAATAATATTATCCATAACTCATAGAAAGGAACAAAATTTGAAGGTAAATTATCTAAAACCAAGAGTATATCTTTTTCACAGAGGATATATGGCTTAGTCTTCTATTGTTAAAGATGAATACTTATGCATGCTACCCTCTATTAACTAAAAAAGTTATAGCCTTCAAGAGGACATTTGAGAGCATGGAAAAGGGGCATTAGTAAAACAAATCATGTGGGCTCATGTGTAAGTTCTTTTCCTCATTAGTAGGCAAGGCATTTTAATTCTCTGAGTGTCAATTTCCTCATCTACAAAATGTGGATCATAATATTTACTTCTCAGGGGTGCTCCAAAGAACCATTGTTTTAACAGTGGTGTACAGTGCAGGTGAAAACACTTATTACAGTAAACTGACTCATATTAGAGGTTACCAGTTCATTTACTGAGTTAACCTGATAGGCTAGAGGCCTGAAGTTACCAACAGAGCTCAGGAAAAGACAACTTGGTGGCCTTCTAATTAACTTTGATTTTAGTATTTGTAATCTTCAAGCCTTGTCCTTAACAAATCTCAAGCTTCCAGGAAATGGAACAAATGTAGTTGACTGACATTCTTGGCAGATGAGTTTGATATCCTATAATAAACAGGGCCAGTGAATGAAACATTCCTCTTTCTTGCCTCACACTTCAACCCCTGGAAGGTGTACGTCATTGATGAAGAGAATGGTGGAAGGAAAAAACTTAAAGACAAAGCAATCAATCAGGAGACCTTTATTAACAAGAGAATCTTGAAAAGAAATAAAATGTGAGGAGGTGTCTCTATGGTGGAACTTTCTGTTTGCGCTTTACTTCTGTAGAAAGGAGTGATGATTAAAATGTCTAACCCAAGTTCTGGCTTCAGTGCTCATAAAGACCCCTGAGTTGCATGATGAATAAACTCCTTACACAGTTTTCAATTTGGTGAATATTAAATAAAATGGGTTTAAGCTTAGCTTGCCTTTCCCAGCCACTCTCTGTAATTTTAGTTCTTCTCTTTAACCCCTGCTCCTGTGATTATCTTTAAAGTATGCTAATCAAATTTAGATTTGTGCCACAGTACAAAAAGTTAGAATAACAAATTTCTCATTAATAAACAGTGTATTTCTGTGTATTAATGGATAGCTTTGCATAATTTTCGTTACTTGAACATTATGTGGAAATATCTAATGCACCAAACATTGTAACAGTCACTTTAAGAATATCTCCTGTCAAAATTGTGATTTGACTGTACTGAAAGCCTGAGTTTCAGGAAACACTCCTACCTACAGATAGGAGCTTCCCCAGTCCCTAGAACAGAGAGTCAGGGTTGTGCCATATTTTGAAGGAATAGTGTCTAGTCTGGCTGAGATTGGGTGATTGTATTTAACAGACCCTGAATCCTAATACATGCATGCCTTCTAATAACAGCCATCTATTATATTTTACTCAAATGAAAAACTTAAATGGGCAATAACTCATGTGAGCCTGACAAGAAATTGTGTTTTTCTGAACTTTATATTTGGAGATGAAGGAGAAATGATCTCTGTTTCTGACCACAGTGCTCAGTTGTTTGATCACTTCTGTTCCAAGAATTTCCCCCTATATATCTTGCACTTTATTGTTTAGAAAGAGCCAGATCCAGATTAATGTTGTGGCAGGGAGATTGCTCTTCCCACAACTCTACGAAGAGCTGATTTGAACTCTTTATTCCTCAAGCTGTAAACCATTGGACTGAACAATGGAGTTAGGATAGTATAGGATACTGAGATGAGAGCATCTTGGCCTGAGGAGTAGTTAGACTTAGGCCTCAAGTAGATAAAGGAGGCACAGCCATAGTGGACAGTGACCACAATGAGGTGAGAAGCACAGGTGGAGAAAGCTTTGTATCTGCCCAATGTGGAAGGAAATTGGAGTATGGCAGAGATAATGTGAACATAGGACAGGAAGATCAACAACAGGGGGATAACCAGAACCAGAGTACAGAGCAGGAAGATGACAATCTGGCTAAAGTGGGTATGGTGAGAAGCTAGCTTGAGGACAGGAGAGATGTCACAGAAGAAGTGATGTAGACGGTTGGAGGAGTGGAAGGGCAGGTGAAATATCAAGGATGTGATGATCTGCGCAACAATGAAGCCACTAGCACAGGCCGTGGCCACTAGTCCCAGGCACACCCTAGGTCCCATAAGTACCGTGTAGCGCAAGGGGTTACAGATGGCCACGTAGCGATCATAGCCCATGGCCGCCAGCAGGAAGGAGTGAGAGCAGCCAAGGAAGAGAAAAGAAAACATCTGGATGGCACAGCCCAGGAAGGAAATGGTCTTCTTCTGGGCCAACAGGTCAACCAGCATCTTGGGCACAATGACAAAAGTGTAGCAAGTTTCAGAGCAGGAGAGGACGGTGAGGAAGAAGTACATGGGGGTATGAAGGGCTCTGTCAAGCACAATGGTGGAGATGATGATGGCATTGGTGCCCAGAGTGAACAGGTAGAGGAGCAGGAAGATGAAGAAGAGCAGCAGTTGCAGCCTGGCCAGGGAGGAGAAGCCCAGGAAGACAAACTCTCTCACCACGGTCTCGTTGATCTGCTCCATGAATGGCACTTCTTTGGGGAAATTTGGGAGAGGAGTTAGTGCCCCAAGAGATCCCTGAAAATTAGTAGGATCATGTGAAATTGATTATTACAGAGCACATTCTCAGATTTTGAGTTCTAACTTCATCATTACCCTTCTTTCCTGTTTTTCCAAGATATGAAGTCTATAAAATCACACAAGTGTACCATCATTCTAACACCATAGCCAAGAAATTCTTGACATTTCTCAGATTCAGACTTCCTTTCATGTCCAATCCCATGATGAGGAAAATCAGCCTCTCACTCCTAGATTATCTCGCGACACTTGTCCATTTGACTTTCTTGCATATACACTTTGTCAAAGAAATCTTACCTGCTGTTGCAACATAAGCTATTTGAATCCACACATTTGTACATAACTCACCTATTCCTCAATGGCTTTTCATTATCATTCTCCTATTCCTAAATTCCTATTTTTAGTTTTATTCTTTCTATAACTCAGACCTACATTCTGTCCAATTCTGTTTGCATCATTTCTTGGCAGAAATCATCAGTTCTCTATTCTTACACTCTCGTTGTACTAACTCTTGCTCTGTAGCTTTATTCTTCTCCCAAAGCCTTGAAGACGTTTTCTTCTTTTTCTTTCTATTCATCTATTCCAAGATGGAACACCTTCAGATCCCCTCTAATCTTTCTTCAGGAATCTTGTCCATTTTCATTACTCCTCTTAACTCCTCCTGATATCATTATGGTATTTTTCCCGTTGCCACTTTTACGTCTCTTCAATCCATCTTTTCCTTGATGACAGATTAATCTTCTAAGATATAAATTGCATTACATTGCTCAACTCTTCAGCATTTTACTCCTGTAAATAGCATATATTTCAAATTCCTTATGGTTTTCAAAGTTTTTGGTTGAGGAAACGAACTATGTTTTTGTACTTATTTATAGGAATTTATGGAATGTATCACTACTGTCCAAATATGGTGTGCCCTTCTTGCCTTTATTCCTTATTCATGTTAGTTTGTTATCTATTTTTGTTTATAGGTATTTTGTGGTTATTTTTAAGTCTCAGTCAAATCTATGCTTTTGGAGGCTTTTTTTTTTTTTTTTTTTTTACAGTTTTTGGCCAGGGCTGGGTTTGAACCCACCACCTCTGGCATATGGGGCCAGCGCCCTACTCCTTTAAGCCACAGGTGCTGCACTGGAGGCTTTTTTGCTACCTCCTGTTGAAAGGAGTTATTTCTCCCTCAGAATGTACTTAAGACATTGCCAATTTTATGTAATGTTTACTCAATTTTAAAGTATTGTATTGAATTTTTTCCATATTTCTCTTTTCTATTAGGCTTTGCTCACTTGAGGAAAAGATGTAAATTGTATGCATATTCACTTGATTTCCTGAATTCTCATCAGCATCTAGGGCCATATTAAGTACGTAGTACCTTCTCAATAAATAATTGTTATAAAATAAAAAGGTAGTTTGTCAACTTGCTATCTCATTCATCACACAACAGTCTTCTTTGAACTCAGAGAATAAGATAATCCTCAATGTTACCTCATCTTAGGCACAGAGTTTCCTCAATATCAAGAATATTAAGGACCTCTGTACCACACAGAACTAAGTTTTGCACATTCAACCTAAAAGAGAAATCTTAGTTTACAACACAAAAATGGCACTGAAGAGAGCTTCCAGACATTAGAATTCTATGTACCTAGAGTTATTTCCAATTTCTAGTACATTTGCTGCCCTCTAGAGCATATCAAAATATAATTGTGAGGAAAATTATAAAAATAACCTTACACTTATCCTATTTAAAAAGGATATTCTTAAAAATTATTACCTTAATTAATATTAAAACAATATTTATGGCAATGTATTTTACCTTAGCTGAGAGCCATAGAATCAAGATTACCAGATGTCACAAAACAAGTATTAAGCAGTGTGATTATAACTATGTGTCAGGCCCTAGGTATGTAGTAATGATACATGTTACACATTTAAATAAAGCCCAATTCAAAGCTTCAAGTTTCATGGGTGAGAAATCTTCAGAAGAAGATATTACTATTAAAAGTGTGATGATGAAATGATAAATGTGTATCTGGAATGATAGGAGCACTCAGGAGATACACACACCCTTGGAAAAGAACATATACAAACATACACAAATATGTTACTTATTTATGTTTTAGGTTTATTTACATGTGTTATGGAAAGATTCAGCTAAAGGATGCTTGGCAATATATTGTAAGGCTGGGAACCATTTAGTTTCTATACGTTTTAATCCAAATGTATAAAATAATTTAGATAAGTACAGTTTCTTCTGGAAGAGTGTGAGTATGCTTCTGCTTCCATATTATAAATTAAAGCCTTCCTACTACCTCCTCAATTCCATGAATGGAACAACTGTCCTCCTCTTCTGCTATCTTATTCTTGTGGTTGCTTGCCTAGTGTTTAATACAAAGCTTCTTATTGCCTGGAAAGTTGGTGTGTTTATTATTGATATGCTGTTATCTTTTTAATTCTATATTTTATAATTTTCAGCACTTCTAATACATTTCTACATATATGATCTAAATTTTTACCCAAACTAGCATATATAAAGTTGGGTAATACAGGAATGAAATGGGTTTTGAATCTTGACAGACGTAGGCTTTCATCTTAACTCTGGCAAGTTCTAGTGATAATGACTTTAAATTCTCTAAGGTCTATTTTCTCATTTGTATGGCAAGAATAATTCCTGCCTTCAAGGGCTACTGTGAGAATTAATTGAGATCATGTATATGAAAGAGAATGGTCCTATAAATAGGGAGGGCTCAATAGACATGCTTCCTTCATTACTTGTTCTAAATATTTTCTGAAGTGGTAGAATGTGTATTTAACTCATGTCCATGTTGGAGAAACTGACTTTTCTGTCCTTAGGAAGGGGAAATTTCAGCAGGCTTGTCTGTCCCTTGAGCATTTCCAAGTTTGATTGAAAGTAACTTGTGGTTCCATGGAGCTCCCTCCTGCACTGGTTGGGGTGGGGCAGTGTTACCAACCTTGAAGTACTGTGCAAATCCATCAGTGCTTTGTTTCCCAGGCAGGTTATCTGCACGTGCTGGAAAACAAAGGTTTTCTAAATTTTCTGTTATGCAGGTAGCAATGGGGGAGATAAACTTAGAAGATCAAACTATAATAATCTTAGTCACATACATGCATAAACTCAGGAGTCTCTCATTATGGATGCTTGTAACTATGGAGGCTACATATTATATAAAATGCAATTTTATCTAAATATTTAGGCATCAACCTTAACTATTTATTGAGATCCCAACAAATGGAGTAGATTGCCCAATAATTTTAATATTTTATGAGTTCATGATTTCTATTACCTTCTAAGCACTACAGATATAAATAAAATTATTTTTCCTTTCTCAGAGAAAAATCAAACAGCTACCCATATTATAAGACAGACTATTATAAACATTACAAAATAAGCACAACCAAATTTCCCGAACATCTCAAGGAAAAACTAAATAATATCAGAAAAGTCTTTGAACAACAAATGTCAATAGTATTTGAATGTCACCTGTAAGAGTTCTGATAAAAAAAAACTGGCGATTCTTAATGATATTACTTATGCAGATATTTTGATAGAACAAATTAATCTTTATTTTAAATGTTCACTGGCCCTGTGGACTTGAAAAAGCATGCTACTGTTTTGCTGTAGACACACACAGAAACATCCTACTTGTGAAAGAAAAACAAGTTTATGCAAGCTCATGAAAACAACAAATGCTTGTTTACTCTCCTTTTTTTGTTTTCACTTTCTTATAATAAACTTCACACTGAGGTCACAAATGTCACAGCTGTAGATGATCTTAAAGGTTGAGCCCAGTAGTTTTCATTGAACAGATGAAGCACTGACTTTCAGAGAGTGCAATGAAGACTCCAAGACCAAAATTGAGTAGACGTGTCAGCAACACAACTGAGGTTTCTTTAAACTGAAAGTGATTCCTGTAGTACTGCTCTGCCTCCTGAAGGCATGTGTTACACAGATCATTTCTGTTTTTATATAGGAATTAGTCAGGTGCTCTTTTCCTGAGTCTACTTATTTTCTAAATGCTTGTGATTCTTTTTGCACCTGTTTTTGATTTTTTTTCTTTCCAGAGGGCAGGCTTTCGTATGTCTGTATATTTCTTAGCCATAATTATTCAAAGAACACTTACCTCCTGTAGGAGGTACTATGTATTTGTTTAGATTCCATCTAAGACAGCCCTTTCTGCAAAAAGCTCATTATTTAATATTTTGTAATTAAAATATTATAAAACACCTTGTTGGATTAAATGAGAACTAAGAGTGTCTGTGTAAATTTAGGAAGAGGAATGAGTCACTTAATTTAAAATATAAACAAAATTTATGTGTACTGTTTTGCAGAAATTCACTTTAATGCTAAATAATTCTGTTTAAAATTATTTGTAGTCCACATCTTTAACTGTGACTCTCTTTCTGTAGTTGGTGGTGTACTAACATGGACCACCACCACTCTTCCTCCTCTCTTACCTGAGATGTTGGAACATAAGTCCTGCTGGGGGATAGATGTTGGTCCTGTGCATTGCCCAGTTTCTCAGTGTTGCAGGTTCCTAGCCCAAGCAAGACAGTGTCTATTATTTATAGATGGGCTCACATTTCTCCACTCTTCTTAGAGAAGCCTGAGGCATAGAAGATATAGGAGACAGAATTAAAGTTGAAGTGTTGAAAGGGGAAAGGTAAAATGGACTGGAGCCCCCTGAACTCTATTCAGGATACAGAGGTGATGATGGTCTTGGGTCTTAGACCCAGACCAAAGTCAAATGTTACCAGTCTCCTTCTGCCATTTTGTGCCAATTGATCAAAGATTGAAAGTCAGAGCTAATAGTGACCATAAAGCAATTGGCATTTCCTCTATATTTATTAGCCGTGGATGGTTCTTCTGTGAGTCTCCTGATGCCACAGCCATTGCCATGGAGATGTTTCACTGGGTTTAATTAACAGATGAGTTGATTGTGGAAAATGGAGGCAAGTCACCCAATGCCAAATTGCTCAAAATTGGGCCTGGGCATTAGGGCTCAGGGAGCAGAAGACTCTAAAGTACTCTTAGAGACAATGCTGTTCAAAAATTTGAGTAATTTTAAGCTAATATCTCAATTTTTTGTGTTATTGAAGGGGTAAATGAGAACATTTATGCAGATGTTTCATGATAATAGGTATATTGTAAAAATACCTATTATAGAACACCTTGTTGGATTAAATGAGGCTCAAAATCTGTTTTTGTTAAGCTCAAAATCTGTTTTTGTACTCATAATTAAAAGATAGTTCCTTGTTAGGCTGAGAGGGTAGATTGAGCAATGGCTTTTTACAGTGAAGGCTGTAGTTGGAGTAAGTTGAAAGGTGACTCATTTCACTATCCTAACTTCTGGCTTTCTATCTCCATCATCCGGAAATGAATACAGTAGAACCTCCCTAGCTGCCCACCTCCCTGCACTGACCACTTCTTTAAGTTGACCTCATTTTCATAGACCAAACATGTACCACATGTACCTCTTAGTATAGTAGGCCTAGTTCCTTATGTTGTCCACCTCTGTATGTTGACCAGTTTGTTACAGTCCCTTGAGCAGTCAAAACATAGAGATCCTACTGTACAGTGTGTTGTAGGACACACTAAATCAACATGTGGTAATATAAACATATCAGTTAAATTTAAAAACCCCGCATTGTTTTTTTCAATATTTTTGATTTCCACTTTCTTTGTGGTTAAGTTCTCAATTAACGTGATTTCAACATCACTTTCCATGCCTGTGTCAGTAGATGCTGAGGACCTCTAACAATGGCTCAGTGTAAACAGCAAGAGTTCATCAAGAATCTGGTTGATGAAGAAATTATAATTCTGAGAACAAAAGCCAGAAGTGATGTCCACAAAGAAGTGAGAAACAAAAAGAGTAGAACGTAACACATTTGAATCTGAATGCTGGACCTTTTTATTTTTGTTACTTATGTCTAGTAATCATTCCCACTGCTAATAGTAATATATCCCAGTTTTATCTAAATGCTTCACTGTAATGTCTTATCTAAATGAGTGTTTCAGAGAGGAGCATGTGGTATGTACTAACTCAGTCAGGCAGTCAGGACACTGGAGATTTCTTTTTTTTTTTT
>NW_003852486.1:2095544-2113382 GCF_000181295.1 Otolemur garnettii | reverse complement strand
CTCTTCAATCTTCTCTCTTGTCTCTGCTCCAAACCATCAGCTACTTTGCTAAGGTTCTGTCCTTTCAGCCTCCTTCTGGACGGGAGCTTCTGTAAAAAGCTGGCTGTAGTTCGCCATCTTGGCTCCGCCCTTCCCAGGACACTGGAGATTTCTTTAGCCATAATATTTGATTCAGGATAGGCATATGATCCAACTCAGGACAATCAGGAGAAAACATGGTCAGTCTCACAAGATTTGTGTTCACAGCTGAAGAAATGAATTCTCTCTTCATCTGGACTAGGTTTTGTGAGCTGGAGGTGCAGACACTGTCATGTTTAGGTAAAAATAGAGCTGAGCCAGAAGAAGCAGAGCTGTGAGATGCATCCAGATAGTAGTCTGAACTTTGAATCAAGCTGTAACTGAAACCATTGCACCACATGACTTACCTTACATAGATTTATTTTTTACTAATGGCAGTTAGATCTGGATTATCTGTTATTTACAACCTAAAGAATTCTATTTTGTTTGTTTTTTAGCCAGAGTCTTATTCTATTGCCCTGGGTAGAGTCCCATGGCATTATAGCTCACAGCAACCTCAAATTCGTGGGCTTAAGTGACCCTCTTGCTTCAATTTCCTGAGTAGCTTGGATTGTAGGTGCCCACCATAATGGCCATCTACTTTTTCTATTTTTAGTAGAAATGGAGTCTCCCTCTTGTTCAGGCTGGTCTTAAACTCCTGAGCTCAAGCAATCCACCTGCCTCAGCCTCCCAGAGTGCAATCCACCCTCTTAGCAGATTACTGGGCACATGAACCAATGCACCCAGTCTTACAGCCTAAAGAATTCTAAATAGTAAGACTCTATATCAGTTCAGGATGGATTTGAGGTGACTGAAAATACCTAGTATGGAGGTAAATATAAATATATTAGGTAAATGTATTAAAGAATTAAAGTAAAAGTAATGATATGCTAAGAAGGCAAATTCAGGAGGAATTATACTGTAGAAATGTATTCAGTAAGACTGAATGTATTTATTAAATTTGCACTAAAAATAAAGCACCAAAGTTCACACTAGCTAATTCAAGAGAAAACATAAATAATTAACAGTCATGTTGTTCGGGGACATGAAACATGCAAGAGATGTGATTTCAAATGTAGAGATGTTGACAATATTAATGAAACTCTAAGTAACTATTGGCTATCTAAGCAAAATTGAAGGACTATAAAACACCATTTCACAGCTCAAAAGAGCAGTGCCCAACCTTTTTGGCACAGGGCCAGTTTCATGGAAGATAATTTTTCCATGGTTGGGTGGGGGAATTAGATTCTCATAAAGAGTATGCAGACTAGATCCCTTGCACGTATGGTTTACAGCAGGGCTCAGCTCCTGTGAGAGTCTAATGCTGCTCTGATGTGACAGGAGATGGAGCTCTGGCAGTGATGAGTGGGAGATGGGCTGTAAATACAGATGGAAGCTTTTCCTGCTCACCTGCACTCTTACTGTGCCGCTGGATCCTAACAGGCCACAACTGGTACTGGTCCCTGGCCCAGGGGTTAGGGACTACAGCCTTAAAACATCAGACTTACATGAAAAGCATAGTCTAGTCTTAGCCTACCCAGATCTCTGGTTTATGTGGACCATTCCCCTGAGTTAAAATTGCCCAAACCTTCATATAATTCCTACTCTATAACATCTTTAGGACCTCAGGAATTTGGAATGACAGGGCATAAGAATTTATTGTGACTTCTTTCAAATACATCTCATCCCATTTACCCATGCTGCTTCTCTGTTCCACACAACAGACACAAGAGTGTAATTTCTATTATTTTGTTCCAAAGAACATTTGAAAATTCTCTGATGTTTCAATACCACCCACTTTACTTTTCCCTTCTCTTCTCAATAGTTTCTTCTTTCAAAATTATGCTCAGCATTTACTCCACATCTTTATTTTTTCTTCCCTCTTGTGGTTTGAATTTCATTTACTTCTCTCACTTCCTTGCTCTGTAGGCATCTCCCCAAGGAGAACTGAAAGGGGGAAAGTCAAAAATGCCCTCCTTTGCTCCCTTGTTCTCCTTCCACATCCCCTGGTTTCTTCCTCCTACACAGTCAGGAGAATAAACCTCACCCTGACATGGTGATATTTGATAAAGAGGAGAGAGGAGGAAGTTGGTAATTCATTCTAAGTGTCAGGTCTTGTAGTTTCTTGTTGGCCCACAGGAGACCCCAGAGTCTGCTTAAGTGAAGGGCAGGTTGTGAAAGATAAAAAGGAGTGATGCTGAAGGTGAAGGGAGGGAGGGCATTTGGTGGGATCTCATCCAATGTGCACAATGCAAGGGTATATTTCAAAGTAAGTAGGAGTAAATTATAAATGTCTTATGGCATAAACACACACCCACAAACAAAAAAAAAAAAAAAAGGGGGAAGAAGGGAGATGAAATCTGTCTAGTGCCCAGTAGCAAAACCAGTTCACATTGGGTCAAGGTTCAATCAGCCCAGAAAAAATAGTGCTTTTTGCATTTGGTTGAGCCATATGAAATTGTCAATTTAATTGAATAAACAAGATAAAACATCAGCAATTTCATATGGTATAATCTAATAATTCATCTGGTTCAGAGAGGATATCTTTTTGTAATTCTCACAAAGATACCTATAATAAATTGATTGCACAAATGTCCCTGATTGTTCATCTTCTTTGTAACTGTGCCCTTTGTAATGTTACTTTGCAGCCCTTCCCATCAAGAGGTAGAGTAGATTTCCTCAACCATTAAATCTGTGCTGGCCTTGTAGCTTTTTTGGAAGTAAAGGTGACAGTACTGAATCCAGGCCTCAAAAGGCCTCACATGTTTCCTCTCTTTCTCTTGGAACCTAGTCAGTAGCATGTGAAAAAGATCAAGCTAGCCAAATGGAGGAAGGGTATCCTAGACCATCCTACAGCCAGCCAATGCCCAAACGTGTATGAGATTTCAGCCAAGACCAACAGAGCTACCTTCCTGATTTAGCTGATTGCAAACACACAAGTGAGCCCCACTGAAACCCGAATCACCTAGCTGATTCATTGACTTATGAAAAATAAAAAATGTCCATTGTTTAAGAAAAAAAGGAGTGATTGTTTAGTATTAGTTTACAAGTGATTATTTACATAAATTCAGTTTTCAAAATAGGAAGTAAGTGATAACAAGGAAATATCAAAAAATCAAATAATCAAAATCATTGTTGAAATTTATTTATTCATTCACAGTATTTATTGTAGAGAAATTCACTATAGACAGAATGCTAAAAAGCTTTATACATCTTGTCTGAGTAACTATGCTATAACTTACACTGTTCTGATCATTCAGGGGTGCAAAAAAAGAATGAAATAGAGTTCTTATCTTCATGGAACTTAATGTGTTTGTAGATATGAAATGATTACAAAAAATAAAATCCGTATATTGAACTAACAAACAATTTACATGAATATACCACAAACTGTTCATTATTTCTTTGCCCTTGTCTTTTCAACTTAACCTTTCGATCTGATTGTTTCCTGAATTTTAAGTGCATTTTATTAAAGTGTAATATGCATACAGAGAAGTAAACAAACTGAAGTGTATATCTGAATTGGTAAAGTGACACATACACATATCCACAATATTTAGAAGTAGAACATTACCCACCTTTTGGCCTGAGGATTTTTTATTCTGACTTCTATGGCCATCTACTGATTTTGACAATTTCTGAAATTTATAAATAAATCTAATTAGAGTATTTACAGTTTGGGATTGCCTTCTTTTACTCAAATTATGTTTGTAAGATTTGCCCATGTTATTAAATGTAGTAGTTAATTTTCACTGCTCCACAACATTCAAATTATATGAATGCATTTTAATTTATCTGTCTGTTCTAGTATTGATGGATATATAGATTATTTCCAGATTTGGGCTATACTGAAAAGCACTGTTAAAAACCTACTGTACATGACTTTTGGTAACATATGAATCATATGACTCTATTTATCTTGTCTATACTAGTGGTGGAATTGCTGGTCTACAACATACTGTTGTAAATTAAATTTTTTGCCACAGCTCTGTATCCCATTCTATGTCCTCTGCTAGGTGACATTGCAGTTGCTTCTGTTAGAAGCAGAGCAAAATTCTCTACCCCTAAACTTTGGGCTTGGTATTTGGATTGACAGTAACTAATAAAACATAGGCAGAAATGGTAGTTAGGCAGTTTCAAGCCATGACCAAAAGAGGCATCACCATGAGAAGAGCTTTCCCCACATAATTTCTGTATATCTAACCCAGGGTCTAGCATGAATATGCACTATGTAGATCTGACCCCAATCTACCAAAGGATGGGGGGCAACCCTGAGAGACATGCAGCTGGAAGCAGAACCATCACTCTAGCTGGCTGATCTAGCTTAGATCAGCCAACCCTAAACTGGCCTGCAGGCACGTGAGTAAAAGAGAAAAAAATTTTTTTATCATGGTGAAAAGCACATAAGATAAACTTTACATCTTAATCCTTGGTAAGTGTCCACTGCTATAGTTTTAAGTGTATTTATGCTGTTGTAAAATAGTACTCCAAAACTTTTTAATCTTGCAAATCAGAATTGCATTAAACAATGACTTCCCTTTTCCCAAGTACAATAAGCCCCAGTCACAAAAACAAGCAAGGATTTTTTGTTGTTGTTGTTGAGACAGGAGCCTCAAGCTGTCCCCCTGGGTAGAGTGCTGTGACATCACAGCTCACAGTAACCTCCAACTCCTGGGCTCAAGCGAGTCTCCTGCCTCAGCCTCCCGAGTAGCTGGGACCACAGTCACCTGCCACAATGCCCAGCTATGTTTTGGTTGCAGCCATCACTATTGTTTGGCAGGCCTGGGCTGGATTTGAACCAGCCACTTTGGGTGTAAGTGGCTGGAGCCTTAGCCACTTGAGCCACAGGCCCTGATCCACAAGCAAGGATTTTAACTCATCATTCTTTGAGGTGCTTTGCTAAACAGCAAAAGTTAAATGAAAGTAAAAACATGCTTTACTATACTAGATCCTGCCAAATAGTTTTTCAAGTGGCTGAATCGATACAATCCTGATAGTGCTGCATGGGAATTCATTGGCTCCACATCTGCTACAACACTTGATTCCCTTTCATTTGAGACATTCCGACGTGCCTGTGCTCTCGTACTTGCCTTTTCCCCATGCTAGAAGGACTGAGCACTTTTTATTCTTATCATTCAGTTGGATTTCCTCCTTTTTGAAACTCTTGTTCAATATTTTGTCCACTAAGCAAAAGAAAATATCTGTTTTTTCTTTTAGTTCATAAGGATTGTGTCTATTCTGGATGTCAGCACTTAGTTATTAATTTTGTATACTTCACATATTTTACCTGACTTTGAATTCTTTTTGTGTTGTTTAGGCAACTTTACCTCTACAAAACCATTAATTTATGTTTCTTTTTTTCATTTGGGGGGATTAAATCACTTTATTTCTTTATTTTTAAAATATTTTGCGAGGTCATACAATTAAGTTTGCAAACTCATCCTAGAAAAAGTGCTGCATGGTGAATTATCACTCGAGTCACCACCTTCAACGTACTGCCTTTGAGAAGCTGTACACTGACACCAGTGCCTAGTCCGCCCTTCAGAGCGATTTCAGAACTCTTTGTCTGGAGTGTCCATCAGAGCTGTCAAGATCTGACAATTAAGTTCACGATCTCATCCTAGAAAAAGTGCTACATATCTCATCGTAGCTGGAAAAATACAACTACAGGTGCAAAATAAATTCCCCTGAGCCTGCAAGGATTCTTTCATTCCTTTTTATTCTTCCAGTTTTAGTTTTTTCCCCTTTATATTCTGCATTCTAATCTCTTATTTCTCAACAGTACATATCTGAGAAAAATATCAATTCTTAAAATTCATCACATACATTTTATGCTTCCAAACAATGTGCTAGGTATTCTAAGCCATTTCCTCATTTAATTCTTGCAACAATCCTACTTTAGTCTTGTCAATTTATAGCATTTAAGTTAATCGGCTCATGCTCACACAAGTATGGGAGGAAAGTGACTTTTAAATGCAGGTTATCCATGCTCCAAGTGAAAGGTTGCTTCAGTGAAAGGATAAAGAATGAAAATTTATGATATTAGTATCATATAGTTTAGTGGTTTTAGAAACGCCTCTATAGAAAAAGCCACAGTAAACATGCTGTGTTACACCTTTATTTGTGACTGAAATTTGCCAGGTGCATGTAACAACTCAGAGCTCTTGAAAAATCTGTTACTTTCGGCTTGGCGCCTATAGCTCAACCGGCTAAGGCGCCAGCCACGTACACCTAAGGTGGCGGGTTCGAATCCCCAGCCCGGACCCGCCAAACAACAATGACGGCTGAACCAAAAAATAGCCGGGCGTTGTGGCGAGCACCTGTGGTCCCAGCTACTTGGGAGGCGGAGGCGGGAGACTCGCTTGAGCCCAGGAGTTGGAGGTTGCTGTGAGCTGTAATGCCACGGCACTCTACCCAGGGGGACAGCTTGAGGCTCTGTCTAAAAAAAAAAAAAAAAGAAAAATCTGTTACTTTCATCCTGTATGTGACTGTAAGTCCAATCTTAGTTTAGAGAATGAAGAAAAGAAAATGGAGAGATGAAAGAGACTTAAGTTTTAAATATCCTCTATTAGACAAGCATGGAATTGTCTTACATCTATTATTTATTTAGTTCCTACAACAACCCACCACAGAAGTATAGAAGACCTGTGTTAGAGAAGGAAAAGGAATCATTGCCAATAACAGAAGTCGAGCCTGGCCCAAGGCACTTACCTGGAAAATGATCTAAATAAAGATTCAAACCCAGGTCTGTGTCACCAGAAGTCTTATTTTTTCTATTCTACCATCACTCTCTTAGGACTCAGTCCTCCCCTCTCATTTTTCCAGAAGTAAATACATATTCTCTTTATTTAGAAATGATTTGTTGCAATTTTTCTAAACCTCAAAATATAGAGAGAGCATTTGGAGACTTAAAATTCTCTACTGTTTCCTTCAGCGTGGGCGGGAGATCCACTGGATATTTTCAAAAAAATAATGCAGCATTCACAGTGCGGATCTGAGAACGCCAACATTTGCAATGAGTGAAAATAGCATGGTTTGAATTCTTGAAAGTTTCTATTTTCACATGACTTTCTGGAGACCACCTGGTATAACTTTTACACTTTTAAACATGAAACAAATTTCCAGTAAAAAGTATCCAGATTACCTAGAGTCCTTATTTCTTTCTTTCTTTGTGTGTGTGTGTGTGTGTGTGTGTGTGTGTGTCAAGGATTCTACAAACAGGACGAACATGTTTGTAGAATGGAGGTGCTATCCAGGACACGCTTGTGAGTATAATTTCCTGCTGTTTGAGCTCTCTCATAGTGTTTTGGGAAGTGAGTATCTACTCAGAACCTTTCTCAGAGCCATCTTTACTTCTTTATTTCTCAGTGTGTAGACAAGGGGGTTGAGTAGTGGGGTGATCACAGTGTAGGTCACTGCCACAAGCCCGTCCTTATCTGAGGAATACAGGGACGTGGGCCTCAAGTAGATAAAAGAGGCACAGCCATAGTGGACAATGACCACTGTGAGGTGGGAGGCACAGGTGGCAAAGGCTTTACACTGTCCCTCCACAGAGGAGATTTTGAGGATAGTCGAAACGATGAAGACGTAGGAGATGAAGATCAACACAAAAGGGACCAGTAATACCAGGATGCTGAGGAAGAAGATGACCATCTCCTTCAGGTTGGTGTCTGTGCAGCCCAGTTTTATGACAGGGGAAATGTCACAGAAAAAGTGGTTGATCCGATTGGAGGCACAAAAGGGCACACTGAACACCAGGATGTTGACAACCACAGAGATGAGGAAACCACAAACGCTGGAGGCTAGAACCAACTGCATGCAGGTGGCTCGGCTGATAATAAGTGTGTAGTTAAGAGGGTTGCAGATGGCAACGTAGCGATCGTAGCCCATCACAGCAATGAGAAAACAGTTGGTACAAGCCAAGCCCACAAAGAAATAGAGCTGGGCAGCACACCCAGAGAAAGAAATGGTTGGAACTGTGGACAGCAGGTTGGTTAGCATTTTGGGAACGATGACCAAAGTGTAGCAGGTTTCAGAGCAAGAAAGAACAAAGAGGAAGAAGTACATAGGGGTGTGCAGAGCCTTTTCTAGGCGGATGACAGTCATGATGGTGGCATTGGCCGTCAGAGTGGTCAGGTAGACCAGCAGGAAGATAAAGAAGAGCAGGGTCTGCAGATGCCCCAGGTTTGAGAAGCCCACGAGGATGAACTCCGTGATCACGCTCTGGTTCTGTCTCTTCATGGGTTAGTGGGAACTGATTTAGACAACCTGAAATTGACAAGACAGAATTTGACAAGAGTAAAATTATCCCAAAGAAACCATATTTGTGTCTCTGTACCAAGCTGCTAATAATGGTCTGAAAAAATTAGTAACAAGTTAAGCACGCAGATCAGGAATGGGGCAAAATGAGGAGAAATGAATAGTGACATAAATAATGCTCCAATTCAAAGGTGCCTGAAGAAATTTATCATTTTTTTTTTTTTTTTTGCAGTTTTTGGCCCGGGCTGGGTCTGAACCCACTCCTCAGTGCATGGGGCCAGTGCCCTACTCTTTTGAGCCACAGGGGCTGCCTCAGTTATCTTTATTTTTGTAAGTTTCTATTTTTCATATTCACTTATGAATAGAAGGCTTCTACTCCTAAATTAAAAAGTAATGTAGAGCTCAGTGGATCTAACACTGCCATCTTACAGAAAGGAGACGAGGCTCAGAAAGATTAAACCATTTGCTTTACCCACATGACAGTAACAGTCCTTATAAATCACCTATCTTCAATACCATCCTATAAAAATCTTGCTCAAAACAATAAGCACCCAAACAAACAAAAAGTGATCCATCTACTCCCTCATGTACTAGACTCAACTACTGCTTTTTAGATGTAATAAAGCATTTTTATTTATTTAAAAGTGTTAGATTCTATTTACCCATGCTCAATTGTGAACCCTTCGATATGGCTCATAGATTAGAGTTCCCCTCCCATGAGTGTATGAGAGTCTGGATTTAAAAAACCTTATTAAAGCTTAAATTACCCTCAGAGCATTATGAGGTTTGCGTTGAGACCTCCTCCCTCTGCCCTGGTCGTCCTGATCTCTGCTGCGTCCATATTTTTCTCAGAACAATTCTGACCACTGTCTGTGAGAAGATCTATTTAATTTGAAAATCACATAATGCTTAAAGCTTCCTACTAGACTTAACAATCAGACTATATTAATGTTGGAAAAAAGATCATAAATCATCCAATTCAAACGTCACCAGATATGGTGAATGTCTTTATAGTAATCTAGGCAGGGTTGTTAGTAAGGAGCTCGCTGCCTCCCCTAGCAGGCTGCTCTCTTGCTTGAATGATTACTTAGCTGGAACTTTCTTATTATGACATAAACTATGCTTCCTTGAAATATCTACCCCTTGTTCTTGATTCGTCCTCTGCAAATTCTCATCAGAAGTTTAAAGCCTTTCTATAAATGATAGCCCTTTAGGTATTAGCATAAAATGTTCATAACCCTTTATGGGTCTAATACTCATCCTAACGTATTTAGATCTTTCAATATTTCTCATGGAGTTGGCTCTGGAATTCTCCCTCTCCTAATCACCATCTTAGGAGTTTTAGTCATATATCTGCCCCTCAGCTGTAGACAAGCAGGCTGGCTGCAGCTGTCACACGTAACCAGCTTCTATCTCTTGTTTCTACCCATGACATTACCCTTCCTTTCCTACTGTTCTTTACCCCTCACAAGTGATATTTATCGCTGATTATTATGTAGACCCTGAGAGACTTCCCTGAGTAGCTCTGAATGGCTTTGATTGCTGTTTGAATTTGCCTGTCTGTCAGTTCTGGGATCATTCATTAGGATGGCAGCAGAGACAGGATGGGAATGATGCAGGCTCCGGAGTCAGACAACTCTATCACTCTGTGATCTCAGGGAAATCACCTTACATTTCTTATTTTCATCTCTGAAATGACAGTAATAATAGTATAAGCCAATTTTTTTTTGGTGAGTACCAAATTCCCACAAATTCCCACAAAAAAGTACCCATTCAATAGACTGTTAGTATCTAGGACACTCTCCTTAGGTTACAAATGGAAAAACCTGAGCCAAGAGAAGCCAAATGTAATGATCCACATCGCATAAAACCTGAGTTAGGAACTGTGTTCTAAATGTCTAAACTTCCCCATCCAGGGCTTGGTTTTCTGAATTACCTGAGTCCTGTGTTTAATATTTCCTTTGCACTGTGTGTTGACACACCAACAGCTTAGACCAACATCTTTCCTGTGAATGAGCCTCCCTCGCTTTCTGTCCCACCCTGCCGCCTGCTCCTATCTCTTGTGCTTCCACCTTTAGTCCATCATATGTCTTTCTGTCTGCTAAGATACATACCTTCTTATTTTCTCATTTAGTTCTATTTGAGCAATATTTTGCTGTTTCATACTTTTAAAATTCTTCTCTAACTTTTCTCTTTCTCCCATTTTCACATGGTAGTTTTGTTCCGCAGAATCTTTCCTCTCTCCATGTCACTTCTGTCCTGTCTTTCACTCTGGGTCCTAGGGCTGGGTTCCATGTCCTATGTGCATTGTGTCTGCAGTTCTTCCGCCTCTGTACCTCTCTTAGGTATACAAATATTTTTAGAGAGGACTGACAGGTGAAAGATTTATCCTACAACTACGGGATAAGGGAGACACTTACATGCACAGGTAGAGTTTTAGCGCAGTCCCAAGTTCCTTCCTTGTGTAGCCCACCAAAGTCTAAAGAGGTGAGAGAAATAGGCAGAAGGTTTTTACAAATGTCAGGTAGTGTTTTTCCCTCTGATATTATTGGGGGAAGTCCAGGGGCCATGAGTCTCTAAAGACGAAAGACAGGACTGCCTGGTCACTGGGCTGGAAATAACCGGATAACCCCCAGTCTTAGCAGCTCTGTACCCCTGTTGGCATATGCCTCAGCAAAATCCCTGGGTTTTTTATAGCTGGGGCACCCCAGAGAATTGAGGCTTTGGAGAGAGGTTCTTCTTTGGATTCTAGGCATTGAAAATACATACTCATCCTTAAAGAAAGAAAAAGATTGATTCAGATAAATTACCTGCTTTAATTTGGTCTGTGCAGAAGATGGATAGCATTTAATGTTATGATTTTTTTTTTTTTTGAGACAGAGTCTCAGTTTGTCACCCTTGGTAGAGTGCTGTGGCATCATAGCTCACAGCAATCTCCAGCTCTGGGGCTTAGGCGATTCTCTCGCCTCAGCCTCCCACATAGTTGGGAGTACAGGTGCCTGCCACAGTGCCCGGCTATTTTTTTGTTGTAGTTTGGCCGGGGCCGGGTTCGAACCCTCCACCCTTGGAATATGGGGTTGGCACCCTACTCACTGAGCCATGGTGCTGCCCTAATGTTATGATTTTTGCATGGATCATTAATTTTGGATCAAGGTTACATTTACTGGGTGAAGTATTGAACTCTTAGAGGAAGAAAAACATCATAGGTTTCTTGGGTTTTAATTTTTAATTCTGAGAAATATAAGATTCTTAACTGGTATATGTTTTATAGGAACTAATACAATATTTTTCCATGGCACATTAGAGTCTTATTGTTTCAGCATTAGTCTAATTTTTGAGGAGGAAGAGACAGACATTTAGAAGTAAGAATTATTTAAATTGTTGGGTTATTTCTTCTTTTTTCCCCCCACTTATGTGGGTATATTAGATTGTCTACTGGTTTCATATTAGAACTGAGTACATTGGATTCTTGCTTCTCTGTTTTTGTGATACTTTACTAAGAAGAATATACTGGGTCATTTCTAAGGGCAAAGGGCTGAAGGACTACAACAACCACCCTTCCTTTCTATACATTTTTCATATTGTAATTCTAATATTAAGAGCAACTTTCTGAACATTAACCAGGAAGCTATTATTATCCGTTCATTAGCTCACATAATCTCTCTGATAAGCTTATCAGGTCAGACAATATTATTCTCATTTTTCAGAAGGAACTCAAGGAGAGCATAGCAAGCCTGTTGAGCTAAGGAAAGTGAGATTGGAGTTTGATGAGCCTGAAGCAACTATAATTTGTGAAGCAAAGTATCAGAGAAAAGGATAAACTCTGTAAAAATGGACAAAAGGCTACCAGGAGGATGTTAGCCACACAATTCCTAGGCCTCACACAGGGTTGAGAGATGTCGGAATTCTTACTAGCTGGGGTAGAAAAACATTATAGAGTCACTAGGATAATCTGTATATATCTGAAACCTCCCTCCCACCCCACCCCATAGTAATAAGGATAAACTAGTTTTAAGCAAAGGTCACTAGAACTTCCTTAACAAAATTTAAAAGCAAGTCTCAACCTACACATGCTTTGTTGATTTTCTACAAAGGTGCAAGACAACTTAATGAGAAAAGCCCTCTCAATGAACGACACAAAAGTGACTAGATATCTTCCCTTAAAATTTAACTAAACCTTCCTGAACACTATAGATAAGAAATTAATTCAGGATGGAATGTGCATCTAAATAGTAAAGTGACAGTTTTAAGGCAAAATATTTGTGATGTAATGGTAAATAAATATTGCCTTTATAAAGAATATAAGAAACACAAGCCCAAAGACAAAAAAAAAATAGATTAGATATTATCAAAATATCAAAACTAAAGGTTTGTGCTCTTAGAAAGATACCATTAATACAATGAAAAGATAAGCTACATATTGGGAGAAAATATTTGTAACATTTCTCCTAGCTGTATTATGTCCAGAATACATAAAGAACATTTATGAATTAATAATAAGAAAAATACTAATCTAATAAAAGAAGAAATATATTGGATCAGATTTTCTTTCTCAAACACACACACACACACACACACACACACATAGTGGGAGAGAAAGAAATAATCGATAAATGTAGAACAAAGACACTCATTAACAAACATCAATAACGTGCCAATAAAACCCACTCTATTTATCTTCTGTAATTCAAAATATTGCTAATACCATGTGTCAAGCAAGAACCACGTCAGAATGTATAAAAAAAAATCAAAATTAGCACATTGTACCCCCACATATGCATGAATGTATTCATGACCTATGAGTATTTGACTTAATACAAAAAATAATAAAATAAAATTAGGAAAAAAAAGGAATGGGAAAGAACTAGAAGTTTCTTATGCTACTGTTGGGAGCAGAAATCTGCAACTACTTTGAAGAACATATTGGTAGTTTCTTAGAAAGTTGAACATTCACTCACCAAGTGACCTGCACTTTCCACATCTATTTGTTTATTCAAGACAAGTGAAACACGTTCTAAAAGGTAAATCTGCCCTTTGTAGGTAAATCTGTTCCTATTCTGTTCCTTTAAAAGTTTTTTAAAATTTTACTTACTTTAATATGTATAGTTCACCCACAGTAAACTGCATATATTTAGAATTATAAAAATTTACTGGATATAATTAAATGTAGATTAAAATACATATCAACCCAAATACTTATAAACAGATTTTTATAGCAGTTTTACATGTAGTAGCTCAAAATTTTTAAACATTGAAAGGAAAACAAAATGCCATATGTCCACATGGGGGAAATGCATTGGGTAATGAAGAGGAACAAAGACTGATACTCAAACAAGTGGATAAGGTTAAATAACATAGGTACTATTTCCTCTTTAAAGGTTTGGTAGAATTCTGAAGTGAAGCCATCTGGTCCTGGGCTTTTCTTTTTGGGGAGATTTCTTATAGTTGATGCAATCTCAGAACTTGTTATAGGCTTGTTCAACATTTCCACTTCTTTCTAAGTCTAGGAGGGTGGCATGTTTCCAAGTATTGATCTATTTCCTTCAGATTTTCATACTTCTGAGAACAGAGTTTTATGTAATAATCATTAAGGATTTGTTGAATTTCTGATCACTCACATTTGCATATGAAAAATGAAACACAACTATAGCCTAGGATGAAGGAGGGAAGGGTAGAAAGAAGGGGAGGGAGGGGGGTGGGTCAATAGAAGGACGGTTGGTAGGGGGATCACACCTATGGAGCATATTGCAAGTATAAGTTGGATCTATCAGGTGTAGAGCATAAATGTCTTAATCCTGTAATAGGGTAAAAGTGGTGAAGGCTATGTTTTTTAATAGGATGTAAGCATTCCATTTTGTACAAATAATCATCACATTGAATCCTATAATGGCATAAATGTATTTATGATATATGTACGCAAGACTTAATAAAAAATAATAATAAAAAAGTGGATAAAATTCAAAATCATTATGCTGAATGAATGAAGTTATACATTTTAAACATGTGTTGTTTACTATAAGTAAAATATATCATATTAAAGTAGTTTTATTTTTTTAAAGTAATGAGTTTACTTATAAAACAAAATAACTGTTTTCCAACATAAAATTGGAATTCTATTCTCAAAGAACATATAAAGGAGAACCAAATGAAACTTTCAGAGATAAAATTTATACTAACAAAAATTAAATATTTACTGTGTATAATTATTAAATATAGGTTAGACACTGATGAAAAATGATCAGTGAACTTGAAGAAACAGCAATAGAAAATATCCAGAAAGAAGCTCAAAGAGGAAAAAAAGAGTATAGAAAAATAAAGATATTCCTAGTAACCGGTGGAGCATTAGAAAGAAATTAAAAATGCATGCATATGAAGCGTCAGAGGAGGAAGTAAAAAGTAGTTGGAGGATATAATTGGTGAAAACTTTTCAAATTTGATAAAAATATGAATGCATAAGTCAAAGAACTGAAATGAATTTAAGCAGGTAGATTAAAAAATCGCAACTAAGAATATCATGATCTAATTGATGAAATAAGTGATAAAGAGAAAATTTAAAAAGAAGCCAGAGAATAAAATACATCTTATTGGCAGAGGAAAATATTAATGAATACAAGTGAATTTTCAGCAGAAAAGGTAAAGTCATTTTTAAAGTAAAAATAAAAAATCTAGAATTTGATATTCTTGAAAACTGTTCCTCATAAACAATGGTACGAACAATGAAGGTATCATAAAGACTTTTTTAGATAAATAAAAGATGAGAGAATTTTTGAACATACTTTGAACTCACCAAAAAAAAATATAAAAGGAAGTTTTTAAAGCTGAAATAAAATAACTGTAGGCAAATATTTGGATTTATTAAAAGTAGGTAGAGTTCTGGGAATGATGAACTTTTTAGTAAATATAAAAAAAAATTCCCTTAAAATATAATGTTTTTAAAAGTATAGTTAAATATTTAAAGAAAACAAAAACAAAATAAATGTAATTTGGAATTTATAACATTTAGAAGAAGAAAGTGTGATAAAACTCAATAGAAAGAAATGAAAGTGTTCTGTTGTAAAGTAACATTATAATTAAAGTGTTATAACATTATTCGAAGATTGTGATAAGTTATAGATGCTATACCCTAGAAAACCACAAAACTTCAACAAAGGTATTTCTAATAAAACAATAAAGGAGATAAAACAGAATATAAAAAATTACTTAATTCAATGGAAATCAAGAAAAAGGGAAAGCAGAAACAAAAAGTAAATGAAATGAAGAGACATCAGATAGTAACATAGTATATTTAAACATATTCAAACTGAAACTTCCCTTAACTTTAAAAAGTGATTGTCATACTTGAGTAAAAAAGCAGTTATATAATTTTTTTCAAAAGACCTGCTTTAAATATTAAGTCTCAGGCAATAATAAAATTCTAGAAAAAACCCAAAAAACTCTAATCAGGAGAAAGCCAGAGTGATCATATTAACATCATACAAAATGGAATTTAGCATAAGAAATATTAACAAAAGTGATATTATGCTGGCAATACTATGTATTAGTAATAAATATGAACATTTTTATGATAAAATATAAAAGTCCACATTGGGGCGCTCCTGTGAATCAAGGAGTAAGGCACCAGCCCCATAAACTGGAGGTGGCACATTCAAGCATGGCTCTGGCCAAAACTGAAAATATAAATAAATAAATAAATTAATTAATTAATTAATAAAATAAAATAAAATTCAACACAAAATCCTAACTGAATATCCATTTCATAGGAAAGATTCAGATACCAAGAAGCAAAAAGTAATAAGATAGAGAAAAGAAGCAGGTAATTCTGAAATTATGGATAAAGTTTTTTACATGTCTCCTTCAGCAATTGATAAAACAAGTAGAAAATAGTTAGTGAGAATTATATGAGAATTATATGACATACACAATAATAAAAGCTTAACACAATTGATATTTATGGATAGCTGTACCCAACAATAGCAGAAAACCACTTTTCATCATGTTCATGTAGATAATTTGTAAAGGTGTTCTACTTTATATGTCAAATGGGTTGTCAAATGTATAAGATAAGTAATTTTAAACCCAGAACAAAAAGGAAATGTCTGTTTTCACTACTTCAACTCAATACTACATTGTACTGGAATTCCTAGCCAATGCAATAAGGCAAGGAAATAAACAAAAGAAATTACATTGAAAAAGAAAGAAATCTATATTTGTTCCTAGAATATGTGATTGTTTAAATCCTAAGTAAATAAAGAGTTACAAAAACTGGTGAGTTTAGGAAGATGATAAGATATAAAAAGAATACAAAATCATAAGTTGATATACATTAAAAAATTTAACTGTATTTCTTTACAATAGCAACAAAAAGTGAAAATCAAAATTATAAAAGCTACATAAAATGTCAAAGCCATAAAATATTTAGGTAAACTGTAAGTAAATAAAAAAAAGTGTTGAGAAAATTTAAAGAAGACTTAAATAAATGTAGATGTGTATTAAAAGACCCAAAATCATTAACATGGCAATTCTTCCCAATTTAATCTATAGTTAATTATAACTTCAACAAAAAATCCTAGCATAATACTCTTTACAAATTGACAAATTAATAATAAAAGTTACATGGAAATGCAAAGCACATAAAATAATCACAACAATTTAGTAATATTAAAACATTTAAAATAGATGAGCACAAGATTTCAAGACATACTATACTATACTATCATATGTTGACTAAGTGATGTTAGCATAAGGATAGACATATAGATCAATGAACAAAATATGTAACATAAAAATAAATTCATATATATATGGTAAATTGATTTTCAACAAAGTTGCCCAGGTATTTCAACAAGGAGAGAATAAGTTTTTTCAACATACTATGCTGGAAATATATGATATATGTGTACACACAAACATAAACTTTGACTATTACTCTATCACATGCACAGTTGCACTACATGTACAACATTTAAGTTAAAAATATCCAAACTATAAATTTTAAATAAAGCACAGGAGAAATCATTGCAACTTGGGATAGGTAAAAATTTATTAGACAGGAGATAGAAAACACGGACTATTAAAAAGAATGATATATTAAATTACATTGCCTTTCTAAAATGATGTAATTTGATAGATATGTAATTCTTTGAAGACACTAAAACTACTGAATGAATTGTAAACTTTCAAAATGTAGATCTTATGGCATAAAACCATAGCTCAATAAAATTTTTATAAAGAGTTTGATTAGTACTTTGAGATATCACCTAACTCTAGTAAGATTAGCCCATATCACAAAATCCCAAAATCACAGATGCTGGCATGGATGTGGAGAAAAGGCAACACCTCTACCCTGCTGGTGCGAATGCAAACTAATGCGTTCCCTTTGGAAAGACGTCTGGAGAACACTTAGAGAATTAAAATTGACCTGCCATTTGATCCTGCAATTCTTTTATTAGGTATATATCCAGAAGACCAAAAACCACATTACAACAAAAATATTTGTATCAGAATGTTTATTGCAGCCCAATT
>NW_003852486.1:2077966-2095232 GCF_000181295.1 Otolemur garnettii | reverse complement strand
CTTAACACAATAACTAAGAAAATGACATAAAGGCTATGTTAACCAGTTTGATGAAAATATTTCAAATTGTATATGAAAACACCACACTGTACCCCATAATTGCATTAATGTATACAGCTATCATTTAGTAAAAACAATTAATTTGCAAAAAAAAGGGTTTGATTAGTAAAATGAAAAGATAATCAATATTTTAGGAACATATATGTACAATATATATCTGATAAACGACATGTATCAAAAATATTTCTTACAAAGGAAGAAAAGAAAAATTAATTAAATGTGATCAAATATTTGAACATATACTTTACAAAACAAGATATACAAATAGACAATAAGTATGTAAAAATGCTCAACATAATAATTCCTCAAGGAGATACCTAATAACATGACATGAAATATAACTACATATATAAAAAAGACTGACCATACCAAGAGTTGGCTAGGTCATAAAACCACTGGGATTTTCATAACATTTGTGGTGGTAATAAATTATGTCTAATCTCTTTGAAAATTGTTTAGCTGTTTAGGTGTTTAAATATACACCTACTCTATGGTACAGACATGCCATTCCCAGGTATGTACCAAGGATAAATGAACACCTATGTTTATGAAATGACTTGGAAACTAATGCTCATAATAGTTTTATTCCTATTAGCCTCCAGCTACAAATGATCCAAATGTCTTTCAACAGGTGAGCAGGTGAGGGAGTTAGACCAAGATGGTGGAATAGAAGCAGCTGGCACAATACTGCTGTCAAAGTGGAGAATAGATACTTTGGATTGATTGTTTGAGTGAGAGCACTGAGAATCCATGGAGAGGACGCAGGAGTGAAGAGGAGAAGTAGAAGTTGGACCACCTGCTCAGCAGGACCACAGGTAATAAGGAAAAGTGCTCACATCAAAACTATGAAGAAATGAGTATAATTGTGATGGATGTGTTACTTAGTTTAATGTAAGCATTTCACATTGTATATCAAAGCAGTATACTGAGCTCCATAAAAGCATCAATGTATAAAGTTATAATTTAATTAAAAAATTTAAAAAGAAAAAGAAAAAAAAAGTGCCCATACTTGGGAAAGGGACAAAGGTGAGCATGCCTGGATCTGGGATTCCCCTAGGGCCCTCCACCATGGCAGGCTTCCAGACTGAAAGAGACCTGACTGGAGGCCATGCAGCGTGTTGCTCCAGAGAGAAGGGACAGCTGGCTTGGGAGCCTGGGTGCTGGGGTCATTCTAACATCTTAACATGTTAGAACTCTGGAACACTACTTCTCTCCCTCTCAGATCTGGGGTCAGATCTGAGACTGCTGCCTCCTCCTTGCTCCTGCCAGATGGGGAGGAGGCTGGAAAATCTAGTAGTTCACATGCACCCCATGGGCAGAAGATGTGCACCCTCACCACTGCTGTCACCACTGACAGACCTGGCCATAGCAGGAGACCACAGGTCTGGTGTCCACTGCTGTGGCCGGGATGATCCCATCCCCCATACTTCCTGTGGGACTTCCTTTCCTAGATGGAGCATGCACCCATAGCCCGCAACACCCACTGCACACTATCAGGGCAGCTGGATGGCCACTACTGCTGCTACTTGGGAGGCCCCACGTGGCACAAAAGCCAGTGCAGCCCCCACCACAAAATCTTGGCACACTGCATGCACAGAATCACACTTTCCCTTGCAGGTGCCCTGGACGCTGTGCCCTGTGTGCACTCTGCCTCTGCTTCATGCAAAAGGCTGTCCCCATGGACACGCCTTATCCTGCACAGGTGATCTCCCCCATGGACCTGCTCTGTCTTGAGGATCCTCTGTGCCTTACATGTGAGCTGTGACCCACTGGGCCACCCTGCACCAGGGTCCTGCTCCACCCTATAGGCCCACTGTGCCATGAACATTTGCTATATCCTATGGCCCTGTTGCACCCTGCGTGTGCTGCATCCTGAGTTTGCCTTGCTGCACACATACCGCCCAGGCCTATGTGTGCACATGCTGCCCTCAGTGCACCCCCTCCTCCCTACATGCATGTTCTATCCTGCTGGCAGCCCCACCTTGTATGCACACCTTGACGAGAGCCTGGCCGGCTGCAGTGGCCCTGTGAAAACCACAGGCGGACAGAGGAGACACAGCAGAGCAGCAGTGTTAAAGCCTCACTGCACTTCTGACCCTTTCCCAGCTAGTTAAGCTTCCAGGGGCCCAACCCTACCTTCATTGAGTGACGGGGTCCCAGCAGAGAACAGGTGTATCATATCTGCCACCTGTTTTGAGCTCAGAGAAGAGGCCCCAAATGAGAAGGAACCAGTATAGGACTCAGGCAACATGAAAAATAGGATCATAGCAGCTCTACAGTAATGAACTCCAGCCAAAAGAAAATTGTGAAATTGCAGATATGAAATTCAGGTATGAATGACAAGTAAGATGAATAGAATTGAGGAGATGGTAGAAAACCATCTTTAAGAAACAAACAAAAAAAAAGTGAAAAATTCACTAAAGAATCAATAACATTAGAAAAGAGATAACAGAACACATGGAAATGAAAGGGTCAGTCATGAAGGGAATTTCAAAATACAGCAGAAAGCTTTGGCGACAGACTAGACCAAGCAGAAGGAGGAATTTCAAAGCCTGAATTCAAGGATTTCTAAGTAACCTCAGTAAAAAATGTAGAAAAAGAAACAACAAATAATCACTGTGAGAAATACGGGATTATAATTAATATAAGAATTATGGGTATGAAAAACATGATATGAGCATCCAAAAATCTACAGTTTACAGCAAACAGTTCATAGCCTACATATTTACATGAAAAAGAAAGATAGATCACAAATTAACATCATAATGTCACATAACAAAGAACTAGAAAAAGAAGAGCAAACCAAATCCAAAGAGAAGCAGCAGCAGAGCTCATATTTACACTCAAAGGTTTATTGCAGCACAATTCACAATAGCAAAGATATGGAATCAACCTAAGTGTTCCTCAAAGGATGAAAGAAAATGTGACATGTATATACTGTAGTGGATATTACTACTCAGCCATAAAAAGGATGAAATAATGTCTTTTGCAGCAACTTGAATGGAACTGGAGACCATTATCCTAAGTGAAGTTTTTCAGGAATGGTAAAACAGATGCTGCCTTATCTCATTTATAAGTGAGAGCTAAACAAATAACATATATGGTCATAAAGGGTAGTAATAGACTGAAAAATAAGAAGGGTGGAGGATGAAAACCTATCAATCAAACGCTAAAGTTGAGAGTCAGTGGACAAATACATCAGTCTCCTGACTTAAATTCAGTAAAGATTTTCCACTTGGCCTTAGTGGTGCTGGTTTCTCCTTCAGAGTCCATCACAGATACGCTCAACTTTCAGTGCCTATTTTGGCTAATAATGCTTGTGGCTCCTTCTCCCCAGACTCTTTAGTTGAAGCCATCCTTGAGAAACTGGATGACATTATTTTTACTAAATAAATTTGACTTCTAATTAATCCCAAGGCAATGCCTCCCGGGCAGCAGACCTAGCCTCAGGAGTCCAGCGATCTCTGTACATGCTTCTAATAAACACACCCCACGTTGGTCACCATAACTTCTGAAGATAGTGACTTATTTGCAGAAGCCGAGAGTCCTGATGGATGGAGGAGGCAAGCACTGCTGATGCAGATGGAGGCTGCTGTCAGGGCAGATTCCTTCTCTTCCTTGTTACTACCTTCAGGCTTTGATCTGTGGCTTAGATTTTCCTGTCAGGGGACCCCAGGTACAAAGGACTGCTTCTCTCTGAATTGGAAGGAGAGCAGTGTAGGTATGTACTGCACAGCAGAAACACTTGACTCAGTCTGGGGCTTTGTGGGGCCTGGACCTGGGTGGTGCTTGAGAAAGCCTCTCCCTTGTCTTTCTAGGGAGATCAGATGGCATTTCTGGTAAGTGGCAGGGTTAAAAAGGAGAATCAGTGCTGCTTTTCACCCTAGGTACTACAAGTGATTGGGAATGGTCCATTCAGTTCTCTGAATTTTTCTTGATCGCACTGGACCTTCCTTCCTTCTTCCCTCCCTCCTCCCCCTTCTCTCACTCTCTATCTCTTTCTGTTTCTCTTCTATTCATTTTTTAAAGATTGGTGGACTCAGGGATTAAATGAAACAGACAATTATATCTCTTCTCCCACTTTTCCATTTCTCTCTGTTGTGTACTCATGGATAAATATTTTTAGCTATAAATGAAATCTGATACTTAAACTTCATTTTAATAAGGCAATGTGGAGAAACTGAACACTTTCATGTGTATCTAAAAAGATAAAAATTCCACTTCTTTATTATCTGAGGCTGTGTATGTAATTTCTCTTAAAAGTAACAAGTGAATTCATTGATTCTTTTCTTTTCTTTCTTTCTTTCTTTTTTTTTTTTTGAGAGAGAGAGTCTCACTATGTCACCCTCTGTAGAATGCTGTGGCATCATAGCTCATAGTAACCTCAAACTCTTGGGCTTAAACAATTCTCCTGCTTCAGCCTCCCAAGCAGCTGGGACCACAGGTGCCCACCACAACGCACAACTATTTTTCTGTTGTAGTTGTCATGGTTGCTTAGCTGGCCCGGGCCAGGTTTGGACCCACCAGCTTTAGTATATATGGCTGGTGCTGTAACTACTGTGCTATGGGCACTGAGCCCATTGATAGTTTTCCTAAGGTAAATTTGAATTTCCAAAAGTTTTGCATGTGAAAACTCTATGGACTGCCCCCTCCTTTTGAGGAAACCAGTACCCTCAAGTAGTTTGTATTTCAATCCCAATTACATGAAATCCAGGGAAGCTTCAGAAGAGTTAGATAAACAGGAAGCAGAAGTACCATCTTCAAGCATCATAACTTGAATTCAATCCATAAGTTGTAGAATACCACAGTTAAGGGGTTTCTGAGATCAGTAGAGAATCTTTGACTCTCTGAGTTTGAGGGGCTTCTGGGAGTCATAGTGCTCAAGGGCTACCTGTGCTCAGAACACCTGTAAACTCCTGTGCGTGGACCTCTGATTCAACAGCTCCCAGGCATCCTACTCATGTATTCAGTTATTGCTTACCATGACCCTTTGATTTTAAATAAGGAGGCTAGTCAAGTTGAATACCTCATTCCAAGTTGCACAAAACTCGACCTAAAACCTAGATCTTTTCATTCCAGATTAAGAGATCTTTTGCCTTTATTTTATAGCCCTCAGTATGTTATGTGACAAGATGAAAATTTTTATTTTTCTGCCCTCTTGTCTTTCTGTCACAGCACTGATGATAACACACCGTGGTGGCCCTTGATGCCATCTTGGGTAGATGGGGGCACCTTCTCACGTGAACTGAGGAGCTAGATCCACAGATTATAAGAAATCAATTACATCAATCACTCGATTCATTTAGGCTATGTAGTTGTGTTAGTATTATGCAAAAGTCCACTTGACTGGAATCAGTCTGGGGCTAAGTGACAAATAATTCAAATAATTTTCTTTTGTATTGGGCAGATACAGGGGCTGATTCAAAATCAGAGAATTCTCAGCTTCCAGAGTTTGCTTTATACATCACATTCAGCCGAGTCCTTGTCATGGCTAGAGGTGAACAAACTGAAAGACGATCCAGGTGAAAGTCTTTTCACTGGTGATGAAAAGTGATGACACAATGCTAAGCAATGATTATAAATGTAGATTCTCCTCACGATTTTGAATACACAGAAATCTATTTGCCCAGGGGGAGGTATCACATAGAGAAACTTTTACCTTCCTTGACATAGAAGCATATACTCGTACACACACGCACACACACCACATAATGAAGATGTAAGTTGTATACACTTTCTCTATATTTACATGTAATAACCTTTATAGCTATACAATTTTAGTAAAACAAGAAATTGCTACTAACTTAAGGACAAGTTTGTAGTAGGAACTTAAAAATATAATTTCCAAATTCTAGAGATAGGTGCAGTGGGTTTTAGAGACTTCCAGTGATTTAACTTAGGGTCTACGAAACCCAGGGTTGCGATTGACTAGAAAAATCTAACATCAACAAAATAATTCTGGTGGCAGATGCTAATAATTCCTCAGCACACAATGATGTAAAAATCCTCAGAAGCATGTAAATAAAGACTGGATACAGTCAGTACATGGTGGATGATTTTGCATCCAGGAAGCATTTTCTTCACTTACTAGATCAGGCCCTTGGTAAATTGGGCCACTGAAAAATTAAACCTAAAATGACATTAGATATAATTGTTTCTAACACTTTGCAAACTGCTTTTGGTAGCAGAATGTTCAAAAGGATTCTTATTGACATAACACTGTAAAGAAGATACAAAGCCTATGATTTATGGCAGGAAAGTGGTACGTGACAGACTTTCCAATTATACCCCTCTCTGTCACCCTCTGTGCCATTTTTGTAAAACTCTATTTCTCTGAGATTCTCTGAGATAACTCAAAATGGAAGAGTAAAGTGTTTTGCAAAATGCCACAAATGCAATAGTCTCTCTATAATACCCTGGCAACTGTTGTCTTCTTAAAAATAGAAAGAAAAAGTTTGTACTGATGTTACCTTTTGTTCCACCTTGACTCATGTTCCGGCTGGCAGAACCGTCAGTGGTATTTCTTATTGGTCTCTTGTTAGTTTGTCAGAAGTAAAGCTAAAGTTTTTTGTCTGTTTCTCTTATCATTTTGAGGATTAAACATCGTTGTACTGAAAGTAAGACAGAATATATGATACCTTACTACACACCTCAGCATGTAAGCCATCAATATTAAGTCTCCTCATGCCTATACTCAGAGATCATCTGATTCTTTCTTTCTCCTTTCATTTTACAGTTAGATAAACTGAAGTTCGTGTTAATGTCTTAACAATAGTGATTCTTTCATTCTACATTCTCATCAGGTTCAGACAGCCAAAATAACATTCTTTACTTTTGGATGGCAAGTTTTGGGGGCTGATAGTGAGCAAGAAAAACAATATGATATGTAAAAGGGAAAACTATTAGGCGACTTCCCAACCCTCGTATGAGAAGCATGTTCTTCACGTTACGGAAAGCCTCCAAAGTGGTCATCAGTTATTCTGCTGCATATGTGGCATTAATTCTTCTTTTAGCAGATATTTAAAAGTTGGAATAAAGAAATTATACCAAACACCTAGAAATGCCTCCCAGCTGCAAACTTTGTGCTGAAAGTCCTATGCATTTCTACTCTGCTTTCCGGATCCTGGCCTCTACCTCTGTCCCTGACTCTCCTTCACACAAGTGCCGTCCATGGAGCAGGTCAACGAGACCATGGTGAGAGAGTTTGTCTTCCTGGGCTTCTCCTCCCTGGCCAGGCTGCAGCTGCTGCTCTTTGTCATCTTCCTGCTCCTCTACCTGTTCACTCTGGGCACCAATGCCATCATCATCTCCACCATTGTGCTCGACAGAGCCCTTCACACCCCCATGTACTTCTTCCTTGCTGTCCTGTCCTGCTCTGAAACTTGCTACACCTTTGTCATTGTGCCCAAGATGCTGGTTGACCTGCTGGCCCAGAAGAAGACCATTTCCTTCCTGGGCTGTGCCATCCAGATGTTTTCCTTTCTCTTCCTCGGCTGCTCTCACTCCTTCCTGCTGGCGGCCATGGGCTATGATCGCTACGTGGCCATCTGCAGCCCACTGCACTACACGGTACTCATGGGACCTAGGGTGTGCCTAGGACTAGTGGCTGCTGCCTGTGCCGGTGGCTTCACTGTCTCCCTGGTCACCTCCTCCCTAGTGTTTCACCTGCCCTTCCACTCCTCCAACCAGCTCCATCACTTCTTCTGTGACATCTCCCCTGTCCTTAAACTGGCATCACATCACTCCCGCCTCAGTCAGCTGGTCATATTCATGCTTGGTGTCTTTGTCCTAGTCATTCCTCTGTTACTTATCCTGGTGTCCTACACACGCATCATCTCTGCCATTTTAAGAATCCCTTCCTCTGTTGGAAGATACAAGACCTTCTCCACCTGCGCCTCCCATCTCATTGTTGTAACCCTTCACTACGGTTGTGCCTCTTTTATCTACTTACGGCCCAAGTCCAATTACTCTTCAAGCCAAGATACCCTGATATCTGTATCTTATACCATTCTTACCCCACTGTTCAATCCAATGATTTACAGTTTGAGAAATAAGGAATTTAAATCAGCCCTTCGAAGAGCAATGGGCCAGACTTTATACCCTGTTAATTAAATAACTGACTTTTTAACTATGTAAGTCTAGTGTATGCCAGGCAAATGTGTTTCCCCCCCACATATTTTCTGGTTTAGTTGTCCAACTGTACTTAACATAAGGCCATTCAACAGAAGAGAATGAGGCTCAAAGAAGTTAAAGACATTCTGGGTCTCAACTGCCAGTGATGCTTTAACAAGGCTAAGTGGATATGGAGAAGGACTAACTAAGGAATCGAGGAAGAGAAGCAGAATATCTGTCCATCGCTACTCTGCCTTTCCTGAAGACCTCAGGCAACCTTTGTCCCAGACATCCTGCAACAAACCTTACTGGCCCTTTCCCCACCACTGATCCACCCCCTCAACCTTCGTATGGAAATGTCTTTGTCTTTACTTGAGGTTGTTAGTCTTTCCTGTGTTTGAGAGTGGAGCTTCTTTGAGCAGTTTCCTCTCTATGCATATGTGCCCGTGCACACTATCTTGTCTTGGCCTCCACGTTTACTCCCTGCACATCACACTCATTTACTCTCTTCAGGAAAGGTACTAGCATGGAATAATTACTGAACTATCTCAAGTGAGTATAAGGAAGAGATCAGGTTAATAGTAGCAGTGAGCTAGCTAGAGTCTCAGAATGGACAGAAAATCCACAGAAAATGCTCCCGTGACTCTCCTTGCCATACAAGATGAAACCAAGATTCCTTCGTTAGCATGGATTCATCATCTAATTTCTGCCCACCTCTTCAGTACTACTATTTCTAATGTTAGTATCCCTTTCTCATATGTGCCCCGTTATGCACTCTGGAGACACAAAGTGGCAGGATTCGGTATTCTCATAGGCTCGCTCTCTTTGCAATACCTCCCCTCCTTTGTTTAGTTTGTAAGTTTCATCTCACACTTTAAGGCAATCCCAGCTACCACTTTCCCTCTTCTTCCTCCCGTGTCTGTCTGCTGCTCTATGCCAGTGGGTTAGGCACTGCCTTCTCTGTGTTCTCATGACCCTCAAGACCCATTTTTATTATGTCTCTGACAATTTCAACAGATATTTATTCTTTCACTATATTTACTAGATGCTATTTTGGCTACTAGAAATTAATGGTGGACAAAATATATGCACTCTCTGCTCTCGTAAACCTTATGGCCTGTTTCAAGACAGTTGCAGTAAACAGATACACTGGGGGAAAACCCCTCACCACTGGTCCAGTTTAAGTCTATTCCCTGAAGGAAAAATACATGTGAGGGCAGAGGAGAGCATCTAAAATGAAATCTAATTTAGATGGAGAGTGTGGGGCTAGTCTCCCAGAGGAATTGATATTTAACCTATAACCTGGAGGGTAAGAGTCACCAGGTAAAGGAGATTTTTTTTGGAGATCCTTTCAGAAGAAGCAACATGTACAAAAGCCCTGAGGAACTGAATGAGTTGGAGGTAAGCAAGAAAGCCAGTATAATTGCTTGTATAAAATTTTTTTTTAATTGACAAATAGAATTATATATGTATATATGTATATATGTTTATAGTGTACAGTAATACTTCTTGATATATATACATAGTATATCATAGAAAGGATAAATAAAGCTTATTGACCTATGCATTACTGCAAATACTTATTATTTATTTTTCATGAAAACATTTAATGTCTATTCTTTTAGCAATTTTCAAGAATGCAATACTTTGTTATTAACTATAGTTAGCATGACATACAATAGATCTTTTTCTCTTGAAGAGAAACTTCTCTGAAGAAAACAGGCACACAGCCTACAGACATATGAAAAAATGCTCATTATCTTTAATCATCAGAGAAATCAAAACTACTTTGAGATATCATATAACTCCAGTAAGAGTAGCCCACATTACAAAATCCCAAAACCAGAGATATTGGTGTGGATGTGGAGAAAAGCGGACACTTCTACACTGCTGGTGGGAATGAAAACTAATACTTTCCTTTTGGAAAGATGTGTGGAGAACACTTAGGGATCTAAAAATAGACCTGTCATTTGATCCTACAATTCCTCTACTAGGAATATATCCAGAAGACCAAAAATCACATTGTAACAAAGATATTTGTACCAGAATATTTATTGTAGCCCAATTCATAATTACTAAGTCATGGAAGAAGCCCAAGTGCCCATTGACCCATGAATGGATTAATAAATTGTGGTATATGTACACTATGGAATATAATGCAGCCTTAAAGAAAGATGGAGACTTTACCTCTTTCATGTTTACATGGATGGAGCTGGAACATATTCTTCTTAGCAAAGTATCTCAAGAATGGAAGAAAGAGTATCCAATGTACTCAGGTCCTACTATGAAACCAATTATAGCCCAAGAATATGGGGGAAAGAGAGAGGGAGGGGAGGGGAGAGAGGATGGGTGGAGGGAGGTTAATCGGTGGAACCACACCTATGGTGCAACTTACAAGAGTATATGTGAAATTTACTAAATGTAGAATATAAATGTCTTAACCCAATAACTAAGAAAATTCTGTGAAGGCTGTGTTAACCAGTTTGATGAAAATTTTTCAAATTGTATATAAAACCAGCACATTGTACTTCATGATTGCATTGATGTACACAGCTATGATTTAAGAAAAAAAGAATATAATTGGATATAAAAACAAAGATGTAATGAAAAATCTCATCCATAAAGTTCACATGCAATGTGGATGCATATATTTTTTTTTCCAGTAGACACTATTGTATCAAGCGTGTCTGGTCTTTTTCAAAATCATCTGACAACCACATTGGAAGTTTAAAACCATCTTAGAAATAGTACTGATAAAGACTTGGGAATATTTAGCCTCACTAATAAATAAATATGTATCAATATGGAAAAAAAACCTTTTTCTGCTACAAGATTGACATTCTGTACTCTTTGACCAACATCTTTCCACATGCCCACTCCACCCCGTGGCCTCTGGTAGCCACCACTCTAGACTCTGCTTTGGGTTTCACTCTTTGAGATTTCACATATGAGTGAAAAGATACAGAATACGTCTTTCTGTGCCTGGATTATTTCACTTAACATAATGTCCTTCAGGGTCATCATGTTACTGAAAATCACAGGATTTCCTTCTTTTTTATTAAACGTAGAATAATATTTCATTGTGTATATATCCCATGTTTTCTTTATTTATCCACTGATGGTCACTTAAGTGGCTTCTGTTGTAAGCTCCTGTTCCCCACCCCTCCCCCTCTGGGTCCCCCTGCCTTCTCCCATTCCCCCACCCTATGGGCAAGCTCCTGCTCCCCTGCCCTCTCTCATTCCCATGCCCTACGGGCAACCTCCTGCCCTCTCCTGTTCCCCAGCTTCTCCACCCTACGGGCCTTCTCAGCCACACTCCTATGCTTTCCAGAATTCAAAAAGGCATGGAAAGTCCCAAGTTTCACAAAACCCCTAAGTTCTCAGTAGATGAACAATGGTGGAAAACTCACTGAAGCTTGCACAGTAGTTTAACAATGGTGAAAACTCACCAAGGCTTGATTAATTACTGTTGTGTAACCATAACCATTGTGATTTAAGATGTATCCATTAATCAATTATTGTTATATAATCATAACCATTGTGATATGAGACCTTTCCATTGACAACCAAGCTGTAACCCTGCCAACGGCAACATTCCTCATCTCCCCCTGCTCGCTTAAGCTATGCAGAGAAAAAAAGGTATAAAAGACAAAAACCCCTGCACTTCGAGGCTGCTTGTCTCAGAACAACTGCCCCCTGTGCAGGTGTGAATGAATCACCAATTAATAGTATCTGAGTGGGTCCAAGTTTATTTTTTTTAATAACCCCAAGGTTATTTCAGCTTCCACATCTTGGCTATTTGTAAATAATGCTGCAATAAACAAGGGATATCTCCTCAATATACAATTTTATGTTTTTCTTTGATAAATACCAAGTAGTGAGATTGCTCTATTATATGTGTTAGTTCTGTTTTTAGTTTTTTGAGGAGCTGCCATGATGTTTTCCATGATGGTTGTATTATTTACATTGTATCAACAGTGTGTAAGAGTTCCTTTTCTCCACATATTTGACAACAGTTATCATTTTTTGTCTTTCTTACTAGCCCGTGTGAAGTAATAAATCCTTGTGGTTTTAATTTGCATTTTCTTGATTATTAATGATGTTGAGCACTTTTATATACCTGCTGGCCATTTGTGTATTTTCATTTGAGAAATGCCTATAATATCTCAAAAGAGAAATTGCCCACTTTTATTGAGTTATATTACTATTGAATCTTTGAGTTCCTTACATATTTTAATATTAACTCCTTATCAAAAATATAGTTAGCAATTTTTTCTCCCAATCCATAGGTTGTCTCAGTCTCTCTCTTTTTTCATTCTTTCTTTTGCTATGATGAAGCTTTTTTCTTAATGTAATCCCATTTGTCTACTTTTGCTTTTGTTGCCTGTGCTTTTGGGATACTACTGCTTTACCTTGTATTTTTCTGCAATGAATTTGAATTTCCCGACAGCATGGATTTATAAATTAGACTCAACCTTGTTGATCATGTTCTTTGTACAGTGTCAGGCATGGCAGACGTTTGTCTTATGAATAGCCATGCCTGTGCTGCCATTTTCTGCCCTGAAGCTGCCACCTTCATGCCTGACTAGCTGATTGTAAACTCCAGCCATCCAGGCAGCCAAGCCAAGCACACAGACATCATCTTCGTCACTATTTTTTTCTTTTTTTTTTGGTTGCAGTTTTTGGCTGGGAACCTGCCACCTCCAGCATATGGGACCAGCCCCCTATTCCTTGAGTCTTAGGTGCCACCTGCCACTATTTTTTTTTTAATTTTCACACCACACATTAAGTCAGCTACTAAGTCCTATAGATTCTACTGGCTAACATTTCCTTAGTCATATCGCCTCTACATTTCCCCAGTTTCATCTGGTGTCCTTTGGATTACTACAACAATTTCAGGTACAATTTTTCATGCTGTTGCCAGAGAGGTCTGAGGGTTGTTGTGATGACCTGAGTAACAAAGTAGACAGAGGAGAGGCCTTAAAGACATTCTGTCCAGGGAGCATATTGCAAGCAGAAGTTGGATCTATCAGGTGTAGAACACAAATGTCTTAATCTGTAATTGGGTAAATAAGGTGAAGGCTATGTTGATTAGTAGGATGTAAGCACTCCAATTTGTACAAATAATCAACATATTGAATCCCATAATGGCATAAATGCATTTATGATCTGTGAACAAATGACTTAATAATAATAAAAAAGACATTATGTCCTGATAAACAATTGCAGACTTTAACCCGTTTCTGCCAGCTTGTAGAACTGCCACACAAACTTTCTTTAGGTCCAATAGTGTATATTTTGACATTTTACCTAATTTTGAATACTAACACTCCACTCCAAAGTGAATATGGTATGTATGTTATATATAAACTTACCCTTGGCACATATGCTCAACTCTCTTAAATATGTATGGCTTTAATATTGAAATGCTGAAAATATGTAACTCTATTATATGGTACAAGGCCTGTGAGGCATAAAATGCTGAAAATGTATGACTCTATTATATGGTACAGGGCCTGTGAGGCATAAAAACTAATCTGGCCTTTCTCTTTTCTCTCTGTCTCTTTTTTGAGACAATAGTCTCATTCTATCACCCTGGGTAGAGTGCTTGTGTTATCATCATAGCTCACAGCAACCTCAAACTCTTGGGCTCAAGAGATCCTCTTGCCTCAGCCTCCCAAGTAGCTGGGACTACAGGTGCCCATCATAATGCCTGGCTAATTTTTCTATTTTTTAGTCGTGACAGGGTCTCACTCTCTCTCATGCTGGCCTCAAATTCCTGAGCTCAGGCCATCCACCCACCTCAGCCTCTCAGAGTGCTAAGATTACAGGCGTGAGTCACAACTCTCCACCTTCTCCTTCTTTTTACAAAGACAGTGCATCTTTAGTCCAAGCTGGAGACTATCTCTTCCTGGTTTGCAAATTGCTATCACCAGTAAAGCCCTCCTTTCTACCATTTAGCTATCCTGGTGATCTCCTAGAGGACATTGTGAAGATTAAATAAGATAACATATGCAAAGCACTTAAAAGAGTGTCTTGCATATATTGCACACTATTTAAATATTGACCATCATCATCTTTCTAAAATAAAAATATCATCAGATAATGTCCCAGTTTACAATTCCTTCAGTGCCTCCCAAACAGATTTGAAGGTAAATTTTCATTCTTTAAATTAAAGTTCCTACCAAAGTACTTGCTGTTTCAAATGATGACACGTATTTTTTTCATGCCTCTTTACCCTTATATGTACTATTTTACTGTTATTTATCTTTCTTATTATTTGCCTACCCTCTACTCAGATTTCCAATTTCCACTTAGGCCTAAACTTCTCTAGGAAGTTTTTGACCTCTATGGTCTAATTGACATTTATTTTCCATCTGCTGGCATGGTGCCACCTGCATCTCCCCCTGCTAATCCCCCATGACAGCATACTTCAATTGGTGCCCTCCTCATAATCCACATCATGGCATAGTGCAGTCCATTGCCTTCTCTGTCTCCTCCTTTGGGTGTTAATTTCTTAAGGTGGTAACTATTACTTATTTGAGCTCCTATTTCCTGACTATACCACAGGGCATGGAAAAGAACTAGGTAGTAAGTATATACTCTGGAATAAATAACTACATCAGTGATTTCTTTGGGCTCTGTCATGTCTCCCAGACTTGCTCCTTGCTGCTATCACTGCTGGATCTATAGTAACCTAGCAGTCCATTGATCTGCCATTTTTAAAAAACTATCTCTCCCCTTGAAGATAGAAGGTAGAGTTCATCAGTGAAAGAGTGCAGGACATTCTTGTTTGCAATAAAAGAGTGAAAGTCACGAACCCCAGGAGAAAGCCCATGGGAAGAGGCTACCAGGGCTTTCCTCTTGGTGGTGTCCAGTAGCCTGCAGATTTCTGATGAATCATCTCACTAGATAATATGAAAAGGACACCAACTAATTCTACAAGTCTATTTTATGGTTTATTGATTTGGCAAAAGAGCCTGGAGGAGTGTTTTTCCCCTTGGATCATAGCTACTAATTGAGATAATGCATGAGAAACAATGTGGGCACAGCTCCCAAGGGTGCTAGTTAGTAACATTACCAAGCAGGGCATTGACTCGGATGCTGATATACAGAAATAAATCTTCATTAATTACACTCATTAGAGTTGAGGCTGGGCCAAGCAATGTAGAGAGTTACAAGGACCACCATTCTGGGGAGCATAATGGTAAGACTTTTGCTGCTGGCTTGAAAAATTTTAAGAGAACTGAAGACGCGTAATAGACCAGAAATGCTTTAGATGTAGCAAATTACTGAGACATTTCTTTAAAGGACTTAGACCATGATTAGAAAATAATTGCATTCCTCTTTGCCCTAGGATCCATATCTTGGGGCATGTGAAACTCATTTACAGCGGGGATTTTGTCTTTATTTTATATACACATAGATGTCTTAAAAAATTTATGCCATCTCAAAGATGATAGCTAGTTATACATATATCTTATGTTCTATTCAGAAACTGTTGATATTTTCTTAGAACTGGGTCTACAAATACATGACAGGGAAGGGTTGCAGGGTGGTAATAAGAAAAGTAGTTTAACAGGGAGATTGTGTCTAAGGTTGAGGTCTTAAGGATAGGAAAAAAGATCATTAGAGATATTGCAGAATGGTCATAGAAGCTATCCCAACCATCAATCTTAAGAAGGAAGTAAGGAAGAAGGGAAGAAAGGAATAATTAATAAATAAAACTTCTTGTGTGCAAATCTGGGCTACAGTTTTTACTTATACTATCCATTAATCCTTATGATATCCCAAATTTCAGAAGAAAAAACTAAAATTCAGGAGCATTATTTGCCCAAGGAAAATACTGCAACAAGGATGTGAATTCATGCCTTTTTACTCCATCTCTAGTTCTTTCTTCATGACAAAAGTCTTTATTCAGCTTCCTTGCTCATTGGAAGTATCTTTACCAGCTATACGAGAAATACCTACACATTAGTTGCATAGACTTATTTATATATTAATTTGATTAATCACTGATTTTACTACATAGATTTTTTAATATTTGCTATTATTAGAAACTCTGATGCTGTTAGAGTTGTTCCTGCTGCATAAAGTTTTGTCAATTTAACAACATGGTCTTTTCCTTCTAAAAGCTCAAACTGTACTAAACAAGAAAGATTATTACCTAGAATTATTAAGTTTCAAATGTGAGGAGTTCTAGAATGAATGTTTCATAGGGCAGGTATTTTTATTTTGTTCACCGATGTATCCTAAACATCTAACGGAGTGTTAGAACTTAGAATGTAACCAGCAAATATTTGTTAAATTGAAAGAGAACTTGGGAACCTGACTTGGCACAAAATGAATAGAAAGATCACAGGATCTGCCTAACTATACGTAAGGTGACCAGACATCCCACTTTTGGCGGGACAGTCCTGATTTTTAACAATTTGTCCCATGTCCCGCGGTGTTTTAAAAAACTCCTGATTTTTGGAAATAATGCCCGACAAGCTAGGGAACAGCGGGAGAATGGGAAGGGAATATATGGTTTTCAGCAGCCATGTGGCTATTTTGCCAGGATATGAGTTTTATATTATTTTTAATTTTATAATGTTAAACTTTAATAATAAATAATTGTTGAGAACTGATTATCGAGAATGGCTTATCAAAGTTCTCATTGTTGATCAGTTGTTAGAATTCAACCACCATTGTTTGGATTTAATGAACAATGGCATTTTTTTGGCATTGGCAATGACGAAAACATTTTGTAACTGTCTCTCAGACGATACACATCATACTGCATGCTAGTGCTAGTTAAACAAGTGATGTCAACAAATTAGTTATTCAGATAATTTACGTAAGTTATTTATTTACTTCATGAATTTAGCAGACAGTACTCATATTATTTATATTTTATAGTGGCGGCAAAAAGTCTACCGCTGGCCTTGAAAGTGACACTTATGACTTAAGAGGTATCATTATTAAAAAATATATTGATAAGGAAAAGGTTAAATCTTGGGCATCAACAAAAATCACAACAGAGAACAAATGGTTAGAAATATTTCATCATTTTGAAACAAACCATGTTCCATACAATAATGCACTAAAAATT
>NW_003852486.1:2068300-2077759 GCF_000181295.1 Otolemur garnettii | reverse complement strand
TGCCAAAGAATAAAATAATATACATAATTTTTAATGTATTATATTTGTAAATTGTACTTATGTTGAAATTAAAAAAAAATTACAATACTATTTTTGCATTCTATGAAAATTTTTGTTGCGCCATATAGACCAAATTTTTAATTAAGAATCTCCCCTTCCCAGTCAATGGTGTCCTGCTTTACCAATGTTAAACTTTGGTCACCTTAAACTACAGACAAAGTTATTTTTGTCACATGATATGGCTCAGTGTGTGCTCAACATACTACATGAAGTTCCATATATTAAAAATTGAGATAAAATCTAGGAATTATAAGGAATGAGTTTGTAGTGTCAGAAGAAACCAAATCATCAGCTCCTTTTTCTTCCTTCCTCTCCTCTTATTACCCCACCTCTCTCTTCTTTTATATTTTATTTTATAAAGTTTGCAGGAATCATTATGGGGTTTTGAGTAAGGAGGAACTTGCTTACATGTAAACATTAATGTCTTTGAGATTTTGCTTCTTCCCAATTGAACTGTTTCAACATATACTTTTTATTTTTTCTCCTGTCTTCTTCGCCCTTTTCTAAGCTGTTCTCTCTGCCCATAACATCATGCTTTCCATTCTCAGGTCCCTGATCTCTGCTGCCCAAGTAATCTCTCCAATTGCTCTTCCCAGGTTAATAGGAGTGGAGGGAAAAAGAAAAGAGAAAAGATAATTAGAGTTTCCTGCCTTGAATGAATTCATATAATCTCTTCTTTCAGGCCAGAGAATGAGAGAGGAATTAGCAAACAATATCAAAATTAAAGAATGCCATGGTATATTCATTTTTTTTTTCAGAAACACTGATTTTCTTCAGAATCTGTAGTTCTGCTTCTAGAGAAGAATCAAGAGTGTCAAAAACAGCAAATATGGGAATCAGGGAGGCTGAAGAGGTAAAGAAAATTCATCTTCTTCAGTTGGCCAGTCTATTGAGTTGTATTCTATATCCAGAGCTTTATCTATAAGACAAAGAGGTAAATAAATTGTCACCCAGTATCATGTACATGTGCTGCTACACAAATGAAATAAAAAACTTATTTTAAGTGAGGGCTGTTCAGACTGCGTGTACTTGGCCCTAATCTTCTCTGCTTCTCACCTCTGCTCTGTTTGGATTTTAAAACTGCTGGTATTGACCATGCAGTTGATCTCTATGACCCCAGTCATGGTATAAGCATAAAGCTTCAAAATAACTGTCTTTGAATGGCAGATTTGTCTATATGAGAAAGAGGCCAACAAGAAAAATAATAGCAAAGAAAACAATACCACAGTAGATAACTTTCTATGTAGCAGGTGCCACTCTCAGTACTTACATAAATTAATACACTTAATACTTATGACAATCCATTTCCTAGATGAGAAAATGATAAAATACAGGGAGGTTAAATAAATTGTCCAAGGTCACACAGCCACCCAACAGAAGATCTGGGACCCAAATCCAAGTTATCAGCCTCCAGATTCCATATTCTCATTTACTACCTAATAATACTGCCTTTCTTAAACCTAATACTATTAGTTTGTATTATAACTTCCAAATTTCCCTACTATAAATATACCTTGACATATAAGTCTGTTTTAGTAGGGTAAATTTTCAAAAATGGAAATATTGGAACAATATATTCTTCAATATATTCAAGACTCTTCATACATTTTGCCAAATATCTTTGCATACATTTATAACCCATTTGTAATTCTATTACTAAATATTTTTGTTGCTTGTCACATACCCCATGTCACCTTTGTTAATTTGATGAGTGTAGGATGTCTCAGTTTAATTTTCATTTGCAGTGGACTTTGAAGTGGATTTTGACATGTTTAAATTCTTTTTATTTCTGTTTGATAAGCTGAATGCTTATAACTGTTTTATTCTTTAGAGTTTATTTTCTCCATCAGTTTGGAATAAGTTTTTATTAACATTTTCAGAATATTTTTGATAATTTTTGTTTGTTGTTTGCTTTTTAATATTCCTGATTGTATTTTTGTTGTAAATTTTTTTTTATTTTACACAAATTATTATTTACATTTTAATATGTATAATACAACTTACATTATATTCTACAACTTATCAATATTGAATTTTATGTTGCATTTTCCCCTTTGGCCTAATAATTATTTAGTAGTATTTTCTTTTCTTTTTTTTTTTTTAGATAAATATTTAAGATACGTAGGGTGATAGTTAAAAATTATCAAGTGGAAGAGCTTCCAAAAAATATGAGTTCCATATGATTTTCTAAAGTGAAAATTAAAACATTTTAGTGATCAGTGCTCAAAGGCACAGATAACTTTTCTTATATTTAAATATAATAGTTTGACGAGGATATGTTTTGATTTTTTTTGTTGTTGTTATTTTCAGTTTGGCTAATTTTTTTTTATTGTTTGTGATTCATTGAGGGTACAAATACTTAGGTTACACTGATTCTGGTTATTAGGTAAAGTCCCTCTTGTAGTTGTGTCCTGCCCCCAAGAGGTGTTTCATACACTGTAACTCCCTATTCCACTCCCTCCTCCTCTCGCCACACTCCCTCATTCTCCTACCCCCACCCCTTATATTAGATCATCTATTGTCTTCATATTAGAATTGAGTACATTGGATTCTTGCTTCTCCATTCTTGTGATGCTTCACTAAGAAGAATGTGCTCGAACTCAATCCAGGTTAATACAAAAGTTGTAAAATCTCATGTGTATGTAAAATACATATACCACAGCTTGTTAATCCATTCCTGGGTTCATGGGCATTTAGGCTGTTTCCACGTTCTGGCAATTGTAAATTGAGCTGCAAATGTCTGGTGCAAATGTTCCTATGATAATAGGATTTTTTTTTCTTCTGAGTAGATGCCCAAAAATGAGATTGAAGGAAAAATGGCACTTATGTATATACATGTAAGTTTCTCCTTCAAAACTTAAAAAAAATAACTTAATAGCTTAATATAACACAAAATTCATCCATTTTTATTTTTAAATTGATGGAGTTGTATAACCATCACCACATTCAGTTTTAGAATATTTAGTTATACTCAAAAGACACCATTTGCTTCTTTGTTGTCAAACCCTGTATGCCCTCATTCCAATGTTAGAACTAATATGTTTCTGCTTTTATACATTTTCCTTTTCTGGACCTTTCATATAAATAATATTTGCAATGTATAGTGATTTGCATTTGGCCATATTTACTTGACATAATGTTTTTGAAGACAATTTATGGTGTGTATGTAGCAGTACTTCATTTCTTTTTATTGCTGTATGGTGTTTAATTTTATAGCTATAGCAAATTTCATTTATCCATTTATAAATTGCTATACATTTGCATAATTTCCTTTTTTGGCTATGATAAGTAATGCTACTACAAATATTCACAGAAAAGTCTTGTGTGGATAGTATTTATTTCTCTTTAGTGGAATTTTAGAGATGAAATTGCTGGGTCATCTTATAAATCATTTTAAGTAATGACCAAACCATTTTCTGAAGTGACTGTATAATTTTACATTTCCATCAGTAATGTGTGAAAATTTCAGGTTTTCCACATTTTCACCAGCAGCTTTTAATGTCAAACTTTTAAGTTTACATGGAAATAGTCATTTCCTCGTGGTTTTAATTTATATTTCTCTAATGGCTAATGTTGTTAAGCATCTTTTCAAATGCTTATTATATGTTTATGTACCTTGGTGAAATGTCTATTTGAATTATTTGCCCATTTTTTCCAGCTAGGGTATTATGCTTACTTAATTGTAAGAGTTATTTATTTATTTTGGATACAAATCTCTTATTAGATATATGCTTTGCAAATATGTTGTTTCTATTTGTGGTATGCCTTTTTATTTTTATAATGGTACATTTTGAAGTGTTTGATTTATGGACTCTCATTCTATCCATTGACCTACATGAGTAGCTATATTCCCATATCATACTGTATTGATTATTGTGCCTTTGGAGTAAGCTTTTAAACCAGCAGATATAAATCCTCCATCTTTGTTCCTTTTATTTTTTAATTTCCAATTTCTTTCTTTGTACATTTTATTATTTTCTTAACAATTATTACAAGAAAAGCCTGGTGGCATTTGATAGGAATTATGTTGACTATATAGATCAATCTAAGCAGAATTATCTCTTGATTTTATTGAGCCATTCAACTTATAAACATGGTTAATCTTCGTTGACTCAAATCTTCCATAATTTCTCTCAACAGTGTGTTTGGTATAATGGTTTTCTGTGTGTGTGTTTTGTACTTGTTTTGTTAAGTTTGCTAGTAAATATTTTTTATACTACTGCAAATGGAATTTTCTTAATATCATTTTTGGATTGTCTATTGCTAGTTGAAGCAGGCAAAATAATGAACCTTCAAAGATGTCCACATTTTAATCCTTGGAACTTGAAAATATGTTAGATCACATGGAAAGAGTTGGAATTAAGATTGCAGATGGAATCTCTCTCTTAAATTACAGAGATTACCCTGCAGTATTGTGGTAGGCTCAATGTAATTGCAAGGATTCTTAAAAGTGGAAGAGAGAATCAGAAAATCAAAGAAAGAGACATAATGTTGTTGATGCAAGAAGGGGACCATGAATCAATAAATGTGAGAAGAAACTTGGAAAGGCAAGTAAAAGGCAAGAGTCATCCCTGGTGCCTCCAGAAAGGAACACAGGTCTGCATATTCCAAATTTTTACATCCGTGTAACGAATATGTTTACTTCTTCCTCTCTTCTCCATAGGTCTTGGCAGAAAATTTTACCATGGTCACTGAGTTTCTGCTGCTGGGATTTTCAAGCCTTGGTGAAATTCAGCTTCCCCTCTTTGTGGTTTTTCTTTTTCTGTATCTAGTTATTCTCAGTGGCAATGTCACTATTGTCAGTGTCATCCGCCTGGACCAAAGTCTCCACACACCCATGTACTTCTTCCTGGGCATCCTCTCAACATCTGAGACCTTCTACACCTTTGTTATCCTGCCCAAGATGCTCATCAATCTACTTTCTGTGGCCAGGACAATCTCCTTTACCTGTTGTGCCATTCAAATGTTCTTCTTCCTTGGTTTTGCTATCACCAACTGCCTGCTATTGGGTGTGATGGGGTATGATCGCTATGCTGCCATCTGTCGTCCTCTGCATTACCCCATTCTTATGAATTGGCAGGTGTGTGTAAAACTGGCAGCTGCCTGTGGGATCGGAGGCTTCTTGGCCTCCCTTACTGTAGTAAATTTAGTTTTCAGCCTCCCTTTCTGTAGTGCCAACAAGGTCAACCATTACTTCTGTGACATCTCACCAGTCATACGTCTGGCCTGTACCAATACAGATGTCAATGAATTTGTCATATTTATCTGTGGGGTTCTTGTACTTGTGGTTCCCTTTTTCTTTATCTGTGTTTCTTATCTCTGCATTCTGAGAACTATCCTGAAGATTCCCTCAGCAGAAGGCAGAAGGAAAGCCTTTTCTACTTGTGCCTCTCACCTCACTGTTGTTATTGTTCACTATGGCTGTGCTTCCTTCATTTACCTGAGGCCTACAGCAAACTATGTTTCCAACAAGGACAGGCTGGTAACAGTGACATACACCATTGTCACTCCACTGCTAAATCCCATGGTATATAGCCTCAGAAACAAGGATGTCCAGCTTGCTCTCAGAAAAATGTTGGGCAAGAAAGGATCTTTACTATATGACTAAAATGTTATTATATTTTAATTTCCATAATAAATAATGCCCTCCTTTACCACATGCATGTTGTACTAGGACTCTTTAAGATACTTATCATGAAATACGCTGTTCTTGTCACAATTTCTTTAAATCCAGTCTGCAGGCTAATGTTTTTCATTCCAGTCTGGAATCTCAGAGAGCTCCACAAGTTTAAATATCCAGTCTACTGTAATAACTAAAAGTATAATTTTTTTTAAAAGCTATAATTTCTACCTACCTTGAATATTGATCTTTGAATCAGGATGCCTACATTGGTGCTGATAGAGGTTGACTTGTATATTAGATCTGTCAACATCCACTTCTCTCTCCACTTATTTCAGTGACTGAAACTTCCAAGTATTGCATTGTGATGGGAGGCACATATGGGAGCAACTTCTTACCTGTCATGCATTGGTAATGGTTGTCTCAGGGCTTTGCAGGTGTTGCACACTGAGACTGTCTCTTGTGAGGAGCTTTCCTGGGTGCTAGAGCAATTCCTTACAGGGAGCTACCGCATTTCTTGGGATATGGTTGAAGTTGCCTCTGGCTGATAGCTTGTAAATTTGCCTCTTAATTCTGAGAGTTCAATGCTTTTCTGGGTCAATGTCATTTAGAGGTCTTGTTGGGCAAAGTCCTTTTTCAATTGATTCCAGAATGATGATTTCTCCCAAATAGCTAATATCTGATCCAAAATAAAATGTTGAGCATCCTCGCCACCCAGCGTCTTTCTCTATGCTCTGCTATCTTAGGCTCCTACATTCATGTTTCTCAGGTGATCTCAGATACCAGTCCACTCTGTGACTTCATCTCCAGGAAATAAATATCAGTCCTGAAGTAGTTCTCTGCTCCTGGAGGAGACAAAACATCAAGTAGTCTAATAGCTTCCTCCAAAGACTATATTCCTTCTCCCCTTTTTGTTCTCAACATATTTAATTTTCGAGAGTGGTGGATACATTCTGTTCCCTCAGCTCTTGTGCCCCAATTGAAACTAAGACAGAAAAACTCTCTCTCTTTTTTTTATATCATATGTCACTACTACCTGTTTTTCCTTTTTTATTAAATAATAACTGTGTACATTAATGCATTTATGGGGTACAATGTACTGATTTGATATACAATGTGGAATGCTTATATCTGTAGAATAAAGTGTTATTATAGGGTTTATTTGTAAGTATTGAATTCAGAAAGTTACTAGTTGTACAGTCAAATAGTTGGTATGGCCAGTAGAATAGCTGTGGATGATCACGCTAGGTCACACATTGCAACATGCACCCCTTTAAGAATCTGTCTGAAGCCATACACCCAATGCATGAAATTGTCCTTGTCATATATGTGTGTGGGGAAGATACTCAATTACAATTTAAGGAGTTTTCCGTGTATCTCCAAGCCATTCATAGACCCAGTTCATGAATTTGTCGTATTAGCCAAACTCACGTAAAACACTTAACTCATTTTTTACCACTTTATTGCTGTCTTTCCCCCTTTTAACATTTTGCCACAATGTTTTATTTTTTATCTGTTTGAAAGGTTGTATATATCTTCATGTCACAGATTTTACATGCTTTAGCATTCAATTATAATGGCCGGAGAAAGTAACTTGCATCCCTGCTGGTACCTTCTACATCTCCTTAATGAATGGATTTAACTTTCCTTTCAATACTGAATTTCATAAAAACTTATCATGGGATAAACAGAGAAGCTATCCTGATCAAGACACCACATACAATTAGCTAGAGTAGGGCTACTTTATGTCATATTAACTAAAAAAACTTAGGAGGATCCATTGTTCAGGCTAGAATTCAAGGTTTCCAACTGGAGAGTATGTAGACGTTAGGAAAACCAAATTTTATGCTGTAGAAGACAATGGCAGTTAAGTTGGAAACTCTAGCAATAGACTTTAGACTTAACACTTTGATCAACTTTCATAAAAAGTGGTTGAGTATCATGTTTAACAGTAATATATGTGTATAGAACATTTTCTGCAGCATGCAGGTATTAATATAGTTTTTAGTTATTATTTCTATCTTTTTTTTTTTGTTTTTTTGCAGTTTTTGGCCAGGGCTGGGTTTGAACCCACCACCTCCAGCATATGGAGTTGGTGTCCTACTCCTTTGAGCCACAGGCACTGCCTCAATATTCTTTCTATCTTTACAGATCTAATTTCCTATCATTCTTTTGATGTATGGGTATCTTGAGTTCCTTTTTGTATTAATAGAAACATGGAAGAATTGAAATTATCTTTTAAAAAGATTCTAATAAATAATTAATGGAAAAATATCTGTACAGAAAAACACTACAGCCACCATTAAATAAAAGATGGTGGAAGAAAAACCTGAATTTGTCATATTAGACATGACAGCTCCCCATCTAGGGACTGTAATGTGAGATCCCCATGGAGAATGGTCTTGTGCTGGCCTGGGAACCAAAGATTTCTATTTGAAAGGGCCATAACCAGGTCCAAAATAAATGGCAAATGCTTTTAGTTTGGGTTACATTAGCACCTTGTTTTGGGGCAGCAAATTTTGTTCTCATTATTTATTGCTGCAAAATAACTATCCAGAACTTCAGTTGCTTAAATTAACAGTAATTAGTAATTTTGCACAAGAACCTGAAATTTTGGCAGGGTTCAGTGGAGATAGTTTGAATCTGGTTTATGTGGGTCCAGCTTGAATGATTCAACTGGGGCTAAAGAATTCCCTTAAGATTGCTCACTTGTGTAGCTGGTTTGTTTATGTTTGCTATTAGTTGTTGCTCAGCTGGGGCCAAGGGCCATTGACCTTGGTCTCTTACCACATGGATTTGTCAAAGGCTTCTTCAGATTTTTTGAGGCATGGGTCAAATGCGGACATTCTAAGGTACAGCAAGTAGCAGCTTTTAGGGTTTAGAGACAAGAGTTTATAAACTGATGCAGCATCACTTTTAATATAATCTATTAGTTCAAGAAGTAGCAACTGACCTATCTAGACTTAAGAGAAAAGTGTATCTGTACTATCTCTCCAGGTGAGAAATATAAAACATATGTGTGGCTATCTTTAATCTTCTGTACAAAAAGAAGGAAGATTAAGTCCGTGGATAAATTTCCTTAGAAAGTATTTCTTGAAGATTGAGCCATTGTCCAAATCTCTAATATAACTGAAGGATAAAACAGCCACCACCAGGTTCTTAGATAATAACTTTGTCTTTTCCCCATCCCTGTAGCATCTCTGATCCAGGAGCAGCTCTTGTGCACCCTCAGAGAGGCATCTGTGAGTGTCCAGCATGTGCCCATTTGCAGGTCAGGTATGGTAAGTCGCTGTCAGAAAGAATCAATATACAGCCTGAAACAGAGAGAAAGCTGATGGGCTTCACTTAAACTCACACCAAGACACTGTCAGACTTTCCTCTATAACCCAAACTTTCTTTACTTATTCAACAAAGATTTACCAAATTCACATTATATTCCAGAAACAAACCAGTTTCTTATGTGTCGGAAAGACTTGTGTTCTCTCTGCCATTCTAATATTCTGTATTCTGTTCTTCACAACTTTCTTCTTCTTTTCTAGCTTTCATACATATGAATATGTAATTCATATGAATGTGTAAAAGAAGAATGTTTATTTTATTTTATTTTATTTTATTAAATCATAGCTGTGTACATTAATGCAATCATGGGGTACAATGTGCTGGTTTTACATACAATTTGAAATGTTTTCATCAAACTGGCCAACATAGCCTTCATGGCATTTTCTTAGTTATTGTGTTAAGACATTTATATTCTACACCCAGCAAATTTCACGTGTACC
>NW_003852486.1:2065676-2067796 GCF_000181295.1 Otolemur garnettii | reverse complement strand
TAATTAGCTCCCTGTGGAGGAGAGGGTCTCAATTAATCAAGGCATCGAGCTTGTGATTAATGTAAAAAGGAACAACCATTATTGGTGATACTCATTGAAGCCATACCTAAACCCCTTGTGGAGAAAAGAACAGGTGCTACATTTTCTGTGGAGTAATGTCATTTTCTTATTCTGGTTTAAGGAGTTCCTGGAAGATGTAGAAAAACCCTGGGATGTAATGACAGTGGGGATACTGCAGGCAAATTTCCCTAGAAATCTTCCCAGAAGCATCCAGAAAGTGTCTGAGAAGGAATAAATTGCACTCTATAGGGCGCTAGAACTCTGATTTGGAGAAACATAAAATATTAATATTTATTTAGATACTTTGATTTCTTTGCTGAGAATAAAAGTGACAGCTGAGTCATTTATTTATAGATCAGATTTAAAAATTGTTGTATTTTCTCTTGAGCTAGTGATCTGTTTACCCCTAGTTATAAATTGAAGAAAATAGGAATTGTGATCAAATGACAGAAAGGGCTTTAGATACATGTATGCTTTCAAACTTTCTCTAGACAGATAAATACCAATACTTGGTGCCTTAACAAATGTGAAGAATGAGTGGGGTACAGATGAAGGAGAAAGGATATTAGAGCCTGAGATCGCTCTCTCTCTCTCTCTCTCAGTAAGTCTTAAAGCGCAAAAACATATATAGGACATAGTATTTCATTGTGATTCCCGTGTGACGAATATTTAGAAGATGAGGTTGTAAATGTAGGTGGGGACAGAGAATCAGCTTTCTTATGCAGCTTAAGGAAACTGGCTTTTCTCTGCAGGTAATGAGGAATGGCCGAGCAGGATGTGGTGAAGAGTCAGCTCACCATTTCCACTTATTAAGAAGGTAATTTCATTACTCAAGTATTCTGTGTTTTCTTCTCCCCTGTCTCATTTTCTAGAGCTCTTCTCTCAACTTGTAATGCCTTCCTTTCCAGGCTCAAGACACTATCTCCTATTTATCAGTGATTTTATGTTGCATCCCAGGCTGGGTTAAATAAAGCCAAAAACTTCCATGATGAATTTGATTTTTAAATTTTAGTTTCCACACAGGTTCCAAGGATGAGTTTGAGATAATAGATAGCTGATCAAGTGAGGGCTTATGAAGTAGCTATTGCGTAATGTGGCCTTTTATTTCAGGAACTTGAAAGCCCTTTGCAGATCTCATTACTGGTAATACTGGGAATTATCTTATAAAAGAGAAAAAACTCAAAGAAAGGGTACCAGGAAAGTGGAAGAGTGCAGATGATGTCTAAGGAAGAATGCTAGTGGGGACTTTGTCAGGTGCATCGTGTGTGTTTTTATGCATAAAGTGTAGAGATAAGGCAGTTCAAAACTGTGTAGGAACAGAAATAGAAGTAAAGCTTTTGGTCTTAGTCCTATTTCAAAATTTTGTAAAAATCTTTATTTAAGTAAAAGAGTAAATAATAATAGCAATTTAGTTACTTGCAAAAAATTGCAAACACCTCAAAAAAGTGTTTTTAAAATTAAAAAGTTTAGCCAGCAAGATAATGGAGAAGACCATTTGATAATCCAAAATGAAAATATGACAGCAGCAGTTTTAGGGGATCTTCTGTTCTGTTTTCAGAAAATAACATCAGAGAGATCTTTCATCCCCAAATATTGAAGCAGAATGTTAATATTACATGCTAAACTGACATTAATGTAACAAGTTTGAAGTCCCTGGAATCAAATGCTATCTACCTGAGAGTTCTGAAATGACTTACAGGATAATCCAAGATCATTGGTCATTTATTTTTCAAGTTTTCAAGAACTTAGTGTATATAGGGCACTGTTGTATGAGTTTGAAATGTGGTTTCCAGTATCTGTCAAGTTATAATTTGTAGAGTCAAAGAGAGACTTATGGTACAAGTGTCAAAGTGAGTATCATTTTAGTGATTACTAAGAAAACCTGGAGAAAGTGGTTTAATGCAATTAGTAATCTGTAGGAAGGATTCTAGGAGTACAGTTATATTAATGGAAAATTAAAAAAAGAAAAACAACAGCAAACATAGAGTATGAACTATTTCTAGATTTAAGAGGTAGTATGAAAAATGACCTGGTTCTTCAAAATTTCTCAATGCTGAAGT
>NW_003852486.1:2058737-2065297 GCF_000181295.1 Otolemur garnettii | reverse complement strand
AATAGATCCTAGAAGTACTTGGGAACAAAAATGGATTGAATGTGTGGGATGATAAAACTTGGTTTTTAAATATGTCATATAAGTTTACAGTTTGGATGACTAAGTTTCAATTTTTGAAACTATTGAGATGCAGCGAAGTAAAGAAACATATCTGGGCAAAAGGTAAGAGAAGATAAGAGTGTTTTGATTAGAATATATATAATTGATTACCTATAATAACTGTGTCAGAGGCCTTATGGAAAATGTCTGAGCCTTCCTAGTTAGGAAATCAGAGGCACATCCTGAGAACAGCAGTGTTTTGGCCTCCAAGACAAGCTTATTAAGGGTAAGACATAAAAATATGGGTAACCAACGAATGTTGACATGAAACTAAATTATTCTAACCATGTATTTCTGTAAGGACATGTCAGTTCTAGTATCCTATCACAGTTTATAGAACAATCATAAAGCTAGTTCTAAGACAGCAGTACTTAAAAACCAAATTAGTATTAATAAATGACTGAAGGAAAATGGGTTTGTATAATTTGTTGTAGAAGGGAACTGTGTTCTTTAGAAGCAAGTAACACAAAGATGAATAGATGCTTCCCTAGAGGGGGAACAAACTCAGAGCAGGTGTGTTTGGGAAGTGAACTTCAGACGCTGGTGCTATTGCTAATTGATTTATGCACTAGTAATCAGGACAAAAGTATGACCACTTAAAATTACAATTAAGGTAGATAAAGACTTTTGCAAATTAGATTACAGTAATCTGTTCTTATTTACAGAGGATATGTTCAAGGACCTTCAAATGGATGCCTGAAACTGGTTAGTACTGAACACTAAATATGTTCTTTTAGGTTTTCTATATTTTTTTCTATACATACCTACCAATGATAAAGTTTAATTTGTAAATTAGGGACAGTACGAGATTAACAATAACTAATAACAGTATAGAACAATTACAGTGCTGTGTCAGCTTTAGCGTCTTGTGTGTTGGAGCCATTATATGTAAAATAAGGGTTACTTGGATGACACAAGCCTTGTGGTACTGTCTTACGTGATGCCCAATCTCATAATCTAGACAGTTTACTGGGTGACTGACAGGTGGGTAGCACATAGAGTATGAGTCACCCTGGACAAAGGGATGACTCACGCTCTGGGCAGGACACAGTGGGGTAGTTGAGATTTGGTCATGCTACATGGAAGGGCACACAATTTAAAACTTATACATTGTCATTTCTGGAATTTTCCATGTAATAGTTTTGGACTGTGATTGATCTCCTGTATTTGAAATCATAAAAAGCAAAATAGTTGATAATGGGGGATTATTATATTAAAAAATTAAGTGGAGACTACACAAGTCTCCAAGGAGGGGGCCTGAAGGATAGGATAGGCTTTATTAGAGCTCATGACTGTACATCTTTTTTTTTTTAGAGACAGAGTCTCACTTTGTCACCCTTGGTAGAGTACCATAGTATCACAGCTCATAGCAACCTCTAGTGTTTGGGCTTCAGTGATTCTCTTGCCTCAGCCTCCCGAGTAGCTGTGACTACAGGCACCTGCCACAATGCCCGGCTATTTTTTTGTTGCAGTTTGTTTGAGGCTGGGTTCAAACACACCACCCTTGGTATATGGGGCCAGAGCCCTACTTACTGAGCCATAAGCACTGCCCATGACTGCACACCTTATGTGAAAATTTGTTCCCCAACTCAATCATTCCAGAGAAATAGCAATGTGGTTATATATCACTGTAGAATAATTTCTGGTTGATTTATAATTCTTATTTCTCTCCCATGCCTGTTACTCATTCCAGCAAGACTGGCTAGCTACTTTATGAGGAGAAGTCTCCTTGATTCCTCTGTTCCAAAGAGCTCGGGAGTGGATCATATTGACTTTATTCTGTGGGATCAATGCTTTATGGCTAATTCCTCCTTTGTCACTGAGTTCCTACTGCTAGGTTTCTCCAGCCTGGGGGAACTGCAGCTTGTCCTCTTTGTGCTCTTTCTCTGCCTCTATCTTGTCATCTTAAGTGGAAACATCACCATCATTTCTGTTGTCTACTTGGATCACAATCTCCACACACCCATGTACTTCTTCCTAGGTGTCCTTTCTATCTCTGAGATTTTCTACACAATTGTTATCCTCCCCAAGATGCTTATCAACCTGCTCTCTGTGCTCAGGACACTCTCTTTTGTGAGTTGTGCCACTCAGATGTTCTTCTTCCTTGGTTTTGCTGTCACCAATTGCCTGCTCCTGGGAGTGATGGGTTATGATCGCTACGCTGCCATCTGCCAGCCTTTGCGCTACCCCATTCTCATGAGCTGGAGAATATGTGGACAACTGGCAGCAAGTTGTATTGTTAGTGGCTTTCTAATATCTCTGATGGGAACAAATTTGGTATTTAGCCTCCCTTTCTGTGGCTCCAACAAAGTCAACCACTACTTTTGTGATATTTCCCCAGTCATCCGTCTTGCTTGTGCTGAAAGCTATGTCAATGAACTGGTCATCTTCATCTGTGGCGTCCTGGTCCTTGTTGTGCCCTTGATCTTCATCTGCTTCTCTTATGGCTTTATTGTCCATACCATCCTGAAGATCCCATCAGCTGAAGGCAAACGAAAGGCCTTCTCCACCTGTGCTTCCCATCTCATTGTGGTCACTGTCCATTATGGCTGTGCTTCCTTTGTCTACTTGAGGCCGTCAGCCAAATACACATCAGGTAAAGATAGGCTGGTGACAGTAACCTATACCATCATCACTCCATTGTTGAATCCCATGGTATACAGCCTCAGGAACAAAGACGTACAGCTCGCCATTCGGAAAATGTTTGGGAAGACTGGGCTTTTGCTTAAGACTTTATAATCAGAATATCTTACTTTAATTAAATTTTTAAACTATTTGTATAAATTTAGGGGGTGCAAATGCAGTTTTGTTACATGGATATATGGCACAATGGTGAAGACAGAGCTTTTAGTGTAACCATCACCTGAACAGCGTACTTCTGTTGATTAAGTAATTTTTCATCCTCTACCCCTTTTCTACCCTCCCATACTTCTGAATCTCCAGTGTCTGTTATTCCACACTCTGTGTCCATATGAATACACTATTTGGCTCCTATTTATAAATGAGAGCATGTGGTATTTGACTTTCTATAATCAGAACACCTTTCAACAGTACATACATATTTGAGCCAATTGTGTTTCTAATTTTTAAGTCATGAGAGTATGTGTTCTATTTATCTGTTTAGCTGTGTGGCCTTGGATGAGTTAGCTGACATTTTAGGCCTTCCTATTCTCTTATGCAAAGCAGGGATAATAATATTTTCTTCTCAGGGTTGTAAATATTAAGGGAGATAACATACCTAGCAAGAAAGGATTACTCTCCTGCTCTCTGTTTTGCCTCTAGACTTAAATACCTCTCAAAAAGGTCTTAGCAACCATCACCTCTTGCCCTATATTTACTTTTTTTGCCCCAAATCCCTAAATGTACTCTTTGTTTAAGGTTATATTCAGCTTAAAGTGAGATGTCCAGGCCAGAAGGTGGTTTATAGCTGTGAACAGGAAAACTGTTATCACACTAATAATTAAATGATTTAAGGTTGGACATTGATTAGGTCATGAATTAAGCTACAATGCTTTTCTGAATCTAAATTTTAACTCATGGAATATAGAAATAATGTAATTTTCCTTTTCTGCTTTATGGGGGTTATGTTTGTATCTAACACATATAAAAGAAAGCATGTGTAAAATGTAAAACTGTATAAAATGTAAGATTCATGTCAAGCAAGGCTTTGCACAATGCTGTGAGGACTATTTCTTTTAGATTCTACAAAAAAGGCATTTCAGGGTGCCTTTTCTCACAGTGCCTGTGGACCACTCCCTATGTAACATAGAACACACGCCATATACATGAATGGGAAGGGCCACCACCGTGTCCCACCTGGAGATGTCATCATGGCCTTTCACACTGAATTCATTAAGATAAGGGAGCTACTTAGTCCCAGTTTTATTGTGAGACTGTGTAATATTGAAGAAAGAGGACTTTGCCGGGTATCTGGTCAAATTTATGTACAGAACTTTCTCCATCAGTATCTCCGAGGGAGACCAGCCTCCACTGACCTGTCATCAACAACTTCACAAAACCTATACTCAGCTCTTATTTTCCTGCTTTTCTGCTGATGTTTGCCTCTGTGATTTTCCTGCCTTCTGTCCCTTGTGTCACATAGTAAGCTTAACTCTGGCTGACAGATGTTTGAGACAGGATGACAATCTATGCCTTTCTACTGCTTACGTGACTTGCATTTCAGACACCTTGCCATCTTGAATGTGGTCCTCTAGATATGTGCAGATTATTAATTGTCTTTTTAAAAACATAATAAATAAAATTGAAGTTCACATTTCCTGTGGGCCCCCCTTTTCCAGGATGTAATACAACCAAACTATATTCTCCCCTATTCTTTTTATTCAGATTTTCAAATTAAAATTGTAAACTCTCAAATAGTGCCTTTTAATATTTCCAAATTTCTAATTTAATTTCCCATTTTCTCTCCTTTTCCCAGTTTTTAGATTAATTTTTTTTATTTATTTTCATTTTTGTTAAGTAATGAAGGCATTTTAGGCACAACATGTCTCTCTAAGGACAACCTTGATTATCACCATTGTTTTCTTCTGTTCTTTTATTTTCCTCACAAATTTACAATTCTCATTTATTGACCAAAGTTTTTTTTAATGGAGTTTTTCTTTATTATAAACATTTTATTGATGACATTTAAATAGCATCTGTTATTTATTTTTGATTTGTGTGTGTTACTGAGAGAATGTGATTAACATTAGTACTACTTTTACAATTTTTTAAGTTTTATTATTGAATTCTCTTGAATTATGCCTGGTGAAGCCCTTTCATTTAGATTAAAATTTTATTGTTTACATTATAGGTATTGTCATCTTTTATCAATTAAATTTGATTTAACTATATTAATACACTGTATCATTATTTGTATTATGTGTATATGACCTGTCATGGTTTCATAGTATGGAATTAAAATACTTCACGGCATTTGTGTCTATTAGGTTTTCATTATATTTCCGCAATTTTGACTTATGAATTTTGTTTGTAGTCTTTTTTAAATTACGAATAAATCTTTTGGAATTTAACATATGTAGTCCACCCATAAACATGCTACAAGGATAGTTGAGTGTTAAAAATAAATGCAAGCACTCATCAAGAAGGCAAATGGGAGAGATCAACACCTGGTAGACACCAAAACAATTATTTACATGGTTCTAAGCAGAAGACAGAAAACTGAAAATACACCTACACGACGGAGGAAATTAACCAAAAGCAAACCAATTCATAACACAGAACTGTATCCAGATAGTCTCTCCACAACTTGGTCACCCAGATGGAACTGAAAAGAGTAAGATTGGTTTAATGACCGAATAAGGAACCTGACTTCTCCATCAGCACTTCTCAAATCATGTACATTCCGGTTGTAGTGTAATGAAGGACCACTTTCCTTTTGGCTTCTCATAAAAGGCCAATGTTTTGATACGATGCAGTAAAAATCAATTACTAGAAAAATGAAATGAAACACATGCGAACTATTCTATGCTCTGTTCTGAAAGATGTGTCCACTGATTGTGTGCTTGTTGGCCTTCTCTATAAAAGTTGCTTGTTAATTACATTCAATTTCCACACTTGCCTTATCACAGGCCAGTAGCAACAAGCTTGTAGATCTCTATGGGACTGCAGACTCTCACTGCAGTAGCATCTCTATTTTTTTTCCATGTAGGATAAGACGAGAGGTCTCCTTTTATGGCAATTAAACTAGAAACCCTTGGCCCAAATGAGGCCTGTGTAAGGAGCTATAATTAATTCAGAGAACTAAGTGTGAGAGCTTTTATAACATGGAGAATCATGAGCCTCCTTTTCATGCTCAGATCCCAGGTAAACAGCCTATTTTAACAGTTTCACTTAGGAAACAGGGTGGTTTCTTTCTGGGGAAGGTGGCTGGAAGTGAAGGCTTACTCCAACACCATGAATAGTATTGTTTTGCCTGACTGTTTTACACTGGCACCCACCAGTCCACAAGATCTACCCAATATAATTAGTACTCTCATGTAAAATATTTTGCCTCTAGGAAAGAACAGTATATCAGTATATCAGTAACATATCATAATAGTATATGATAGCTGTGTACATTAGTGCAATCATGGGGTACAGTGTTGTGTTTTCATAAATAATTTGAAATATTTTCATCAAACTGGTTAACATAGCCTTCATGTCATTTTCTTACTTATTGTGTTAAGACATTTATGTTCTACTTTTAGAAAGATTCACTTGTACCCTTGTAAGATAAACCATAGAGGTGATCCCTCCAATCACTCTTCCTCCACCCTTCCACCCCACTCTCCTCTCCTCCCCCCCCATATTCTTGGCTATAACTAGGTTATAGCTTTCATATGAAAGCTATAAATTAGTTTCATAATAGAGGTGTGTACATTGGATACTTTTTCTTCCATTCTTGAGATACTTTGCTAAGAAGAACATTTTCCAGCTCCATCCATGTAAACATGAAGGAGGTA
>NW_003852486.1:2056078-2057096 GCF_000181295.1 Otolemur garnettii | reverse complement strand
CATCTTCTTGGATCTTGCAGGCTACATTTACTGGGAAGTATATTCTGAGACAGTGTGGCATGTCAAGTTAATACAGTTATAACAGGTGCATGGCATTAACACCTGTAAGATGTGGTCAACACATTAGGCAGAGGAGAAGTCAGGTTGAATGCACATTTGGTGACAGCCTCAGCTGACCTAGCAGTGAGTTCTGTAGCCAGAATGAACATGTGGAGGTGTCCTGAGCTGGGCAGTAATGGCCAGGGATTTATGAATGTGTGTCAGTCATTATTGGGTGTGGTCTGCTCCAGGAAGTGTTGTTGCTTTGGACAAGGTATCTGTGTTGCTGAAAAAATGCCTGAAAAAGATGACAGCTGAACTCTGCATGCTGATAACACTATCATCAGCTGGGGGCAACACATCCTTTATTTGAAGAGCATATGGGCAGTACACTTTGGGTTTTTTTTTTCCTTTTATTGAGTCATATACACAGAGATCATGACTATACTTATGCATTTGTGGGGTACAATGTGTTGATTTTTTATACAATTTGAAGTGCTTACATCAAACTAATAAACATAGCTTTTGCCTCATTTACTTAATTATTGCATTAAGACATTTATGTTCTATTCCTGATAAATTTGACTTGTACCCTAGTAATATGCTCCATAGATATGGTCCCACTGTTTATCCTCCCTCTGTCAAACCTTCCCCCACTCCTCCCATCACTCTGTACCTCTCTCTTTCATCCTGTGCTATAGTCGTGTTCTATCTTTCACAAGAACGTGTAATTATGAATTGATTTTATAAATGTACTGAGCATACTGGGTACTTTTTCTTCTATTCTTGTGATACTTTACTAAGAAGAATATTTTCCGGCTCCATCCACGTAAAGGTAAAAGAGGTAAAGTCTCCATTTTGTTAAGGCTGCAGAGTATTCCATGGTATAGTTATACCACAATTTATTAATCCATTCATGGGTCAGTGGGCACTTGGGCTTCTTCCATGACTTGGAAATTATGAATTGAGCTGCAATGAA
>NW_003852486.1:2046124-2053484 GCF_000181295.1 Otolemur garnettii | reverse complement strand
CATTTAATTCTACTCCAATTTTAGTTATTTCTTTTCTTCTGTTGGGTTTGAGGTTGGAATGTTCTTCCTTTTCCAGTTGCTTGAGATGTCCCATTAACTTGTTGACTTCCTCTCTTTCCGTTCTCTTGAGGAAGGCTTGCAATGCTATAAGTTTCCCTCTAAGGCCTGCCTTTGCTGTATCCCAGAGGTTCTGATAATTTGTGTCTTCATTATCATTTTGTTCCAAAAATTTGGAAATTTCCTTTTAATTTTGTCTATGACTGACCTATCATTCAGGACAAAGTTATTTAGCTTCCATGTTTTTGTATGAGTCTGCAGATTCCTGTTGCTGAGTTCAACTTTTATTACATCATGGTTCAAAAAGATACAAGGAATAATTTCTATTCTATTAAATTTGCAGAAGTTAGACTTGTGGTCTAAGATGCAATCAATTTTGGAGAATGTTCCATGGGCTGATGAGAAGTATTCAGTTTTGTTAGGATGAAATGTTCTGTAGATGTCTGTTAAATCCAATTGTTGAATGGTTAAGTTTAAGTCTAAAATTTCTTTGCTTAGTTTCTTATTGGAGACTCTATCCAACACTGCCAAAGGGGTGTTAAAATATCCAACTATTATGATGCTGGAGGATATTAAGTTGCTCATGTCTATTAAGGTCTCTCTTATAAATTGAGGAGCATTCTGGTTGGGTGCATAAATATTAATAATTGAAATCTCATCATGTTAGTGTTTTACTTAACAAATATGAAGTTCCCATCCTCATATTTCCTAACTTTTATTGGTTTAAAGCCTATTGTACCTGCAAATAAAATCACAAAACCTGCTTTTTTCTGATTTCCATTTTGCCTGAGTTATAGATGTCCATCCCTTCTCCTTGAGTCTATATTTATCTTTTAAGGTAAGATGAGATTCTTGTCTGCAGCAGATATCTGACCTGAGTTTTTATATCCAGTCAGCCACTCTGTGCCTCTTTAGAGGGCATTTTAAGCCATTCACATTAACTGAGAGAATTGAGAGTATTGATAAGCCTGGTAGTATTTTGGGTGTCAAGTTTTTTGAAAGTCCAGTGGACATTTTTAATCCTTTCACCACTGTGAAAGTTGGGATTTGATAAAAAGTTTCTGAGTAAGTTTACTTTGGTGGTAGACCATTGTGTGTCCTAGTGGAGGATGGGTCTGAGAATATCCTGGATAGCTGGTTTAGTTATGGCAAATCTCTTCATAAAAAAGAAGTCATTAAAGTATTTAATTTGTCCATCATAAATGAAACTCAGTTTAGCTGGATACAAAATCCTGAGTTGAAAATTGTTTTGTTTTAGGAGATTGAAGGTTGATAACTATCCTCTTCTGGCTTGAAAAGTTTCAGCAGAGATATATACAGTCATTCTAATATTTTTCCCCTTGTAGGTTATAGTTTCCTTACATCTGGCTGCTTGCAGAATTTTCTCCTTCATATTAACTTTGGTGAGGTTAATTATAATGTGTCTGGGAGATGCATTATTTGGGTTGAGTGCTGGGGTTCTGAAACTGTGTGCTATCTGAATTTCAGGGTTTATTGCCATGTTTGAGAAGTTCTCCTCAATTATTTCTTGGAGTAGAGCATCTGTGCCTTTTAGAACAACTTCATCACCTTCAGGAATTCCTATAAAGTTGTTTTTGAATGTTTTTTTTTTTTTTTTAAATTTATTCCACAACTGAAGGAATGATCTGGTTTTGCTCTCCACTTGTCTTCCTCTCTGAGCATTTTGGGAGTGTTCAAAAGCTTTGTCTTCAGGGTCAGAAATCCTTTCTCCTGCCTGCTTCATTTTGTCACTGAGGGATTCTACTGTATTTCTCATATCTTGGAGGGCTGCAAATTCTTTTCTCAATGTGTCAAAATCTTTGGTGATTTTGTCTTTGAATTCATTGAATTCTTGAGGCAACTTTTGGATTATTCCTAGAATTTCTAATTCCATCTTTACTTCCATTCTGTTAATCTTATTTACCATTCAAATTCTAAACTCTATTTCTGACATCTCAGCCCTTTGTTTATGAATGAGATCTTCTGGTGTGTCTGTTTTGTCATTCCTTAGGGGAGTTGATTTACTCTGATTATTCATATTGCCAGAGCTTTTCCACTGATTCCACCCTATGATTGTTTTTCACTGTTTGGCTAGATGAACAGGTAAAATGAAATTGGATTGGGGAATCCTGGAGTTGTGATTAACGAGTCCTTTGCCAAAGAACTGGGACTGGTGACCGTAGCTTTTCCCCTACAGCTTTGCAAAGGACCCATACAGTACTATAGCCCGAGTTGCTGGGAGCCTGCTTGATGTGGTAGGGCTAGGTGGCTCTGTCTTGTATTCAGCGGGTCTCTTTCCAATCCTAGTGAATCAGTGACTCTGGGTTAAAGTCTCAGCACTTTGGATTTTAATACACAGCCATTTCCTATAGGGATATTGTCTTATTTATGACCTATTTTCTTTATAATAATTTAATCTAGGACATAAGCAGATTGTTTTATTTGTGTAAGGTTGAAGATGAAAATGGTCTAAAATAACATTCCCAGTTTTGTAGCTGTTGAGCTCCCTCTTGTGTTGTCATCAGAAAATATTCAACTGTGAATTGGAGCATCTAAATTTTCCTTGTTTGGGCTAATGTTCCCACATTCCCATAGTATAATATCCCCACATTATACATTCCATGTATAAGGGAATGTTTTCTCAGTCTTGGTTTAGGAAAATGTTTCTTAGGTAAGACACAGGAGCATTAAGTGTAAGAAAAAGATTATAAATTAAATTTAATCAAACTTAAAATATTACCCCCATTACAAAACTATTGAGATAATAAAATATAAGCCACAGACATAGGTAGAATATTCACAATATATACATCTTACAAACAAATTTAATTTAGCATATATGAATAGCTAATATAATTTAATAATTTAAAAGTAATTTAAGGAGGAAAGCAAGATGGCAGACTAGAAGCAGCTCTCAAGGAAAGAATCAGAAGTTGCAGCAGGATGTCCACCTATAAATGGCCTTGGAAGAGCATTGTAAATCACTGGAGAAGCAATTGGGGACATTCAAAATGAAGGTGCAGGTAAGCCATCCTGAAAGATGGAGAGGTTACCTGGGAGAGGCATCTACATTTGGGGAAGGACAAGAGGAGAGAGTCCTGGGAGTCCAAGCCCCTTCTGCAGGCACCACAGTCTGAGCTGTGAGGGACCCTTGATGCTATCACAAACCTCTAGGGAGCTGTTAAAAATCAATGAAGGACTATTATACAGGGTGGTCAATAAATTGCACATAAACTTTGAGGCCACCCTTTATTTGCATCTAGTATTTTTATAGCATTCACTCTCATGTACGGTGTGAGGTTCATTTGTTTCCTCTCTTAACTAAATATATTAAGGCCTAATTTATATATGATAAAATGCACCCATTTTAAGTGTGTAGTTTAATGTTTTGCCATATATGTAACCACATGTAACCCTACCATGGTCAAGATATAGATTTTCTTAAATATGAGAGAGAAACAAAAGATTATTGGTGATAATTTCTGTCCTATGTCATGTACATCCTTCAACTTGTTTCTGAATTATGTTGATATTGTATACTATTGCTTATTTGAAGAGATAAATAATTGCAAATTATGAGTTTTTTTGTTTATTTTATTATTCCTCCTTGCAATACTTTTTTTAAAAAAATGTTTTTTAAAATTTCAGATTGATATGAGGGTTACAAATGTATAGGTTACATTGTTTTCATTTATAAGGTAAAGTTCAAGTTGTAGTTGAGCCCTTTACCTGGGGACATGCTGAACACCTTCACATTGTGCACATCAGGTGAGATCCCACCAATTACCCTCCCCCTTCTCCCTCCCCTCTTTCACCTCTCCCTTTCCTCTTGCTAGACTATACTAGTGTTTTCCTTTAATGTGGGCATGAAGTTGTTTATATATTGGTTTCATATTAGTATTGAGTACATTGGGTACTTTATCACCCATTCTTGTGATATTTTACTAAGAAGAATGTGTTTCAACTTCATCCAGGTAAATATAAAATATGTAAAGTCTCTATCTTTTCTTATGGCTCAGTAGTACTCACGGTATATGTAAACCACAGTTTGTTAATCCATTCATGGGTTGATGGGCACTTGGGTCAATTCCACATCTTGGCAATTGTGAATTGAGCTGAAATAACCATCCTCTTTGCAATATTTTTTAATTAAATACAAATATATGAGAAGAAGTCATCCTCTGCTGTACTGGCTGACACTATCCGTGGGAAGATTCTTTCAGTTTAGAGCCTTCTGAGAAAATGCCTCTGAGAATGGTACTGCTGAAACTACTCAGGAGAAAATGTCACTGGGTGTCCCATTTGTTATAGACTCCACATATGGCAGCTCTAGACAGAAGAAAGCATGCCAGAAGTGGGGAAAGGGCCCATTTTCATTTGGATGTTTTTTAAATCACATTCTACTGACAAAGTTTAAGGTAGTGTCAGATGGCAAGGGGTAATATTCCAATAACACAATCTGGATAAATGAAGGATTTTTGAACTGAAAGGCAACTACATCTTTAATTTTATTTCTCTTTAATTTTTATTTCTAGCAGTTTGACTTCAATATGTCTAAGCATAATTTTCTTTATACTTATCATGCTTGAGATTTTTTAAGATTCTTGACACGGTAAATTCATGTTTTTAAGAAATTTTGGCCATTATTTTTTAAAATAAATTTTCTTCTTTATTTCTTAGCTTATTTCTTTCTGTAACTCCAACTAGACATGTACTAGGTAATTTTATATAGTTCCCCAGGCACTTGAGGTTCTGTTAATCTTTATTTTCATTGTTTTCCCATTGTTTCAACATTGTATTACTTCTATTAATCTGTTTGTAGATTCGCTGTTTCTTTTTTATGTTTTATCCATTCTGTTGCTTAAACCATTTATTACAGGTTTTTTTTTTTCAGTCAATGTATTTTCGGTTGTATGATTTCTCTGTGAGTCATTTTTTAGTGTCTATTTCTTTTACAAGATTTCCTATATACTCGTCTATTATAGACACCGTTTCCTTTATGTAATTGGGCATAGTTATCATTGCCATTTTAAAATATTGGCCTACTAATTTCAACATTGAATTATATTGCATTAAATCTACCTTGATGGCCTTCTTTCCTTAGAATGGGCCGTATGTTTCTGGTTTATCAGTTTAATTCTTTTATATTTCTGGAATGCCTTGGATATATCCATGCATATGTAGTTTGGGGTTGGTCATAGGCTTGGCTGAAATAATAAATAGAATTTGAAGTTCTCTCTCTGGCTTTTCCTATTTCTAGGATTTTCTCATTATGTTTAGTAGATCTGGTTACTTTAAACTGAATTATGCCCTCTAGTTTTTTATGCCAAAGGGTCTGTTGGTTTTCTTTTTATATTTTAGCCTTTCACAAAAGTGCTGATTATGATCTTTGTTGAGAGGAAAAACCATATCAAAGAGATACTCATTCTGTGTACCTAATCTTCTTTCAAATGTTGACTACAACTCCAGAATCTGGCTGGATTTATTCTGTCCCTAGTGCCCATTGTGTTTTTCCCAGAGTTTGTAGTTGTTTTCTTCAATAGTGTTGGTCTTCTAGGGACTTGATTCAGTCAAACCAGAAGCAGAAATTCTGTTGCCTTTATTAGATGTATAGTTCAATCCCATATCTTTAATAAAATATTTATGCCAGTTAATTTTTTCTAAATATTACTTAAATATGGATTCAGTTAAAAATTAATGCAGAGAACATACAATTCTATAATTATTTTAAGAACAAAATTTAATTCAAGAAATTGCATCCCTCAAAATTATTAGCAAGTTTGAAATACTCATGGGACTGTCACTAAAATCATTAACTTCAAGAACACATGACAAAACTGAAATCAATAGGTCAAAGAGACATAGCTACTGCTGCTAGTATCACCATTTTTTCTGGTTTTCTCTCAACAGTTACAAAACTTAGGAGAAGAATCCAAGTCTAACTTCTACAATATATTGTCAATACACAGATTCCTATTATTATGCTACTTTGCAGAGGCAAGAAAAAAATAAATAACTGTAACTTTGCTCTCCATTTTAACTACTATGAGGAAAACCAGGCAGATGATGAAGTTGAAAGACAGAAGGAATAGCTAAGAAAGCAGCTGCACTGAACCACTGGTGATCTCAGCCTATCAGCCACGATTCACCTGCAGATCGTAACTTGATGTTCTCATGTACGTTTAGATATTAGAGATTATGGATTGCTTTTCCTGTTTATTTACTGAATCCAGTTTGAGTTGAACTTTTAAATTTTTTTTTTTTTTTTGCCATCGAAGACAATCTATTTGGGAGCCTTTTCTAATATTTCAGTCAAGGGACAAATCCTACCTCATTCATTCCTTGAATAGGATTGGGTAAAAAAGCCTGTGAAATCAATCACATGTTGCTCCAACTTCTAGATGATAAAGCCAATTTGGTTAACTCCCTTATATTAGGAGTGTGAGACTGAGAATCTCTCAGCTTTTTAAATCACGTCACTAAGAAGGTATATTAAAGAATTTTACCTCCATTTTTCCTGTTATTTGGATAAAGCAAGCTTAAGAAAAAATAAATATAGGGCATATAGTGAAACCAAGTCAGCTGAAACCAAGAGAAAGAAAAGATTCATTCATTCAGTCAAAAATCTCTATTAAATGTCTATTATAAATAAGGCAACATCCTAAAAGATTGGGCTAAAACCTTTAGCAAACCTTTAGCAAAATACATGAAAAACTCACCCCATAAAAATATAAACTAGAGTTATGTGAAGGGGAAAATATTGTGTAATAACTGCATGTAAAACCACAATAGTTGGTAAGAAGAAAAGGTAAGTTATAGTTGATAATTTGCAGAGGTCAACATCTGCATCAAGAGTGAATACTGTGACACATGCAGGTGCCTTTCTCTGAAGGTGGAATGAAAAGATACTTGCTTGTGTACATGAACCATGTTGGAATATTTGAGATGGAATATGTATCATACTTAGTTTACTGGACACTCGAGTTTAAAGTCTAGTTAAGCAAAAGATGATTATGTTTAACTTCGAGGAAATATGCAACTTCTAGTATGGGGTCCTGCCTGGGTCCGCAGTAATTGTGTCAAGAAATAATTTTGTAGGGAGGGGGAGGTAGAGGGGAGGGGGGAAATGGGTGGAGGGAAGGGGATTGGAGGGATCACTTCTGTGGTTTATCTTACAAGGGTACAAGTGAACCTTTCTAAGAGTAGAATATGAACGTTTTGACACAATAACTAGGTAAATGACATGAAGGCTATGTTAACCAGTTTGATGAAATGTTTCAAATTGTATGTGAAAACACCACAC
>NW_003852486.1:2045609-2046069 GCF_000181295.1 Otolemur garnettii | reverse complement strand
AAAAAAAAAGAAAGAATTTTATAAATGAGACCAACTGCAATATTTTTTCAGATTTACTTCTGCTTTGAAACTTTAGAGGTCTTCAATGGTTTTCTTTAAGTAGTTATGAAGTACCAAGGCTGGGGACTTGGTCAGAAACCTGTAGTGAAATGTTTATTCAGGAAGATGTACTGAACAGACCAGATGTCCAAGAAATGTTCGCACTCAGGAGCTATTAGAAGAGCCAGTGTGAGCATTGGAGAATTGCTGGAAGCAGCACTGGCTGCTGTGGGATCTCCATGGGTAGTCTATGACAGAGGTTGATATAAATGGAAAGAAAAAAAACTGTGAGTCCGGAATCCTCTCATCTGGGAGTTTCCCCCACTCTGAGAGCACCTGCTGGGAAATGATGCCAGGAAGGTCAGCAGATGAAAGGACCCACCCAAGAGAGTCAGACAGGGAAGACCTCCATGCTAAGTGC
>NW_003852486.1:2037465-2045342 GCF_000181295.1 Otolemur garnettii | reverse complement strand
AGGTTTTTAATTGTCCTGAAGAATCCAAGGAAGAAGAGAGCTTCTCTCTCTCTCTCTTTCACACACACACACAAACACACACATACACGTGTGCATGCACACCTGACCACAGAAAAGCATTCCAGCCTGTAATATGGGTTTTCCACATTCACTTTCACTTCCTCAATCTGCAGGAGTCTTCAGCTTCTAATGAGCCACCGGGGAACCTGGGAGAGACAACTAACTAATTGCCAATATCAGTTTTTTCCTGTTTCTTTTTTTCTTATTAGACCTATGAGATTTTGAATCCATGGTGTTTTCTGCATCCCTTTGCTAATTGAGAGAAACAAGAAGTGTACCAAAAATAATGGTGCCATAATAGTTCCCTGGAGTTTTGGAAAGTATAAATATCAATCAGCATATTAGGGCCATAACTAACAAGAAACAAAAGAGAAGCTTTTTGATGATGCTTTGGGGGATAATTCTCAGAATTCTCAGCAGAGGAGGTAGGAATACACTGTTTTAGGCAGTGAGACATCAGTGGCAGAAAAAAATTAGTGCCGTTGTGAAATATAAATTGTTGTAATAATGTTAATTTTTGAATGTCATTTGCTTAGATTTCTGGGTTTCTCTGAATTCTAACAGCTCTGCACTAGGCAAAATGGGACAACAGCCCTGGCTAGGCTGTTATGTGAGAAATCAACTGAAGACAATATTTGAATCTACTGACAGAGAAATGCCAGTCACCAGAGATATTTTTAGAAATACTCTAATTTTCCCATGAATTATAGTCTATCTAGTTACTTAGTGATGGTCTAAAAAGAGAATGTGGGGAGAACAAGGTATGAATATATAAAGCAGCTCAAAAATGGAGAAAACAGAATATGGCTTAGGGGTAGGCAAAATAGAGCCTTGCCAAGTGAACTTTAAGAAGCAGAGAGAGAAGACTTCAAGCAAATGCCACAAAATATATTCTCCATAGCCCATGACACTACCTCTTTATCAGCCAGCTTTGAAAGACCAATTCCTTTAGAAAGTGTTCCCTGGATAACTGAAAAATAAAAAAAAAAAATAAAAAAACCATACCCACATCTCTTTGCCAATAATGAGCTTTCAACAATTAATTCGTTCATCTTCCATTCACAAATGTCACATGAAAGTATTATCTGGTGACAAAAATATATTAGAAATTTCTCATAAGCAGTGAAGTAGTAAAGAGAAGTTAAGTGTCTAACTGAACAGTCTTTCTTTTGTATAGACCTGCTGCTATCTTTGATCCTTGATTCTAACAGTCTAAGGACCAGTAATCTACGGCATGAACCTCAGAGATGGAAACTGAGAAGGTAAATAAATTACGTACCCCAGGGAAGATCTTGGTGGTGGTCATTTTGTTGGCCATCAGTTGATGTATAAAGTACCATGAAGAGCCAGAGTGAGAAAAAAAAAAATGTAATGGTAGAGAAATTCACAAGAACCAAATGTGGTTCATGTTCTACAGCTTCTTAATGGTGTGACTGGTTAACATGTGGGCAGAACAAGCACAACTATGTCACGTGATCTAGTAGGTCGTAGACTGGATCTCGGTTCCCATATACCTCCTTCCAGCACCGTTTTTTTTTTTTTTTTCTTTAAGAGACAGAGTTTTACTTTGTCGTCCTCAGTAGAGTGCTGTGGTGTCACTTCTCACAGCAACCTCCAGCTCCTGGGCTTAGGCAATTCTGTTGCCTCGGCCTCCTGAGCAGCTGGGACTACAGGTGCCCACCACAATGCCTGGCTATTTTTTTGTTGCAGTTTGGCTGGGGCCGGGTTTGAACCTGCCACCCTCCATAAATGGGGCCGGCACCCTACTCACTGAGCCACAGGCAACGCCCTCCAGCACCCTTTTTATGCACTTAGATAATGTATTTTACAGATTCCCTTTAAGAAACAAGTGTTTAATAATAAACTCCTCAAACAATAGCCTTTAAGTAGCAATTGGCTGTTAGAAGCTATGAGGAAAATGAAACTACCCCTGAAGGATTTACACTCTGGTATAGGAGAAAGTGTATTTTAAGATCACGTAATTTATAAGTAATTAAACTATTGGATGCTGATAATATTTGGAAAGAATATTATGGTGGACAATAAAAATTTTTTAAATTTATTTAAATAGCTGTTTCTCTTCAAAAACGTAAGAGTATCTATCTTTTGTGATACATTCCAACATACAATAAAAATTTGCTAAGTAGTTTAAAAGAAAAAAAAAGTTCCTAACATACTTATCTTTGTAGAGCAGAGTTGCCAGAGATGGCAGTTTCTACTTAGGTGATCAGGAGTGAGTGTATAGATGTCTTCCAGATGAAGGGAAGAATATGAGCAAAGGCATAGAGTTGAGATTCAAGATGAGAAAACAATCCCACTGTGGAAAACATATGTTTTTTATTGGTGCATTTGGGGAAAGAAGCTAGACAGGGATAGGAAAGAAGAGTTGGTAAAGGAGGTAAGATTTCTGCTAAGAATAATATTTTTATTTTACAGCCTAAGAAAATTATATCATATGAACTATAAGTACTTATTAATGTAATCTATCGATAAATTAACACATCAATTTCCTAATGGCTATTTGAGGTAGGCAATGTGGAGAGATCACCTAGACTTAAACACTATAAGAAATGCAGAAATGGTAATGGAAACAGATCTAATCTGAATATTTTGAAACCATTCTGTGAATTGACATGGTCAGTAGGGCATTTGCTGTTATCATAAAGGTCCTTTCGCCCATAGTAGAAGTAACTCTCTGCATCATTCAGAGTAAATGATCTGTTGCTTTACCTTTGTTCTCTGCAGGGCAATCTCAGGGATCAAGTCAGCCAAGCGAATTTCTCCTCTGTCACAGAGTTCCTGCTTCTGGGCTTCTCCAGCCTAGGAGAAGTCCAGCTCATTCTTTTCGCTGTTTTCTTATGCCTATATCTGATTATTCTGAGTGGAAATATCACCATTGTCACAGTCATCCGCCTGGATCACAGCCTCCACATACCCATGTACTTCTTCCTAGGGATCCTCTCCATTTCTGAGACATGCTACACCTTTGTCATCCTGCCCAAGATGCTCATAAATCTGTTGTCTTTTCTCAGAACAATCTCTTTTATTCACTGCGCCACTCAGATGTTCTTTTTACTTGGTTTTGCTACCACTAACTGCTTGCTACTGGGAGTGATGGGATACGACCGCTATGCTGCCATCTGCCACCCACTTCGCTACCCCATCCTCATGCGCTGGCAGGTATGTGGACAACTGGCAGCAACTTGTGCCGTGGTTGGTTTTCTCTTCTCACTGATAGGCTCCCTTTTAGTTTTTGAACTGCCTTTCTGTGGTCCAACCAAGATCAACCACTACTTCTGCGACATCTCACCAGTTATCCGGCTTGCCTGTACGGATACCTATATCATTGAGCTAATCATCTTTGCTGGTGGAGTCCTAGCACTTACGGTCCCTCTGACTTTCATCTGCATCTCATATGGCTTCATCGTCCGCACCATCCTTAGGATACCCTCAGCTGAAGGCAAGAGAAAAGCCTTCTCTACTTGTGCCTCCCATCTCACGGTGGTCATTGTCCACTATGGCTGTGCCTCCTTTGTCTACCTGCGACCATCAGCCAAGTACTCATCCAGCAAAGACAAGCTAGTGACAGTGACCTACACGATTGTGACTCCACTGCTGAATCCCATGGTATATAGCCTCCGGAACAAGGATGTTCAGACAGCAATTCGGAAAATGATTTGTCGGGGAGGATTTTATCCTAAAACCCTATGATGAGAATATTTCATATCTGTGGAAACGTTCCATCTGAGGACATGGTAGTAATCACAATGCTGGTAATATTCTCTTATGATTTACATAGCACTTTACCACATTACTAGCCTTATAGTGCAAGCTTTCCATGGTGTTATTTTGAAGGGCTTTGTGGATGTAACCCAAAACTTGGGTTTATTGAAAATTGGGCCCAGGTCTCAAATACTTTTCATACTTGCACAAATAAATATCTTGATTTCTTAGAACACCTAAAGAGTAATTTTAGTCTCTTCAGTGAAGGATAAGTAAAGCACAGTGAATTGTAATTTAGTACAGAAGATTCAAATGTAACTTCTCTACAGTTTGGGAAAATCTTATTAAGGCACTTCACAAAAATATCATGGAGAAAATAGACTCAGTATAATAGAAAATTATTCATACATATAGTTTAAGCTGCCAGCGTTGAAAACGAAGCAAGGCTATGATTATCATTTCTCTGTCACTGTAGGAGGCTCACTTGTAGCATTCAGGTCTCATTTAAGTGGCAAGTAAGGAGTCAAATGACTGTTAAATATCTTTAAGTGTTACAAAGTTTCACTTTTATGTATCTTATTTGACTCTCATTTTCTCCAGAAATATATATCTTTCACCTAATCAGCAATGCACCTATACAGCAATAATTCAAATATTTGAAGATAGGTAGTGTATGTCTGTGTTATAATAATTTAACCTAGTTGACAACTGCTTTGAACTTCACGATACATCAGAGTCTACAGACCCCTCCAAATCCTTATCTTTCTCCGGATTCTTCTTTTATTAACAGTAGTCTTAAAATATGAGTAGCTAGGAAATAGACACAACACTCTAGGTAATTTCACACGATCACCTTTGTTGTTATGGAAGTTATTTTTTGTCAAGACATCCTAAGTATCACTACTTTCCCATAAGCTCTACCACACAAGTGCTCTTTTTTGAACCCTAGTTTGCTTAGGATAACAGGTTTAATGATAAGTATCTTAGTTTAATTTTAGCCTTTTAACACAATCTCAAGTTTGACATTTATTTCCCCAAAATCGCTCTCTTTGATTTTAGGCCTCCAAATTCCAAAATATCCAAGTATTTTAATTTTATTTCCCATTTATAATATCCAGTCTATTGATGGTCTCTCTTACTATTCCAACTCTCTCTCTTCTTCTAGGCTTGAATAATTAATAGCATTCATATTGTGTGAAAACACAATTTATAGTGGCTGCATGAATTCCAAAACTTATTTATGCTTGATGGCAAAGGGAACCATAGTTGGATCCCGATGCCTGCCGAGGGCTAGGTGTGTGAGTCATGGGAACGTGATCAGATGTTTTCTACCTTTGTCGTAGATGTTCTGTAAAATAAAGTCACTCATCAGTCAGTCACCAGAAGCTCCATTTTGAAAGCCCTCATATTTGACTTCTGCTCTGTCACATCACAGGAATCACCTAAACTATGTTCCTCTTCTCTGAGCTCTAAGAAGCAGTAGGTAAAAGATAATAGCTAACACCTTTAAAACAGTACTTTTCTGGAAATAACATAAGCCTGGGGGGTGGAGTAGAATAATTTGTGATGCCAAAGGAATTCTTAGTGCTACAAGGACACCTAGTCAGGGAGGTAGAAGCAGGAACCTGTGAGATTGACAGGACATGATCTTGTGAACTAGAATTAATCAATCTCTTGAGGTGCTTGGAAAAACACATGCTATGGTTTTATTCTTTTTCAAGTCCCCCATATCTCCTGCCATATACCTCTTTTAATCTGCCTTTGTCATAGTGATATCCTATAACAATTATGGCATTTATAGCTATTTTCATGCTTTCATTATATGTTTCATTGGTGGAGACTTTTCCCCTTCATTTTAACAAAAATATGCCATGATGAAAATTAAATGGACAGAAACAGATACAGAAGACAATATTTCCTAGATGGAGACATCATCATGATTTGTTCTCTCTTAAAAAAAAAAAAAAAGGTTTTCCTCATCTCTTATTCATTAGGCAAAAATTTTTTTTCATGGTTCTATCATCAGAACCTCAAGTCTTCCCACCTTGTTCCTATCTTCAGCATTTCATTATAGGTGCTGTCTTTTTCGAATGATAATTTCTGTTACAAAAAAGAAGATAGATATCGGTTGGCAAAACCTCTACCTTAAAAAAAATGTCCTAGCAACTTAATAAGTTTGTTACTCCTCTTTAGCACTTTGCATGCTGCTGGGGAAACACATAATACATCAGATTATCACAATAAAATGATACTCTCAAATGGACTTCTAAGCATTTTTTAATTTTTTTCTAAAGAAATATAATCCTATAGTTTCTATATAAGCTATCGTTTGTATATTTGAAACGAAAGTCCACTGCTCTCTGCTTTCTTATCTCTTTCTGTTTCATTCCTCCCAAACCTAATGCTAATTGATGATATTGCATCATACTTTAAAGAAGATGTAAAGTAGACTGAAATTTCCTTCAATTTGGAAACATACGTGCACCACAATTATTCTGTTCTTTTTATCTACTCCTATTACAGTAGAAGTAGTCCTTCTTAAAATCCTCAAATGTAATTGCTTTTTAAAAATGTATATTTATTTATTTCCTTATTTATTGAGACAGAGTATCACTCTGTTCACCCGGATAGAGTGCAGTGGCATCATAACTCATAGCAACCTCAAACTCTTGGGCTCCTGTAACTCTCTTGTCTTGGCCTCCTGAGTCCCCTGAGTAGCTGGAACTATAGGCACCTGCCACAATGCCCGGCTACTGTTTTTCTATTTAGAAGAGACAGGGTCTTGCTCTTGCTCAGGCTAGTTTCGAACTCCTAAGCTCAGGCAATTTTCTTGCCTCAGCCTACCAGAGTGCTAGGATTATAGGTCTGAGCCATTGTGCTCAGCCTCAAATATAATTTCTTTTTCATATTTTCTTCATTTTGTCCATTCCTTATTTACTAGTGCTCCCTGAGTCCCTCCCCCAGAGTTCCTCCCCCCATGTAATCAGTTTATTTTTTTCTGTTTTAGGCAATGGGATAGAGAAGGTGACATTCTGTGAATATACATAAAGGATGACTGTATCTGAATGTTTTCTGATTGAATAGTTTTAGGCTGTTACATCAACCCCATTTACTCTCAAGTAATAGACCTAACAGACAGTTAGAGCAACACAAAGGAAGCCAGTCTGGTGGAAGACATTCTTAATATCCCTTGATTTGTGAAATTTTTTTAAGTAGGAAAAAGCAGCCTCAGTATAAATATTGGAAAAGGAGGGGGAGCAAAACTGACTGACTGGTAGACATTTAATAAATAAATGAAGATGGTTTTTAAGAGTCTATCAATTGTTCGCTCTTTCGTCAACTGTTCATTGAGTGTGTCAATGGAAGACACAAAAACAAAAAAGACATTTTTCCTGACTTCAAAATATTGGATATATTACTTCTTCAAATTCTTTTTATTTTGGCCAGGGCTAGGTTTGAACCCACCACCTCTGGCATATGGGGCCGGCACTCTACTCCTTGAGCCACAGGCACTGCCCACTTCTTCAAATTCTTCACACAAATAAGAGAGTGGCTTTCTCTTGGGAGCAGGACACAATTATTAGAGGGACTTTATCTAACAAATGCAATCAGTATAACCTAATTCTTTGTGCCCTCAATGAATCCTAAATGATAAAGAAAGAAGGAATTAAAGAAAAAAAGAGAGAGTGTTTTCTTTTACTAAATAAAAGCTGCTGATCATTCTTTTTGAACACACTGTAAAAGATATTCCCTTTCATTTTTCCTGTGGTTTCCTGTTTTGCTCATTTTTAAATTAAAATATTCCAAAAATATTTCATTTAAGAGGCATTGAGCTATTTAATGAATATCAGTTAGATAAAGAAAAATTTTTGCTCCTACAAGGATAGATTAATAGGATGGTACTTAACTTTCTACCTTAAGGGAAAGGGGAGAGGGAGGGGAGGGGAGGGGGGAGGATTGGTGGATGGAGGGTGATTGGTGGGACCATACCTAAGAGTAGATGTAGAGTGTAAATGTCTTAACACAATAACTAAGAAAATGACATGAAGGCTATGTTAACCAGTTTGATGAAAGTATTTCAGATTGTGTATAGA
>NW_003852486.1:2010381-2037445 GCF_000181295.1 Otolemur garnettii | reverse complement strand
TGAGACAGAGTATCACTCTGTTCACCCGGATAGAGTGCAGTTGTTCCTTTCTTAAAAAAAAAAGAAAAGTTGTAAAAATATATGAAATAAAAGTTTTATCACTTTGGTCAAGAGACAAGGTAAGATCATTGTCCCTGACAGAAGAGAAACAAATGCTTTCCTGTCTTATGACTTGGAAAGAATTTGCAGAGAGCAAGGCAAAGAATTGTACACCCTAATAAGAGACCTCTGGATAACCCTAATTTTAGTCCTAAAGAAAAACTGAAGGTGGATATTGGTTTTAAGAAACTCTCTGATTAATTTCATTTGGGAACTGGTATTATCCAGTGGAGCATAAATGATTTCACAGAATGCTGATATTAGACATCATTGTATGACAATGACAGAGTGAGACAGATATTTAAAATTTGTTTTAAGTAGATATTGGCTTGGCAAAGAATTTATGAAAAAAGACCTTAATGACAATCACAGAAACAACAAAGATAAATAAATGGGACTTGATCAAACTAAAAACTTTCCATACAGCTAAAGAAACTATCAACAGGGCAAATAGACAACCTATAGAATGGGAGAGAAAAATTGAAAACTATACATCTGATAAATGGCTAATAGCTGGAATCTACAAAGAACTCAAGAAGAAATCAAAAGGAAAAATAGAAAATGTCAAATACTGTGTGATCTCACTGATACCTGGACTCTAAAACAGTCAAACATAGAAGCAAAGGGTAGAACTGTGGTTGCCAAGAGCTTGAGCATGGGGAAAATGGAAAGATATTGATCAAATGGCATAACTTTCAGTTACAAGAAGAAAAAATTGGGGGGCTCTAATGCATATCAAGAGTATTGATAATGATATGGTCTGAATCTGTCCTTCAAAATCCACATATTGAAACTTAATGAACAGTGTGGTACACGTTACTAGATGGGGCATTTAGGAGGTGATTAAATCTTGAGGGCAGATCCCTAATGAGTGAGACTCGTGACTTTATAAAAGAGAAGAGTTGAAGGGACCTGTTTCCCCCTTTTGCCCTTTCACCTCTGTCATGTGGAAATACAGTTGTAGGGCTGACTTTGGAAGCAGAGGCTGGGCCTTCCCCAGATACTGAACCTTCAGGTGCCTTGATCTGGGATTTTCTAGTCTCCAGAACCATGAGAAATAAATTTCTGCTGTTTATAAATTACCCAGGCTCAGGTATTTTGTTGTAGTAGCACAAATTAACCAAGATAGATGGATATGCTAATTAATTTGATTGTGATAATCATCGCACAATGTATACATATAGCAAATTATCTCATTTTACATCTCAAATATATACAATCTTTATTTGTCAATTAAATATTTAAAATTACAAATAGTGGAATTTTAAAAGGATATTACATGCAGAGAAATAGAGATAAGAATAACAGATAACTTATCTGAAACTATGAAAGCTGGAAGATACTAGATCACTGGAAAAAAAGGAAAAAAAACTTATCAACTTAGAATTATTTACCCAGGAGAAATATCTTCAAAAATGAAGGTAAAACAATGTATTGTTCAGACTGTCTAAAGCTATAAAAATGTACCACTTGCAGCCTTCCACCACCAAGGAATATTATACACTTAGTTTTAGGCATAAGAAAAATGGCTTGTTCAAGCATCACTCCAATCACATGGTTGTCTTCTTTCCTGGATGTCTGCATTTTGTCTTTCCTCTGTGCATGCCTGTGTCCAGATTTTTCCTTCTGTAAGGACAGCAGTCATATTGGATAAGAACACACCCTATTGAACACGTTTTAGCTTGATTACCACTGTAAAACTTACTTCCGAACAAGGTTACTGGATGTGAGAATGTCAACATATCTTTTTAAAGGGGACAGAATTCAGCCCATAACTTTTAAAATTATGGTTATATTATTAACCTATTTTTACACTGCAAATTTAATTTTTAAAGTTTTTTGGAAATGCTTTTAAGATTTAATGATATTACATATTACATATTATTATATGGATTGGTATTAGTTTCTACTTTAATTTGTGTGTAATTTATCTATTATTTTTAAAAGCTTCAATAAGTCAGGAGTTAGTCTTTTTTTTTTTTTTTTTTTTTAGAGATAAGGTCACTCTTTGTTGCTCAAAAGATCCTCCTGCTTCAGCCTCCTGAGTAGCTGGGATTATAGGCATGTGCCACAACCATACCTGGCAGACATTAATTTATTTTTGTCTTTGTCTTTTACTTCTACAGGATAAATAGAAAGGGAGAAAGCCCTTTCCTAACGTGAGAGAGAAAATAGGGTTTTATTTTTTATATTCAACTATTTATCCTGTCTGGAATATATTTTGGTAAGTTGTATAATGAAAGTATCTACTGTTGTCTTTCTCTTCTTCCCTCCCTTCCTCCTTCCTTCCCTCCCATCTTCCCTTTCTTTCTTCTTAATTTCAAATACTTTTGTAAAATGTTTAAAACTTTTGACCAATAGTAGAGGCTACATCTTGGGAATGTGGTTCTTCAGTCATGTTTGTGTATACATACACATATGTATACACAAACACTCACGGAGAGCAGTGTTAAAGTATGAGAGGATGAGGATAACCAAGGCAAGACTTAGAGAGAAAGTGCATAGTAATCATCTCTCAATCCAAGCCTGAGGAATTCTATAAGTTTTTTAACTGTTGAGTGTCTCATCTTCCAGGGGCCCACTTCTTTTGCAAAGTATGGTCTTTTTGAGGGCTGCCTTTACTTCACGGTTCCTCAGACAGTAAATGATGGGGTTGAGGAGAGGAACGATGACAGTGTAGAGAACAGATACCACTTTGTTGGAATTGTAGGCATACATGAGCTTGGGACGGGCATAGGTGAAAAGGGTTGTGGAATAGAAGAGAATTACAACTGTCAGGTGGGAGGCACAGGTGGAGAATGCCTTTCGGCGGCCCTGAGCAGAAGGGATCCTGAAGATGGTGGTGAGGATGGTGGCATAAGATGTCACCACAACACACAGGGGAACAGCAATGACCATGAGGGCTAAAAAGAAGTCTACTAGCTCAGCCTGTGAGGAGTCCTCACAGGAGACATTGAGGAGTGGAGAGATGTCACAGAAGTAATGATTGATCTGAGGCGTGCCACAGTAGCGCAGTCGTGCAATGAAAACCATCTTGATCATGGCAGTCATGAGTCCACAGAACCAGCATCCCCCAGCTAGTGCACTGCAGAGCTGGTTAGTCATGATGACCGGGTAGCGTAGAGGGTTACAAATGGCTACATAGCGGTCGAAGGCCATGACAGCAAGGAGGATGTACTCAGTGCAGACAAAGGTGACGAAGAAGTAAAGTTGAGTCATGCAGCCATTGAAGGAAATGCTCTTGTCATAACTGAGGAAGTCTGCTAGCATCTTGGGGCTGATGACTGTGACATACCACATCTCTAGGAAAGAGAGATGGCTCAGGAAGAAGTACATGGGCTTGTGCAGGTGCCCATCACTGCGAATGGCGAGGATGATCAGAAGGTTCTCCAGCAGCGTCAGCAGGTAGATTGACAGGAAAATGGAGAAGAGCAGAAGCTGTAGGGCTGGTTGTGTCGGAAATCCCAGAAGAATGAAGTGTGTTGTCACTGTGCGATTATCTACTTCCAGAACCTTGGCGACCAGGACTGGCTGTGGATACAGACAGAGTCAGTTCTTTCCAAGCACTAGTCTATGGTAATTTATACCAATAAACTTTTACCATGAGCAGCAAATTCATCATGATAGGAGCTCTTGCCCTTTATATCTTTACTTCCTCTTGAATTATGAGGAAAACCAAAGCTTTTGAGCAAAGATGAACATATAGGAGCTTATATTTTATTTTTTCAATTTTTTTCAAAAAGAGTAGCTTATCCAAAGTCACACAGAAGTGAAATTAGAACCTCCTAATGCCCTACTGTGTGCTATGCCAACACTCATCACTGTTGGCACAGGCAGAATGCCTCCTGACCAGCCTCTAACTACAGGCAAAATATCCCCATTTACTGTATAGGGAAAGGAGGAACCAGGCCCCATCACCCATTCCGTAGGCATGATTTGTGTGACTGTAGCATGGTTGCATGATGCCACTAATCTGTAAAATGAAGTGAATCCTCCTGTCTTTATCTATTTAGCAAGTTTGCAAATCTTGAATGAAGTAGTCGTTGAGCATATCCACAGGATTAATAGCAAAAATAGGTTTTGATACAAATATGTATTCACCAGCTTCTCAGAGAACACAATGGAACTTCACAGGTAACGTGAAGGGTGATGTTTTCTTCCAGCCAATCCACAGTATAGAATGTTTAATTAGGAGTTTGAAAAAATTACATTCAAAATCTCATTCCTGTGTCTCTCTAGCTAAGTGAATAAGTTATATAAGCTTTCAGAATATTAGTTACTTTATTCTTAAGGTGGGAAATAATAGAGTGGGCTCAAACTTTGTGAGCATCACATGATCTTTAAAGTTTAAATTAAGTTGCTGTGGCTACTTACTGTTACCTTTCCAGGCTACTCTGCTTACCCACATGCACAACTTCCCAGCCACTCAAAACAACAGAAAATTAACTGGTGCAACCAGAAAAGTGGAGAGAACCATAGGAATTTTCCAAGGGTGTTAAGAATAAAGAACCCTTAGCCTGTCTGAGAGTATTATTAGATAACCACAAGATTCCTTTCAATTCTTTCTGTATTTTTGTCTAATAATTCAGCAAAATGTATGACCTCTCTCTAGGTTGGCCTGAAAATCATTCCAAAACCTACTGACACTAAACACCTTACCATTTCCAGCCTCTCTCTGTGTCCTATTTATTGCTTGTTTCCTCTTTTCTGTTCTTTGCCAGAGACAAAGTCACTCTTATTCTCCATTTATTGACAGCCTTACTTTTGCAGCATAAATATGCAGAACAACTTTTTTTTTTTTAAAGAAATGATCACTGGGTGAATAAGCTGGAGAATTACCGCTCCTTCCCATCCATTTCTCCCTTACCAAAGAAAGGAAGAATAGTTAATTTCTAACATGTTTTGAGAGGAAAAAATACATGGATAATTTTAAAAGGCAAATAATTTATCATAGTGTGAATTGAACAAATAACTGTTCTCCATTGGAATACAGTGCCTTATACACACACACATACATATGCACATTCAACACAAACTTGGCCTTGCTTGTCACAGCTGAGGAGTCACTAGACAGTGAGACAGTGAAGCTTACAAACATGGCAAGCCTCACGAATCCTAGTTCTTCATTTTTCTTTCTTTTAATCTCTGTGTCCAAGAGCCAAAACCAACTTAAAACCTATTTGTGACTATTCAGGCTTGTGTCCATCTGGCTTTCTCTCACCTCCTCTTTTCTAATGGGCAGATGAAATGAGCATTTCTAGCTACTGAGGGATGGTCCTACTGTTTGGGAGACACTGTCTTCATCCACAGTCATAGGATGTCAGTCTCCAGAGCTGTGTCCTTGGGCATAGTTCCTAGATGTAGTTTATATTCCAGAAAACTACAGGCAAGTCCTTATACCCTAAGGTCCTCTCTTCTGGGAACCATCCCTAGTATCCTCTAGAACAAGAATCCTAACCTTAAAACATAGTTCTAAGAATGACTCAAGGAAATAGTGCAACATGTCACAATACCTTAGCAATAGATACTATCATTCTCATAGTAGACGCTTCAGGGTTGAAACTGGAAATAAAAACACTTCATTTAATTTTCAGACTGAGAATTAGTAAATAAAGCATGGGATATCTTTTCAAGAACTATGAATTCATTTATTTCTTCTCTACTTGTAACAGAAATGGACAAGCTAGATGCAGCACCATAATAAATTAGCATAAAATGAAAGTCTGGAAAAAAAAAAGAAAAAAGGAGAAAAGAGAGAATACAATGTTATATTAAGAACATCTAACGGAACAATTTATCACATAAGCCTGGAACTTAGCTTTAAGATTTTTAGTAGTGAATTAAAACAGGACAATTGGAAGTAGAAAGTGATCACATTTGATCCTCAAAACATTCTCCTATTAACTGCTCACTCTCTTTCTATACACACACAGACACAGACACAGACACAGACACAGACACAGACACAGACACAGACACATACACATACACATATATCTCATCTCGTTCTCATCCTGATATCTTCCAAGACTGCTCAGACAGTCCATCTGGTAAACTTATGAGGGAGAGAGTAAGTCTGTCATAGTTGACACTTTGCTTCCAGTGGAAGTTTTATAGCCACTGGATTGTGGGGAGGCTATGCTGATTGGATGGCCAGAAGATGCCTTCCTTTAAATATCTGAAAGAACTTGAAACATCTGGAAGCAAACTTATATTATCATCTCATCTTCAAAATAGGAATAAATGTATATTTTTCTGGGGCAAACGTCATGGTGTCTACTTGACCCAGAGATAATAAATCCCTAGCTGAAGGTCACACAACTACTCGCTTAATGATTGAGTTGGAATTAAATCCACATTTCTTTCTTATATGAGGAAAAAACATGCAAGGGGTGAAGAAGCCCGGTGAAGGTCCCAGTGCTCTGGATCTCAAACAGCTTTCCTGGTAGACCTTTAAACCATCTTGCTGGTCCTTGTAGTCAACTTTCAGTCATATACTGTGGACTTAGCTCATGGAATAGTAGCAGTTTAAAATGAGTGGCATTTTCATTCAAACTTATTTTTTCTCTGATAAGGAAATCCCAGAATGATTTAAGTGATTTCTTTCCAGAGTTAAACAACTATATATGACAGAGTAGCAAATAATTAATGATCACATTTTAGTTCCTGGCAAGCTTTAACCCTTGATTGTCTTACACACTTCTTTCAGTTTAATTCCTTCTATGGCCCAATTAACATAAACATAAAGAAGGATACATGATCTCAAAAAAGTCAGTTTTATTTGAACAGAACTGTAAAAGGGAACATGAGTTTTATAATCATGATTTTCTCAACAAGTATATTTTATTAGCTGTCACAATTAATATTCCCTTTTATTAATTGCATATGTGTACACATGCACACAGCTAAAGAAGTAGAAAGGGAACATTCAGCTCTAGAAACACAGGATCTAAAAGTTGCAAGGAGCCTGAGAAGTCATTTGAACTAGCTTTCTATGAAGCTTGTGAATCTCTAATACACAGACTCAAGTATTTACCTAAAGTTTCCCTGATTCTCTCCAGGAACTGAAAACTCAATATATACAAAAATAGCCATTCTTTTTAATAAAAAGAAACCTCTTATTGAGAGATGCAAAGCTTTCTTTTCTGGAATCCAATGCATCCACATTCAGGAGTCCTGGCTAAATCTCTGTGGAGACTGGTTTGGCCAAAGTGAGGCCAGAAGTCTCCAAAGTGGAGCACAGGTAGTGAGAGATGAAACAGAATAATCTCCTGTGAGCAAGCTAGTCTTCTACCAACTCCTGTGGGGAGGAGATTAAAAAAGAAAAGTATAGGCTGGCCAAAGGGAGAGATATCTGTCTTGGACCCTCAGTGGCAAGGCACTTTCTACAGGGGAACAAATGCATTGTTATTTCTTCAAATCAGTTTTAAAGGGATGTAATTCTAGTCCATCTCCCTCTTCTCTTGAGACCAATGGTGCCTCAAGGTTATATGCACAGTAGCTCCTGAGTGTGCAGCAAGGGAGGACACCTCAGTGTGCAGGAGGGCAGGACACCCCAGTCTGTAGCAGGGCTGTACACCCCAGTGTGCAGCAGGGTGGGACACCCCAGTGGGTAGCAGGATAGGACACCCCAGTGTGTAGTAGGGCAGGACACCTCACTGCCATCTAGCAAAGCTCTCTGCAACTCAGCCTCTGCTGTATGTTGGCTTTGAAGACCTTAATGGGGAAAATCTACATTTCATAGCCCTGGCCCTATACACTCTTTATAACTCCCAAAGCATGGCCTGCATTTTGAAATACTATTTTTTTTCATCTACTTAGTTTGAGGAAAGTGACTTAACTTCTATGGGTCTTATTTTGAGCATAATTAATCTTTGCAGTTTATTTTAGGATTTCAAATTGTGGATAAATACAACTACATGATGTGTTGCATATTTTGAATAATCAGGATGCCAGATAGGATTTCTTAAATTCTTGCTGTATGGTACTATGAATAGAAGTGAAATTCTAGTGTTTTATAGCACTGTACAATGAATACAGTTAACAAGAATATAAAGTTTCAAAAAAAATCCCCTGTGAGATATTGAATGTCCCCAACACAAAAAAAATGATAAATATTCAAGATGATGGATGTGTTAATTACCTTGATCTGATCACGACACATTATATACATGTATGTATCCAAACATCACTATGTACTTTGCAAATGTGTTTGATTACTATATGTCAATTAAAAATTGAAGAAAACAAGTAAGAGGAAAAAAGTTATAAGTGATCAAAACTTTTGTAACCACTACCCCATCTGCCAGCTCATGCTCTTATTTAACATAAAAATACACTCACGCTCACATACCCACGTTCCTCCCACCACTGCTCACGTACACATGTTCACGTGCTCTCATACATTAATTACCTTTTCTGTGCTGGATGGAATTCTCTCCTCTGTCTTCAGTCAGCAGATACCTGGACTCTGCACTTTGTAAGGCAGAATTGGGCTAATTAATGCATTAAATTGAGGCATCTTCGAGAAAATAGACCACTGGGGAATTTCAGAGGCTCGGACCTATTTCAGCCACAGTGGGTTCTCAGAGTAGAGTCTTAAATCAATCTGAGAATTTACATTACACAATACCTCTGAATTCCTGACATTTTTCATATGGCTCCATAGACATAAATACCAGAGAAATTGTTGTGGAGCTGAAATTAATGTGTAAATGGGCCAAGTTCCCTCCTCATCTTCAACCTGTTGTGGTGCTGCTGATTATAGACTCAAAGAAGACAAATGATCTTTACGTCAATAAAAGTTTTGATGAATTGGTAATTTAAATAAACTTGATTTTCAATTATTCTTTGCTTTCTGTTATAAAAATAAGCAATTCAAAGCTCACTTGGAAGTTTTCTGAACTCACCATTTTCTCGGCAATGTAACTCTTTTCCTAGCTTGTCAAGGGTGACCAGCTTGCACAGAGGAGGGATGAGAAATCACGTAGGCCAAGAGGAGGAAGGCAATGCTCACCAGAGTGTCGCTGAGCAAGTCTGGTTTGTGTCTCCAATGAGCTTGTGGAAGGCACAGAATGGAGCTATTTGTGCTTCTGTGCTACGAAAGGAACACGAGCCAACTCTCTTCCACCCATGGAGACCTCCCAAGAGACACAACCTTCAAGAACCTATTTGGCCTTTCAGGGCTCAAGGGCATCCCAAGGGGACCCTGAAGAAAGACCCGGAAAACTAAGTGGAACCTTTAGGCACAGAGAGACCATAAGTGTACTGGGAGGCACACTGCTTCCCCTTCCAAACCAGGCACTGGGGAAGAGGAAAGTGAGGGGACAGTACGTGCATGTGTGTATGTATGTGAGTGTGTGTGTGTGTGTGTGTGTGTGTGTGTGTGGTTATCTTTCTAAGGAACAATCTCACAAATGACAAGGTCCTCTGGGAAGAGACAGTGCTATAGGCCAAGTCATTAAAAATATAAGAATGATAAGTTCCCATCCTTAATTGGAAACCCAAGTATATGAGTACACCTGCATCTCCAAACTCCAAACACACTCAGATTCTGCGCTTTTGAGTGTAGATTATGTACACAGACATGACTCTTATGCATCAATAACTTGGTAGAGTGAACAACAAATACACTGCATCCTGATGAGGTCTGTATTTTCAAAAATAGTAATAACAGGTGTATAGTTACTCTTACTATCTGCAAATAGTGCACATTCAGAAGCACGCAAAGGTATTCAGAGAAGGTAGAGGGTAGTAAGACTGTAGGAAAACCTAGGGGCATGACCCTTGGACAACTATCTCCTTAGGGGTATATTTTGCTTCAGGGATTAGAATATTGCCCACCCCAGGATGATTAGCCTCAGAACCACAGATCCTGGGCTAAAGCTGAGAGTGGGAAGGACCCATTAGAATTTGATATACACTACAGTGAAGGGTGCTTGCACTTTTATGGAGCTGGGAAACATGAGCTCTTTATTAAAATATCAGAATTACCTTAAGGAAGTGTAATAAAACCCTAAGACTGCAAAAAGCCTAGTCTATATCTATTTCTATATCTAGAAATAATAACTATTTAGTCCTTACTATTTTCTAATTTGATAAAAAAATTTAAAAGAAAATTTCTTCTGCAGAAAACTGAGGCAGCATTCCATTCAGGTCCAGGGGCTTTCCCTGCCCATTACTGGCTCTTTGGTGATATTCTGTGCTACCATTCTGTGCAAACCTGACCATTCTTTCAGGAAATATTTACTGGACATCTTCTGAGTATGAGGAACTCTTCCTAAGTCACAAAAATTCTGAGACAGATAACCATGTCTTATACCATCTACAAAGTAGCCTATGAATAAAAATCCCATAATTTATGTTTTCTTTTTAAACTTAATAAGTATATTTTTATTCAATTGGATGAATAGCACTACTATTGTGAGAGAGATGAATTTCATCCAAAACCTTTGATTAACCCAACTGCATGCTGCTTCATTACTTCCTCTCCAGAGTCTCCATCTGTGGAAAGCTTGCTGTGCTGAGTGCACATTCAGAGCCTAAAAAACAAAACAAAACAAACCCCAAACAATAAATAAATAAATAAATAAAAACTAAAGGAAAGTGCGATAAAATAATGAATAAAATGGCCTCAATACTATTAATAGCTACTGGAGTTACAAGCATAGTGTCTGGAAGGAAGGAATTGGCCTTTCTTAGACTAGCTCTGGGAATTACAAATACTATCACAACCTGACAGAATGGCACAACTTATGATTTAAGCATGATCATGATTTTTCTCTGAAAACTTGGAAAAACATACTTCATGTGAAAGAAAATTAAAAGTCAGGCATGGCCACACATGCCTGTAAACCTAGCTAGCACTCTGGGAGGCTAGGGAGGGTAGATTGCTTGAACTCAGGAGTTCGAGACCAGGTGGAGCAAGAGCAAGACCCTGTCTCTACTAAAAGTAGAAAAACTAGCCAGGCGCTGTGGGGGGCATCTACACAGAAGGCTGAGGCAGGAGGGTGGCTTGAGCCCAGGAGTTTGAGATTGCTATGAGCTATGATGATGCCACTACACTCTACCCCAGGGCAGCAGAGTGAGACTGTGTCTCAAAAAAAAAAAAAAAAAATTAAAAACAATTTCAAAAATTCTGAAAAAATGCAAGTAAAAAAGTAGACCAATGCCTAATATCAAGCATGCATATATTAGTCAAACAATTAGAGAAAACAAAATTTACAGTTCTAAAAATGGGAGTTTATCTTATCATTTAGTGAAAAACATGGATGTAGGTAGTAGATGGTGCTGGTTCAATTTTTCAACCACACTAAATCAAACCCATGATTTTCATATATTTCTGTGCCTTGTCCCTCAGGGCGTCGACCTTTCCTCCCCACATTTATTACCTCCTGGATGGCTGCTGGGTCTGCGGGCTCAGATCCAAGCCCAGGAAAGGGGAAGCAGCAGTGCTCACACCAGAGCCAGCACATCGCCCTTCTCTTAGAAGACAGCTTCCCCAGCAGGCCCTAACTCATATTTTATTGGAGAAAAATGAGCTCCATAGCCAGTCTTAGTGCCGAGAGAAGCTGAGATATCAAATATATGAGAAAGACGTAGATTTATTACCTGGGTTTTAGCTTTGAAAAAAATCAGGTTATTCTAGCAAAGACAAATGAGGTCACTATTGGCTAGGCAGCTAAAAATGCCCATTTCTTTTCTTAACTGACAATGAGTTGCACATCAGAGCCATTTGCAAAGCTTATTTTATTTAAAAAGCCCCACTGATGGAGTTGAGTAAAATATTTAGAGAAATCTCCAAAAGAAGTAGTCAGCAACCTATCAACACCAATGAGAGCACTGGGGGAATCTCACACTAGAAGAATAAATTGAGAGCTCTGAGATTTGCCAATGGGGGAAAAATGCAACATGACCAGAGCTCTACAAATAGCATATATATCAACTGGCATTTTTCAGCTACCCAAGAACGCTAAACTTTCTAATCCACTTGCTGCCTTCTTCACATGGTTGTAAAGATGCTTGGGGCTTTGCTTTACACATACTAAGTCTTAGAGAAAGCCAGTTCTTTAATCTCAGTTTCAGTGAGAGTGGGTTTGATGTGTGGTGAATAGAATAGGCTCGTCCATTAGAAAGCATATATTAAAATTGCTGGTGAAAAATAACAATAACGAGGGGACTTGCCATGTATTGAATGTTTCTTCTGAGCTGTATTATATGCCAGAAGGTCCACCGAACAATCAAATTCCCAAACTGGCAAAAGCCACACCTATTATCCCATCAATTTAGGGAAACAGGATTATAAACACAATATTCCAGAAAGACATAGGAGTTTCTCTGATGGAGAAGGAGTACTGAAGGCAGCTGAGGGCTACACTCTTTCATTTAAAGTCGTGTCTCAGGTATGAGGACATGACGTTCTTATAAAGGGGTGCAGGATAAACCTCGACTTGGAATCCTGAGGCTCCATAAGAACCAATATCTCTTATAACAGTGTCATGGGCATCTGTATCTTCCAGAATTCTCTGCAAAAGACATGCCAAGTTATAAAAGGAGCCTGAAGCTATGATTTTCCATTGGCTATTTATAATACATTCATATCCTCTCCCTGTCCAGAGAATATTTACCAATCATGAGTAATTCATATGATAAACAATGTTTCCTAGTAACATTTATCAGGTTTCCTACGGACCAGAGCTAGAAAGTTAACCCAAGATAAAATTCAGCTCCAAAGAAAGAGAAAATATTTTATTAATCCTTTCCTCACATATGCATTATTCATTTAATATTCACAAGTATATGAGAGAAGTTTTTTTTTTGTATTATAAAAGGAAAAACTAAGAGCAGAGAAATTTCTTATGTGATCACATAACTTGTCAGTAACAAAGCCAACATCAAACTGAAATTTGTTAGTTCTAGTGTCTGAACTCTAAACCATAAACTCCATGCCTTCCATACCCCCAGAAAATTAAAGGGAATGTAATAGAAATTGAACCACACCCAGAGATGTTTCTAAGGCTATTTAGAAATTTGATGAAAATAAAACAAACTGTTTCAAGTATCAGATATTTTTATTTTATTTTAATTTTGGAAAACCTAAAATGATTATTGATAAAGTAGTTTTCATTGATAAGACAACCGTCACCCCAATGCCCAATACAGACTGACTGAGAATAGGCAAGTGTCCACCAACCAGCCATCTGTGTTCATTGGAATTTGTTCAAGTATATATTGTATTTCATTGTTTTACACATCTCATGTAAATAATCAGTGAGTTCAATGTACAGAAATTTGGGTAAATGATCTTGACTCAGAATGTGACAAATCAAATAATTTTCCAGAAATTCAGGGAACTGGACAGAATGTCTAGGATACCTGCAACCTGTCTCTGACTCTCTAATCTTATTTCTTATTAAGGATTTTTCTGTTCTTGTGGTCCTTTGTCCAGGGGCAAAATGTAAAACATTTACAACTGGTATAATCCCGACTCCAATTAGCTGGAGCAGAAGCTTGTATTAGGGAGGGAGAAGATCTTTGTAAAAGTTTTCGAGCACATTTTACCTACTACCTAGTCAACTTCTATTAGGTCCACCAACTTCATATTCCCACAAAATTCAAAGAAGGGAAATGAAGAGGATATTTATCTGTATTGATTGGTACATATATGGCGGCATATCAACACCACATCTCTCTGCTTTGACTTCCAGTGGATATGGAGTATGTCCATATCCACTGGACATTTTTATTAGGGGATATAAAATTTATTTCTTGGGGTATAATGTACACTTTTTCAGTTTCTCGTGGAAGTGAGATTTAAGAATCTAGATCTTTGAGACAGATCCATTAAAGCCTGGATTGCTTTGTCTTGACCTCTCATCAGTCAGTCCCTTTTCCTTTCTCATATCATATTTTCTCACTTATAAAATAATAAGCTAGGTCTAGAGTAGTGGATATCAAACTGTGTGTAAAGCAGGAGTTCTTAAGAAGTTTTGAAGGCCGGGCATGGTGTCTCATGCCTGTTGTCCCAGCACTGTGGGGGCCAAGGTGGGAAGGTGGGTAGATCGCCTGAGCTCAGTTGAGTTCAAAACTGGCAGAACACCAGCATGAGCCAGGGTGAGCCAGAGTGAGACACTGTCTCTACCAAAATAATAATAATAATAATAATGAGCCAGACATTGTGGTGGGTGCCTGTAATCCCAGATACTTGGGAGGCAAAGGGCAAGAGAATCGCTAAAGGAAGAAAGAAAAAAAAATTTAAAAACATATCCAATATACTCAGTCCTACTATGAAACTAATTTATAGCTTTCATATGAAAGCTATAACCCAATTATAGTCCAAGAATATGAGGAAAGGGGAAAAGGGGGTAGGATGGGTGGAAGGAGGATAATTGGTGAGACCACACCTACGGTGCATCTTGCAAGGGTACATGTGAAATTTACTAAATGTAGAATATAAATGTCTTAACACAATAACTAAGAAAATGCCATGAAGGCTATGTTAACCAGTTTGATGAAAATATTTCAATTGTATATAAACCCAGCACATTGTACCCCATGACTGCATTAATGTACACAGTGATTTAATGAAAAACAACATGAACAACAACAACAAAACCTTAAAATTAAGATAAATGAAAGCCAGATGAAATTGAAAGAAAAAAGAAGTTTTGAAGATGATTCATAGCATGGTTATATGCCAAATACAGTCAGGTTTTGCGGGGAGTCTTCATTTTAGCAAATCCACACATGATTCTTGGGTAGCTAGCCTAACCTTAGTTTGAAAACCCCTGTAAAAAATTAACAATTCATAAACTTAACATTTAAGTAAGGAGGCCCCCAAACTGTATTTAGAGAAACTAAATTATTTATAGACTAATTGATATTTTTGTTCCCTTTAGACTCATTCTGTGATTTCTTGAGGAGGAAGACTCTGTTGTTTTCCTTCCTGCCAGGGTCTGTGGTACATCAGTGTGGACCATCCCTAGGATCCCAGCATCTGCCCAGCACTGTCTTCCTGAAGGCATCCTTTACCTCCTTGTTCCTTAGGCAGTAGATGGCAGGATTGAGGAATGGTACGATGACGGTGTAGAGCACAGAGATGATCTTGTTGTGGTTGAAGGTGTACATGGCCCGGGGACGTGCATAGGTGAAGAGAGTGGAGGAGTAGTAGATGATAACCACTGCCAGGTGAGAAGCACAAGTGGAGAAGGCTTTGCGGCGTCCCTGGGCAGTGGGGATCCTTAGAATGGCTGCAATTATGGCAGCATATGATGAAACCACAGCCAATAGAGGGAGGAGAATCATCACCAAGGCCAAGAGGAAGTCTACCATCTCTGCTTGCTCCTTGTCAGAGCAGGTAAGGTTAAGCAGTGGGGAGATATCACAGAAAAAGTGGTTGATGATGTTGGGTCCACAGTAGGACAGTCGGGAAATGAAAAGAAGCTTCATCATGGAGCTGAAGAAGCCACCACCCCAACAGGCAGCAGCAAGGCGAGTGGCCAGACTGGGAGGCATGAGACTTGGGTAACGGAGGGGCTCACAGATGGCCAGGTAGCGGTCATAGGCCATAACTGCTAAGAGCACACATTCAGTGCAGGCTAAGGCAATGAAGAAGTAGAGTTGGGTCATGCATCCTAGGAAGGAGATTCTGCCATCCTGGGTAAGAAAGGCTCCCAAGAGCCGAGGGATGGTGACATTGATGTACCATAGCTCCAGGAAGGAGAGATGGCCAAGGAAGAAGTACATGGGGCGGTGAAGGCTTGGAGCGAGCCAGATGGTGAAGACGATGAGTGCATTCTCCAACAACGTCAGCAGATAAATTGCAAAGAAGAAGACAAAGAGAAGCAGCTGGAGGAGAGGAGAGGTAGGGAAGCCCACCAGCACAAACTCCTCCACGTGGCCTGTGCTCAGATTTCTCATAGTCACTGTCCTCTTAAGTGCCTGGGAAAAAAAAGCACAAGAAGAACAAGAGGTTGAAAGACCAGAGGACCAAACCACTAACATTCCTTCACAGATTACAACCTCTGAAGGTGTACGGCTGCGTGTTGTTAATTATTATGGCATCATCTTTTCTCTTCACTTTGTGGTTTCATCTCTCACCTCACATGAAAAGTTCTCAGACTTGAGTATTGTATTCAATAATGTAATCAACCTTAGCTACAGTGGGTATTTGATAAACACTGAGTGATTTCAGAACCACCTTGGTGTTCAGATTCTTGTTTTCTTATCCAGGACATGATTTTCTCTCATTTTGTTAAAATCTCTCAAGTCCCATAGTACCTTGACTCAATGTTTGCCAAACAAGTGAGTAAAATAAGGAATGACAGCAAGCTGGAGTATGAGGACTAATCTCTCAAGGGAAATTGGACTGCGAGGAATTAGTCACTCAAGGAGATTGAGTTACAATGTGAAGTAGCATAGAAGGAGGAAGGTTGGTTTGAAAAGGGTTCATTTCCAACTAGAGAGGCAATTCAGGATGGAGAAGAGGAGGAATCTCTGCTCCAGAAAGTAGTGATTTCCCATCCCCTTGACAAGTATTTTTGAGTACATTCAAAAATTACAACCTCTGAAGATGCACGGCCGTGTGTTGTGCTCGAGTTTAACTGTCTCATTTCCAGGACTGATACCGTAGAATGCAAAATGCCCCTCTCCCAAGTTGTGCATATACTAATCCCTGGCACATGTGAATGTTACATCATATGACAAAGATGTTGTGGATGTGATTAAATTTAGATTTTGAGATGGGGAGGATTATCCTAGATTATACAGGTGGGCCTTAAATGTAGTCAGAGGGGTCCCTCTGAGACAGAAGCAGGGGGAAAACTGACGATACATGCAGAGGAGAGAGCGGGGTGAAAATGGAGCAGAGAGAGATTTGAAGATGTCAGCCTTGAAGACTGATGTGATGTGGTCACAAGACGAAATGCTGGCAGCTACCACAAGTGAAAAGAAGCAAGGAAGGGATTCTCCTTAGATGCTCCAGAGGGAGTGAGGCTGCGCCAACACCTTGAATTCTGCTAAGCGTACTGATTTCAGACCTCTGACCCCCCAGGGCTATGCGACAATAAATCTCCACTGTTTTAAACCACCACATTTGTGGTAATTTGTTTCAGCAGCCACAGGAAGCTGATGCAGCTGGCGAGGTGGCAAAATGAAAGGGCAGTCATCTTTCCCGTTGGTCTGCTCTGTCTTTACATCATCCTACCAATGTTGGCAGAGGCCTGGCATCTCTGGAGGCCTTCTGGTAAAGTCACAAATCCAACTTAAGTTACGTGTTATAGGTTAGACGTCACCAAGCATTTTCCATTTGTGGTGAGATGTAAATACTTACCTTCACATTTTTAAAACAAGAAATTTAAAAGACAATTTACCAGCTTGCACACCAACAATAGTTTTAGGTACTCTAATTTTCACTGCAGTGTGAGTACTGACCTTTTAAATAAAACTATTGCATTATTTCTTTTTTTTTTTCTTTTGAGACAGAGCCTCAAGCTGTCCCCCAGGCAGAGTGCTGTGGCATCACAGCTCACAGCACCCTCCAACTCCTGGGCTCCATCGATTGTCCTTTCTCTGCCTCCCAAGTAGCTGGGACTACAGGTGCCTGCCACAATGCCCAGCTATTTTTTGGTTGCAGCCATCATTGTCATTTTGTGGGCCCAGGCTGGATTAGAACCCGCCAGCTCAGGTGTATGTGGCCGGCGCCTTAGCTGCTTGAGCCACAGGTGCCGAGCCTGCATTATTTCTTAATACATTCAATGGAGTCCAAATGTCAGTGTTGTGATAATTATACCCACTACTACTAGCTCAAACATTACATAAATGAATGTCTTTAAGAAATGAAAATTGTGCATCATTTATCTTATCAAAGTTACAATGTATGCTGTTGTAATATATTTTTATAATTGCAAGTTTTAAATTAATTTCTTCTATATCTATGTGTTTTTGTTTACTCTTGAGACTATAAAAGCTTTAAAAGATTTTCTTTAGATATTGTATAATTAACATGCATGTAATCAAAGCACTACAAATAAATAAAAATATTTGAAAAAAGTATTGAACAAAATCTTAAAAATTAGAAAACTATCTTATAAACATGTGGACTGTCCTTTTTTTCCCAATGCTTGTGCACATCTGTGTAGACTAATTACCACAATGACAAAGATTATAGTCTCAATCCTATTCCTGCTTTTAATTTTAGAGACAGAAACACTGCAGAAGCTAGGTCACACAGAAGCCACGTTGATGGACTGTAGCTCCAGGAATGACAGCTGTTTCATTATAGGTCTAGCATTAAATTATTTGCACTTTTTATTAGTTATGTGCAAAAAAGTTTGAACACAGTATTATATCATCAAGATTATCTTTATAGAGCTGTTAGCTGACCATTTGATTAGCTCCCACTTAAACTGTGTTTAGAGAAACAGGTTGGAAACCTCTGAAGTGCTAAAGGATTCACTGTCCAGCTATTAGTCACTCACTCTCTCAACACTGGTGTCAGCAGCAACTTGGCCTCAGGGACACTTCCACTCAGCATTATTCTGTTACCCTTTCCCTTGTAAAGAGGGAAAAATCTTTTTGAAAAGATAAGTGAGAAAGGAAAAGAAATAATGTCTCAGAGAGATAAATTTTAAGAAGAGCTTAGGCCAGGCAAGGTGGTTCATACATGTAATTCTAGCTCTCCGGGAGGCCGAGAAGGGTGGATTGCTCAAGCTTGGGAGTTCAAGACCAGCCTGAGCAAGAACAAGACCTCATCTCTACTAAAAATAGAAAAAAATTGCCAGGCATTGTGGCAGGTGCAAATATTCCTAGCTACTTGGGAGGCTGAGGCAAGAGGCTTGTTCATGCCCAAGAGTTTGAGGTTGCTGTGAGCTATGGTGCCATGACACCCTGGTGCCAGGATGACAGAGTGAGGCTCTGTCTCTAAATAAATAAATAGGAATCTGATCTTTGGAACTATTCTTGCCTGGACCTTGGAACATTTTTTTTTTGTACCCTCAAGTATTCATGAACTCCAATTTGGAAACAGTGACTTGCTGTGTCAGATGTCACACTTTTCTGAGAGAGTCTGGAGAGGAGGTGTGGGTGGTAGGGCTGGAAACAGGATTGGAAGGAAGCCCAACATGACTTGAAGGTGGGTAATGACAGAGGACAGGAAACTCAAAAGATGGCTGGAAACTCCCAAGAACCATGGTGAGGGAATTCTGGTGCTGAGTTCAGACTGAGCAATGACAGAAAGTCTGAAAAGAGACTTGTCTTCATCCCTCTATACCCAGTAAACAGAGAAGGACCTAGAACATAGTAGGTACCTGATAAATATAAATGGAATGAGTTTCAGTCTTGATTTGTGTGATCCTGATTTGTCAATAATTTACTTCACTCAGATGCATATTTTGAAAATATAGATCAGTGCACTAAATACAAAGTAGGGTTCTTCCCTAGTTACAGCACTGCATGAAATTTGGCTCTGAAATTGGCCAGGGTCACTCCTGAGGGACAGGGATATAAGTTGTTGGGAAATGAGGCGGGGGAAGAAGGCAACCTTGGAAACACACAGCTCACAAGCATGTTTGAAGCCTGTCTTGCTCTACAGCCACCTGTGGCTTAAATCATTTATTGATCAAAGCCAGGCCTGTATGTTGAGCCCTTTGTATGGAGAGGTTCCCACAACCCCAAATCGTGCCCGTGCCTCAGGAACACTTACTAACATTGCATCATCACCTTCATGGGTTTCCAGCTCAGTTGTCCAAAGCCGAATCCTGTTTCCTATCCAGACTGGCCAACTATTGCCAAGGAGTTTTGTCTCCAGCTCAGGCAAGTTTGGTCCTTAATATCTGCTGGATATTGTCTCTTCCTTTTTGATACATCCTGCTCCAACTCTGCCCTCCCGTTGTGAAGAAGTCCTTTTGATAGACTACTTCTGAATCACAGTATTCAGATCCCTCCCCCAGCTCTGAGTTTTATTTGTCTCGTTCACTATACGTTCTGGGCTAAGTTCTTTGTCCATCACAAGTTTGGGGGCCACCTTCCTCATCTATTAGTATTAGGAGGTTTTTATATCAGGATAGCATTCTTCCATCAGGGCCAACAGACGGACGAGCTTGAAAATTTAAAATTCACACAGTGGTCATGTCTCTAAACACACCCTCTCATTTGGCAGCTTAGGTTTCAAATAATAATGAATGAGGAGGGTCTTGAGGATTTTCTTCTGTCTCATTTCTCCTCAGAACCAAGAGCAGCTCTTTACCTGTAGCTCTTCTCAGGACAAAATGATATTAATATCTGTGGTGTTGTGCAATTCATCTTTCACATGCCCTTGAGAACTCTCTCTTACACTTACCCTCCCCTTTGCACCTGTTACCTGTGATTCTTATTTAACCTTCCAGTCACATCGGAGTTCATCTGCTTTCTACCTCTGGTCTTTGCACCTGAGTAAGTACAATAAGGCAAATGCCCACCAATGCTCTGTGAGGACTTTGTCCAAAAGTTCTTGCACATCTGCAGTTGTGATTATGACCCTACTAATGTGTCTATGGGGGTAATTATGCATTTACCTGGAGTTTTCTTCCTCACTAGCAGAAACTCTCACTAATTTCTCTATCCTAGTTAAATACTTTGAACGTGATATGTTACCAATAAATATTTATCAAATTAATTAAGTAATAAATAAGGTAATAATTAGGGGCTCAGGAATTTAATGCTCCTTTTCTGTTTCAATGGTGGAAAGCTGAAACTATTTTTATATCTATCAAATAATGCTGCTGCTACAGGTGATGTGATCTATCATTCCTACTTCATTGGACCAAGTGACCATCAAAGAGAAAATTATTAGAGGATTATGAGCCCACAATATGAAATAATTTCTTGTTTTAAAACACACTAGTGATTGCATATGTATGTCCGTGGGTCTGAAACCATATAGACATTACTTGGATCATTAAAAAATGAGCTATTTATACTAACAACATGGCCTGGACTCCTGTCTACCCACCACCTTCTGAATGTTGCTTAAATAAAGCCTAAGCAGTGCATTGCCTGGCTCCAGTGATCCTCCCTGGAAGCAACAGAAGTTTTTGTCTAGAGACACATTGGGAGGAGCTCTGTACATAGGCATACATGAATCCCACCTTCAGAGGAAACGAAGTTTATTTTGTATTGCCTTGTTTTCCTTCAATTCTTCATTTGATCATCACAAATTGGAGACTATCAATGCATCTAGCAAAGAATTTGGTGAATTAATGACTGAGGAATCTCTGGAGTTATCATAGTTACTGGCTTAGTCTGTATCCACAGAACATATAGAGAAATGTGATAATAAAACAGATTGCTATATGCAAGGTGCCTAGTGCTTTTCATGTGCTACCATTAATCCTTACAACAAACAGCCCAATGTGTGTAAGCACAATTAACTCTATTTATAAGCCACATAGAAAGATGAGTGATAGCTTTCTTGAGATTGCTCATCTGTGGAGCTGAGATAAACTCAGGTAATCTGACTATGGGGGTATGACTGCAAACTTAACCTCTATCCTATATATTCTGCATGGAAGTAAGAAGATTGTCTTGGGATAGCCAGATGGACTCATTTTCATAAAAATAAAGGTTTTGTTTGTTTGGCTTCTCTGTGATTGCCTCCTGCCTCCCTTACCATTGCTTCTGCTTTCTGAGTCCTCCTATACAGAATGTCCTGCTCTATCTAACTTCTTTACAGATCTCTAGTGTTTTACCACACTGCTACTTAAAAATGTCTCTTACACTTGTAAACCTTTTAAACATGCTTCTTAGGTACCACCTTCACAATCATAAATGTAAGGCTATAAGATCCAAATAGCCTGTTGTGTATCTGGAGAAATTTAAGAGGTTTTCAGGATTATTAGGGGTCTGAAAATCATGGGGAATAGGTGAAAGACTTGTGGGCACCTAAGGTGAATTTGGACAAAGTTTCTCATGCTCATAGACGCTCACCTAGTTCTTTCCTTGCCTGACCTCACATTCACTCATATATCCAGTCTTCAGATATTTTCAGGTACCTTCAGATGGGTACCTGCTGCTTCTGGGAAGGCATGGTCTGCCCCAGGCACTCTTCAGTAAGGCTGATCCTTCATGCTGGTCTCTGAGTCATTTGCGGCATTACAGGAGGGAGGTTTGCTGGCAGGGCCCTGAAGCACACAGGGCAGCAGTAGCCTGCCCTTATCAAGTCCTCACTGGGGATGAAGCCTCTTAGGATGTATTGTCATGGTGACCACCCTCTCCCCAACAAGACTATGTCCAAATCACCTTAGGGGCTGTGCATTCTAGGGAGTAGGTGATAACATGAAAGAGCAAGGCCTAGAGATACAGAGGCCTGCACTAAAGTCGAAAGCAGTCCTCAAGTCCATTGCCTGAGCACCATCCATGTACTGCTTCTGAAAGCCTTATTTTCAGAGGAGTTGAAGGAGCAGACAGATATATTGATAACTCAAGACTAAAATGTTGTTGGGGAAATAAAACAGTAAGAGAGTCATGATTAAATATATTCTGATACTCTTTTTTGACTAATATTATTTTTTTGGGAAAGTGTTTCTCAACTCCTGGTCACCTTTGCATCTTGCTGCTTATCTGTGTTCATGTGTAAAGGGGAAGTGCCTTATCTCACTTCTATACATGTACCTTCTCCATGAGGGAAGGGTCTTTTCCTGCTCACCACTTCTTATATCTTTTTATAAATAAAACTGGGCCTGGTGGTTATACAGAGAAGACCTCAAATAACTGGAATGAGGATGAGCAGAGGAATGATTGCAGATTTCTGATCTTTGACTCTGATCTGAGTCTGTTTCTGAAAATGATGGGGTTTCTTCCTCTTGCAATTCTGGCTTTCCTGGCAGCCATTCACTCACAGGTTGTTTGCTTGCACCTTGTTCTTCTTGAGCTGTCACAAATGGAGTAGGCTCCCCCCACCCCAGGGCATGTGCTAATCTTGCTGTCACTGGGAGTATTTAAGCAGATCCCAAACCATCAGTCTAGGATGCAATATTGAAGGGTAAGTTCACTGCAGTAAAAGTGATTTCTCTCTCCCTTCTGCAATAACGAGGATTTGTTGTTGCTATGGGCTATTAGCTTTACAAATAAGTACTTTGCAATAGATTAAGCAGTATTTTGAGAAGTTGAAGAGCGATGAGGGAGTGAGATGGTTAAATCTCAGAAAACACAAAAGGTGGAACAATGGGAGACAGACCTGATGTACTAAACTCAAGGAAAAGGAGAACAGATGCAGTGATAACTTCAAAATTTTAGCCTGAATCTTAGGTCTGTCCTCAGATTATAAGCTTAGGAGTCAAAATCAGTAATGATGATTGAGTCATATTTGATAGATTTAACTAGAGTCAAGGAAAAAAATGGAATGAAAATAAACAAGAAATGCTTGAGAAATGGCCTTTGGCAGACTAAAGAAGCAAAAAGATCAATAGTTGGCCAGGAAAGGAATCACAAGGCACATTACTCTGGAAGTCAAGGGCTAGATGATTTTAGGAAGGTAAGTGTATTGAGGAAACAACAGAAGGTAGTGAGATAAAACAGAGGAAACCACTTTTACTCTTTTTTCCTAGGGGAAAAACATTCAATTGCCATTTATTAAATAATTACTATATAGTGTATACTGGATATCTTGCAAAGAACATTATAAAAATCTCTTTTAATTATTTCAGCAATATAATGTAATTAAAATCAGAACTACCAAGACCTCCAAGATGCAGTGGCTTAAATGAGATAAAGTTTTATTTCTCTCTCACAGAAGTACATGGTGGTGAGAAGCTCACAATTGACTCACAGGGCAGTTTGACTTCACAGGTGATACAAGCTACGAGCTGGTGGTTGGTCTGGCTACATTCAATGTGAGGCTTCTTTTGGTAGGTCCAAGGTACTATTCTGGGTCTCTATGTATCAAGCATCAGGAAAGCAGAGAGACACTGTTCTTAGGAATGAAATATAGAAGTTTCATTCATAGTTTCCACTTATTTCTCTTTGGTAATAACTGAGTCCCTTAGTCAAACCTAGCCACAAAGGAAACTAAGAAAGCACTAACTGGCCATCTGTGTCCTTTACTAAAGTTCCAGAGGGCTTTATTACTAAAATTATTGAGAGAATATTCTCCATTAGCAGTCTCTTATACAGTAAATTATGATAGTCCCATTGAAGGAGGAAAAGGCTTAGAGAGAGTAAGTAATTTTTTACAGAATCATACACCTAGTATTTGGCAAAGACAAATTAAATTCAGATCATATTGATTCCAACTTTATTTTTAGATGAATGTAGATTCATATGCAATTGTATAAAATAATACAAAAATATTTCATGTGTCCTTTACCTAACTTCCCTCAGTGGGATCATCTTGCAAAGCCATAGTAGGCTGTCACAGCCAGCATATCGACATTGTTACAGTGAAGGTGTGGAAAATTACCATCACCATGCAGATCCATCCTGTGGCTTTTTTAAAGTCACATTTACTTCTCTCCCACTGTACCCCTTTCTTATTGGCAATCACTAATCTATTCTCACTAAACAGTATATATATATATATTTTTCAAATATATAAAACATACACATACTATATATATATTTCATGATATGAAACATATATAACTATATATATTTCATATTTCAATATATATAAATGGAATAATACACTATGGCTCTTCAGTGATTGGCTTTGTTTCACTTCACATAATCGTCTACTGATTCATTTAGATTGCTGTATCTGTACCAACAGTTCATCCCTTTTCACTGCTAAATAGTATTTCAAGGTATAATACCACAGTTTCTTTAACCATTCCTTCTTTGAAGAGGAGATCTTGGTGGTTTGTAGTTTTGGGTTATTACAAACAAAGCTGCAGTAAACATTCACGTACAGGAGTTTGTGAGAACATAAGTTGTAGTTAGCTGGCATCGATTCCTGCAAGTTCAATTGCTGCCCCTGTAGTAACACATGTTTAAGTTTTCTTTTTAGCCTGCCAAATTTTCCTAAGTGAGAATGGACTGTTTTACATTGTTATCAACAGTGGATGAAAAATACAGTTTCTCTGAATCTTTGCCAGCATTTGGTGATGCCACCATTTTTTATTTTAAAGTGATATTTCATAATGGTTTTAATTTTCACTCCTTTAAAGTCTAATGATTTTAGACATCTCTTCATATGTTTATTGGACATTTGTATGCCCTCTTTGGTAAAATGTCTTTTTATGTCCTTTGCCCAATTGTTAGTTAAACAATGGGTTTTTGAGAATTCTTTATATATTCACTAGTTCATTGTGGAATATGTAGTTAGCAAATATTTTCCCTTGGTTGGTAGCTTCTCTTTTGTCCTCTTAGCACTGTCTTTAGTAGGACAAATCTTTTAATGTTGAAGAAGTCTTATTTGGCAATTTTTAAAATGTGTCATGTCTTTGGTATCAAGTCTAAGAATTCTTTGCCTAACCTTAGAACATGAAGATTACTTCCTACTTTTTCTTAAAACATTTATAGTTTTACATTTTAAACTCAAGTCCATGGTACATTTTGAGTTAATTTTTGTACAAGGTGTAAGGAAGGTCTGTGTATATGTTTACTTTTTTGTCAATGAATGTACAATTCTGTCAACACCATTTGTTGAAAAGCTGATCAAGCTGATCTTTCTTTCATTGCATTGATTTTGTACTTTCATCGACAATCAACTGGCCATATTTGTGGGAGTCTATTTCTGTATTTCCTATTCTGTTCTATTGCTCTTATGTCTATCCCTGTGCTAATATCCAGTTTTTTTAAACCACTTAAATGAAGTAATATTGACATTCAAAAAGCTGTATATATTTAATGTATACAGATGAGTTTAAATTACACAGATAAAAATCATCAACAAAATCCATGCCATAAACATATCCATCACCTCCACAATATTCCTCCTACCCTAGTAATTTATTACTATTTTTTTTCATAACAACACATAATGTATATGTATATGTCAATGTGTATAACTCTCCTAGCAAAATTTTAAGCATTCATTACAATATTGTTAACTATAGCCACTATGCTGTACAGTACATATCTGAGACTTCTTAATCTTATATAACTAAAATTTTGTACTGTAGTATTCATCCTTCTGTGTTGGGCTTATTTCATTAGCATAATATCCTCCATCTTTACCCATATGATCATAAATGGTAGGATTTTCTTCTTTTTCATGTCTGTATTCTATTCCACTATCTGAATATGTTATAATTTTATTTGTTCACTCACTTGTAGATGGACATTGAGTTTGCTTCCCTGTCTTGGTTACTGTTAATGCTGCAATAAACCGGAAAAGTTGCTATAAAGCCTTTTTATATATGCCCAGACGTGGCATTACTGCATCACTTGGTAGCTCTATTTTTAATTTATTGAGGAACCTCCACACTATTTTTCACAGTGGCTACAGCATTGCATATTCCCAGCAGCAGAGAGGATTTCTTTATATCCTCACCAACACTTATTATCACCATCCTGTCCTAGCCATCCTTGTGGATGTGAGTCAGTACAGTGTGTGTGGTGTCACTCTTCATTTTGCTGATGATTGGTGATGTCGGGCACGTTTTCATGTCATTATTGGCCATTCACATATCTTCTTGGGAGAAATATCTATTCTGACATTTTGCCCATTTTTATTGAGGCATTTTTCATTTTATGATTCAGTCACAACAGTTCTTTGTATATTCTAGATACAAGTTCTTTATCAGATATAGGATTAGCAAATATTCTTTCCATTCTGTGGGTAGACTTTTCATTTTCTTCATGGTGTTGTTTGAAGCAAAAGTGGGTTTTATTGTTGCTTCAGTGTAAAGAATTGATGTCTTAGCTGAGAATTCCCTGTGAAATCTGAGACATAAAAACTATTTTTATTTATTTTTATTGTTGCTGTGCTTACTTTGGGGGTCTTCTTTGATAAGCTCTTTCCCTAGGCCAATATTTATGAGAATCTTTCCAA
>NW_003852486.1:1992528-2009804 GCF_000181295.1 Otolemur garnettii | reverse complement strand
TTGTTGTTGTTGTTTGTTTGTTTGTTTTTTACCTCCTTTGTTAAGTATATGCCTAGGCATTTTGTTTTCTTTGTTGCTACTGTGAATGGTATTGTGTTTTTGATTTCATTCCCAGCTTGACTGCTTTTGGCATATATGAAAGCTGATTTGTGTATACTGATTTTGTAGCGTGAGACTCTGCTAAATTTATTTCTCAATTCCTGGAATCTCTTGGTTGAAACTGAGATTTTCTACATATAGGATTATATATCATCAGCCAAGAGCTAGAGTTTGGCCTCTTCAATCCCCATTTGGATATCCTTTATTTCCTTCTCTCACCTGACTGCTCTGGCTAGGACTTTTGGCACTAGGTTGAATAGAAGTGGTAAAAGTGGCCATCCTTATCCGGTTCCAGTTCTAAGCAACTTTCTCCATTCAATAAGATATTAGCAGTGGACTTGTCATACACGTCCCTTATAATTTGAGGTACGTCACATCTATACCAATTTTGTTGGGCATTTTTATCATGAAGGAATGCTGAATTTTGTCAAATGCTTTCTCTGCATCTATTGAAAGGATCATATGGTGCTTAGTTTTGCATCTACTATGTGGTAGATTACATTTATAGATTTGCATATGTTGAACTATCCTTGCATCTCTGGGATGAAGCCTAGTTGGTCGTGATGAATTATTTTTTGACGTGCAGCTGAATTTGATTTGTTAAAATTTTATAGAGAATTTTTGCATAAGTGATATTGGTCCGTAGTTTCCTTTTTAAGTTTTGTCCATTCCTGGCTTTGTTATCAAGGCAATACTGGCTTTGTAGAATGAGTTGGGAGGATTTCTTCCTTTTCAAGGTTATGGAATAGTTTCTCCAGAATAGGTAGGAGTTTTTCTTTGTATTTTTGGTAAAATTTGAGTGTTAAACTGTCTGATCTCAGATTTTGTGGGAAGATCATTTTATTACTGCTTTAATTTCAGTGCTTGATAGTCATCTGTTCAGGAGCTCCATTTCTCTCTTTTTGAACCTAGGGAGGTTGTATGTTTCAAAGAATTTGTCCATTTTCTCCACATTTTCAAGTTTATGACCATAGAGATTTTTCTAGTATTCCTAGATAATGTTTTGTATTTTTTATATCAATTTTGATGTCTCCTTTATTTATTTTAGAGACAGAGTCTCACTTTGTTGCCCTAGGCTAGAGAACCATGGTGTAGTTTGGCGCAAAGTTGACTTCAAACTCTTGAGCTCAAGTGATCCTCCTGGCTCAGGCTCCCAAATACCTGAGACTACAGTATTCACCACTAGGCCTAGCTAACTTTTCTATTTTTTGTATAGACAGGGTCTTGCTTCTATTCAGGCTGGTCTCAAACTTGTGACCTCAAGCAATCCTCCTGCCTCAGCTTCCCAAGTAGCAAAAACTATAGGTGTCCACCACAACATCCAGCTAATTTTTCTATTTTTAGTAGAGACATGGTCTTGCTCTTGCTCAGGCATGTTTTGAACTTAAGGGATTCTCTTACCTCACCCTCCCACAGTGCTAGGATTACAGGTGTGAGACACTATTCCTGGCCCTTACTGGGATTTTAACATTCATGTTCATGGTTACTAATGAATTAAGCACCTTTTCAATATTTATTGAACATTTATATATTATCTTTTATAAAGGATCTATTCATATCTCTTGAACATTTTTGCTATTGTATTGTAGTGTAACACTATGTTTGCACAACATAGTGTGAAAACAATGAAAAAATTGCCCAGTGGCATGTTTTTCAGAATGTATCCTCATAGTTAAGTGATCCATGACTACATACTAGATGAGAAGCTTGTGCCAGTTATGTGTTGTGAATTTTTTCTCCCTCTTTAAATTTTTAAAAATATTTACATTATAAAATAAAATATTAAACCAGAAAACAACTTAAGTACATAGCAGTAAAGATTTCTTGAGAAAAACTCTTGTAATCACCAACTACACCCCAAAAATAATTTTGCTGGCCAGAAGCTGCTCTGTGTGCCCTTCCCCAAACCCAGCCATAGACGTCCTCCTTCCAAAATTCATCATCACCCTCAATTTTATACCAGTCACTATGAAAATATCATTGTCATTTTATTAGTTGGCTTTCCTATTCACTCTCCAAATAGTCCCTTTTGAATGAATAAAATTTCTCAATTTTGATATGATCAACCTTTTGATTTTAGTTAAGAATTTTCTGTATGGTTTAAACAATGTAACCATTTTCCTTTTTTTTTTTCTTACCACAGGTTGGTGAGGACATATTCTTATTTCACTTTCTAAAAGCTTTATTGTTTTGCTTCTCCATTTTTTGTTTTTGATACCCAGAAACACAAGATTTTGTTTTTCTCATATGGATATTCTATTTTTCTAGCATCAGCTATTCTCACTGCTCTGCACTGCTATATTTGTCATAAAGCAAGTGCCCATGTGTGCGCAAGTCCTTGGGTATTTTCAGCTTCCATCTAGTCACTTATTTCTAGTTTAGCAATGGATCCACATGTTAAACAAAAGCAAGTTAATTGGTCTAAATTCAGATTCAGGAACTGGAGCCTAGACATAATGTAAATCTTCTGCACCCACCATGAGGAGGTAAATTGCTAGCATTTATTTCCGAGATTTATAGCTTCCCTAGATTGAATAATAAATTGCCAGGAATGAAATCAAAGTAGAAGAAACACTCTTGCTACTGAAGTAATGACCACAGATCATAGACAGCAGAGATTAGATTCTATCTGCAAGTGTGTTATAAAAATAATCTCAAAGAAAGAAAAAGAGTGTAGTTATGACTAAATTTAACCAATTAATGTGCACAATAATGTTTACCTATTATTTCATTTATCTTCAATATAGTTCCTAAATAATAGGGTCAAAATTACTCTAATACTTTTTTATATAAATTTTATATATACCAAATCCCAGTTCAAATTTTATATCTTTCCCAAGAAGTCACAGAGTTGATTAAGGGTAGAATTTAAAAAAAAAGGATTTAGGAATCCTAGGCTTGCATTCCAGGATTTTCATTAAGATCATGCACTATTCTTCTGAAACATGAACTCCAGAGCATTTCTTATTTGATTCTGGCGATACAAAGAATTAGTGCTGTGTTCATCTGGTTTTGTCCTTTACATGTTGCCCAAATTATCCCCAAACACTTTTCTTTGTGAAATCTCTCTGTATCATGATGTAGCTCTTTAACATTTGCTTGTGAATGTCTTCACCTTAGAGAAACTAGGGACACGTTTCTCATTTCCATGGTTCTCTTAGTCTTAGAAGATGCAGACACTAGTGTTTTGTTTACTCTTGCGAAGAAATGTTGCACCATATCCTATATACTTGGAAGTTAGTATTTGGCAGTCATTGGAAGGCCACAGTCATAAACAGGGTATTATTAAAAATGTTCACTATTTTTTATGGCATGAGTGCTTAAAAATGTGTGTGTGTGTCTGTGTGTGTGTGTGTATACAGATATGCACAAATAGACAGCTGATGGTTTTAATAGGGTATATCTCTTATCAGAAATAGTTTCTGTACTGGGAGGTTCAACTGAGTGTTTCATAATCTTGCCTAGAAAAATTCCTCAAGAATTTTCTAGAGATTCCTTTAGTTCTGTAGCTATTCAAAACATCTCTTTGTGGAGAAGTTGTATATGCTGTTTTTTTCCTTCCACTTTGTTTCTTTTCCCAGTTCATGCATGGTACAGGACACTCAGAAGTTGATTGGGAGAATCTGCATATCTGCAGGACATTCTTCCTCTGATCGTGGAAAGCAGAAAGACAACCTTTTCAATAAACTAAATAAATACCTGTGATGGCTCATGCCCTAGTCTCAGGACCCGTATCTCAATCTCTGAATAAAGGCAAATGGTATAGGCCTGTCCAGATTCCACAGGATAAATGACCCATTGAATTCTAGGGACATTGAGCTTCAAACCAATGGCACCAGGCAAGATTATTTTGTCAAGGCAAGTGTCCTTCCCATCATCTTTCTAAAAGCATCCTTCATGTCCTTATTCCTGAGGCTGAATATAACTGGGCTGAGTAAAGGAGTAACAACAGTATAAGGGACTGCTATGAGTGTGTCATCTGCCCCTGAGGCTTCTGGCTTCAAATAAACAATAGATGCAAAACCAAAGTGGATGATAACCACTGTGAGGTGGGAGGTGCAGGTGGAAAATGCCTTCTGCTTGCCCTCTGCTGAAGGGATCCTGAGGACAGTGGAAAGAATGAAAACATAAGTCAGGATAATAAGCAGAAAAGTACCCAGCAAGCCTGCCACTGAGATCACCGTTACAATGAATTCTGTGAGGTCACTGTCTGTACAGGATAGCCTAACAACTGCCCGCATGTGGCAGAAGAAGTGTTTGATGAGGTTAGGTCTGCAGAAAGCACCCCTGAATATCAGTGCAGTCTCTACCAAAGAGATAAAGAAGCCTCCAGCCCAAGCAGAAGCCACAAGTTTTCCACATATGCTGCTGGTCATAAGCAGTGGATATCTTAGAGGATTAAAGATGGCTAGGAAGCGGTCATACCCCATCAACGTGAGGATGATACAGTTTGTGCCACCAAGTCCCAAGAAGAAACACATCTGTAAGCCACAGCCTATGACTGAAATACTTCTGTCCTTGGCCAGTAGATCTTCCAGCATCTTGGGAATAACTGCCAGTGTGTAGCAGGTCTCAGAGAAGGAGAGTGCGCGAAGGAAGTGGTACATAGGGGTGTGGAGAGACCTGTCCACCCAAGTCAGAACGAGGATGGCCAGGTTACCCGCAAGGGTGAGAAGGTAGAGGCAAAAGAAGACCACAAAGAGGAATGTCTGTGCATGTGGGTAAACAGAAAAGCCCACAAGGATGAATTCCGTCAGGATTGTCTCGTTGATCTTCATAGCTTGTGTGTCTGAAATTTAAGAGAAACAACAAATAGACATTTAATTCTCCATTATTCTTTGATGTCATCAAATGAAAGCTGTGATGTGAAGAAGACAAATCATCAAAATTCCAACTGTCTTTTAATTTAGTTTAGCAAAATCACATGTAAGGAGGTGATGCATTTTCCTCCTTTTCCCATTTATTCATTCATCTCTTCCTTTATTCAGCAACTAATTATTTAATGACTCATATGGTAAGAAGACTTGTGATGGCCTAATTTTAAAAAGAGTTTTATTTGCTGATAATATAATAAGAGAGAAAATACTCCACTTGATGTTCAGATGAAGGAGATTCAGGTGTATTAGGTGAGTCAGATTAAGAAGAGCCTGTGAACCTTGTAAACACTTGTAAGTGACTAATAAACAGAGTCAGAGACACACAGAGCAACTTACACGTGTATGTAGCCTCTAAATGTTTACTGAATAAATTGATTTGCTAGTAATTTTATTAAAAGCTTGGACAATGCCTTACAATTGTTTGGGAAACAAAGTCATTCATTATTCCTTCTTGGAGAAGTCATTAAAATATTAAAGGAAAGCAAAGACCATGCTTCCTTCCATATACCCTGAGAAGAGGTAAGGAAGAAAGAGAGGAGACCTAAGGCCCTTAAGATTAATGGCAATTAATTAGAATATGTGCATGGTCTTGATAAATAGACTCTATGCAAGCAGGTTGCAACTGAGATTTTATCCATTAGTGAATGCCAAGCTCAGCACCTAAAAAAGATAAGTTGCTTACTCATTGCATGAGCTCATCAGTAATTTTACACCTGATTTCATCTCATCCTTCCCTGAGTTCTACATGTTGCTTGTCCTTATATCTAACACTATTCTATTAGATTGGAGTATTGTTTTTTCATCCCACATGTCAAGATATTAAATACCTAGCATTATAGAGCCTCCATTTACCAAATTCTTTTCAAAGTTTTATTGATTTTGGTCTTCATAGTACATATATGAAATACGTAGGCCAGCTGTGAAGTATGCAAGGCAGCTGTGATTATTTTACCTATTTTAGAAATAAAAATGTTTTATCTAGGAAGTAGAATATTTGTAACTAGAAGCAAACTAGTATGACTTGAATTGCATATTTTTTCCCATTTCTTTCCCTTTCTTTGAAAAAACAGACTACAAGTTATATATGTCTGTATTTTTCAGGGTGTTAATACAAAGCATTTTAAGAAGGTAATACTTCCCAGAAAATATTGGATACACGGATTATCAAAAAGGTGCTTAATGTATAATGAATGTGTGCTTCACTAAAGCAAAAAGTATTCAGCACTGTACAGCATGTGATTTTTGAGCATGGAGTTGAACAGACTTTTGCCTCTAAATATCTAGTTTAGGCAAAGATCAAGCATTCACTTGGCAGAATCCAGCCGGTCACCAAGAGTCAGAAGAAACAGTAAGATGATGGTCTAAATTATAAATAGTTACAGAAATAATCCACAGCCCTATGGACTTTACCTCACAGGTCCTTTGAATTCTTTATCCTCTCAAACCTGACAAGCCCCATTCTCTCATAGGCGTATGTGAATCATCTGACCTAATCTTTCCTTACCTCCCATCAAGCCATTACAGTTTCCCTTTCTTTCATAGTATCCATATTTCTTATCTGTGAATATTTATTTCCCAAGGAAAAGTCTGGAGTATTTTTATGTCCTCTTGCCTAAGGGTATATTATGAGCACCAGTGTCTCCTGGAACCTTAGGCTTCCTCCAGAGACCTTTTTGTATAAGCCTCTTCAGTGTCCAAGTTTAGTATGGATATCCTTGGTTTTCAAATCCGCTTATGGATCATTGTTCCACTTTCCCACATGAGGAGTTTCCTGCAGCACCCTGGGTTTCCTGCAGAAGACATCCTTCCCTCTCAGAAATACTAGGTCCCAATAGGTCTCTTCTGCTTATCCTTAAGCCACTGTAGAAAATTCCTTCCTTCAGCAAGGCACTGCTCACGCCAACGCTCCAAAGTTCTGTTGACTCTTTACAGTAACTTTGTGAGAAAGATAACTAAATGGATTCTAGAACTAAAATATTAAGTATACCAAAGGAAAAAATAGAATACATTTTTGGCAGAACAAGAAGCTGCTTTAAGCCCAGCCCAAGGCAGGAGGATTGCCTGAGCTCAGAAATTCAAGACTGGCCTAAGCAAGAGAGAGATTCCATCTCTACAAAAAATAGAAAAACTGTCCAGGTGTTGTGGCAGATGCCTGTAGTTCCAGCTACTCTGGAGGCTGAGGCAAGAGGATTGCTCAAGCCCAAGAGTTTGAGGTTGCTGTGAGCTATCATACCATGGCACTCTACCAAGGGCAGCAGAATGAGATTCTGTTTCAAAAATAAATAAATAAATAAGAAGTTGCCTTAGTACCTTGTATCCCTGGTATACAACCCAAGCTCTTTCTAACCCAGGCTCTGACTGCCTGAGGAATAATCTGATTTCATGAAACATGGCCTATCCCTCCTAACACAGCCTGGGAGGTGGGGGGGAGGTATTTTCAAAGGCATTATTAAATTCATAAGCATTTTGAAAATGCAAAAATGTGCCAATACAAATTTTAAGACAGGTTTTTCCTTATCTGGTATTAACTATATACTAAACATTTATTTGGGGAATCACAAACAGTAAAGTATTAATGTCAGAAACTCTTCCTACAGTATGACAAATTGTGTGTGTTTTCTGTGTCCTACCGTACCCTCACTTATTTTTGAAGTTCCCCCTAATTCTACTTGTATCAAATTTAACTTGGGATAAAAACACACTGACAAAAGAAATATACATACTTTTCTAAGTCAAAAAGAAGTGATTGATGATTTGGAGAAAATACGTAATTTTATTCCAAAGATCCTTCCTTTTCATACTGACAATTAATTATGAGGAAGAAGTCAAACCATCTAGAATAGTTTCCTACCTTGTGTATTTTATCAGGATCCAAAGCAATTCACTGTCACAATTATATTCTACCAAGACAGTCTTCACATTGTTGGTGCAAGCATGCTTTGTTCACCACTCAAAAGAAACAGAGGAACAGTTAATAAGAAAATCACAAGTCTTACTTTTACCACGACTAGTTCAGTGATGGGTAAGTTGCTGCATCTTCTGAATTTGAGTTTCCCCAGTGGGCAAGTGAGGTGGATGGTCCTGAGTCTGTGAAAGCTCCAGCTTTCTATGGCTCTAGAATTTTGCAAAATGAGCTGCAAGGCTAGGCCTTATGTGCTATGGTCAGCCCCCACTGCCTACAAAATTACAGTGGTTTAAAGCCTTCCTTTCCAGATTATTATCAGAGCCTGAGATTCCTCAGCTCTAGAGGTTTGGTCCTACTTAGGAGACCCCAGGGGATTCCTCTCATCTTTCATCAGAGGGAGCAGAGAACTTTCTCAGCCAACTTTGTAATTTGCTCTCATTAGTTATAGGGCTTAGGGTAGCATGTGACTTGTAAAACTCTTCTGGGAATCTCTGGGGATTTGAAAGTTGCCAAGTTCATATCCTGACCATAAACAGGGCTTCCTACTCTATAAGGTTTGTTTGAACAGGGACAGTGAATCAAAGTTGCAGCCCTAATGGTCATTCAAGTCACTCTTCTACTGACGAACTTGCTTTCCTTGGCCAGACAGTAGTCAGGTTCCTCCAAGATCTCTTCTCAATTAGACCTTGAACTTGGGCTTCAGTGTCCGTCCTTGTGGGGCCTGCATCACCCAGCTGATGCAGAACCTTACTAAGTCAGTTTGGAAAGAGTTTCCTCCCCTTGACATCTGGTCATCCTTAATATCTGTTCAATTCCTCATCCCCTTCCCTCTCCAGGTGGTACCTGCTCACCCTGACCTGCCCCCAGCAAGGGCCCTACTAGATCAGTTTAGGAAGATTTCCCCCTTATCCTGGAGATTTCTTCTTAATAATTTTCCACTCACTGACATGACCCATTTTTGGTTATAGATCCCCACTTTTTGATACTTTATTCAAAATTGACTTTGGGTTTAAACTGACATTTGTTTTCCTCTATTGCAGTATTTCCTGAATAAAATCCCTTTTGCTATTTTAAACTACAGTATGGCTGTGGTTTTTATTAAATACCACTCACCACAAACACACTCATTCTTCTCCTCTAATCACTGACTCCTTTCTTGGGTATTTAAGAAGGAACCTACAGCATGTGAAAGACTGCTCTGAGCATTTTGGGAGAATTCAGAGAAGTATAAGGAGGATATTTGTAGGAAGGGTATCTGCTCACAAGGGGTTGATACCTCTGTGGAGGAAAGAAGATGGTGCCCATAAAAGTGAATTGTACCATAGTAAGCTGAGGACCAAAACAAGATAAAAACAATGGGACCAAGGTGGTCAGAAAGTGCCATGGAAAAGATATGTTGAGAAGGAGTTCTGAGAATAAGAAAGGTTGAAATTCCAGCTTCTGGTAGTGTGTAAGATCTTGTGACAGAGTTCTAAGTAGGCAATGACTATATAAAATTGACTAAATGAATATATTTAAAAGTATCAAACATATACTATGATAATCAGAGTTTTAAAATACTTAATATATGTATATGAATGGGAAAAAAGTATATGAAAATACACTGAGTGTTATCATTCATTACAAAATATAAATTACAAACACAATATGATTTTTCCATACATTATTCAAAGAGTTAATATTTTAACAAAAGATTGAACATACTACTAGTTGGTGAGGGACTGAAATAACTATAACTCACACACTGCCATTAAAGATGTATAAATTATACAATAGCTTAGGATTTCAAAAAATAGTTTGTCAATATTGCAAAAAGTTTAATCTATTCAGGTTCCAGTGCAGGAGGTATATATTCACTTTTCTCTGCCCCTTCTCTCCAAATGCAATCATAAAATGAGCCTGAAAGGTAAAGGGAAGAAGAAGGCCTGACCACAAGCCTTGGGTTTATTTTTAGATCCCATATATTCTAGACAGGGATGTGGGGAGCCCCTGCAGTTTGTTCAGCTGTCAACAGGCATAGTCAAAAAACAGAAGGAAGGAAAAGAAGTTTGTTCTCTCTGGCCAGAGGAATAGAAGAAAGTTAGCCCAGCAGGGGTTTAATTGTGATATTCACCATTAAGGGCAGTCTGAGCTCTAATTTGCCTGCAGCTGCCCACCAGCAAACTGGAATCTGAACTTAATCCCTATCTCACATCACCATTTAGGCCTCAGCTGGACACAGTAACAGTGTGACAGAGCCTAGGAGGCAACACATCCTCTGCCTTGAGCAGCTGGCAGCAACGGGCTGATCATAGACAGGAAAACCCAGGAAGGTCAACCCTATAAGCTTGTTTTTACTTTTTCCTTAAGCATTTGGTACAATCAACTAATAAAACCATCTGAATCTGGATTTCTCTTTCTAGAAAGTTGAATAGTTTGAAATCCTCCTTTTAAAACAAAATTTGAGCTATTGGGATTTTCCATTTTTGTTCCTTTTAATATGTTATGCTTTTAAGTGAATTTTTTAATCTAAGTTTCCCAACTTAACTAACTTGTTCACATAGGATCTTATTATATTCTAATTATCTGTAGGCTTCAAATTAATATTCCCTTTTTTATAACTGCTTTTGGTGACTCCTTTCTCTACTTTTCTTTTCTTTCTTTCTTTTTTTGTTTGTTTCAAATTAATATGGGAATACTAATGTTTAGGTTACATTGTTTTCAATTCCAAGGTAAAATTGAAGTTGTAGTTGAGCCCTTCAAAGGTGGCGGGCTGAACACCCTCACATTGTGCACATTAGGTGAAATCCGGCCAATTGCCCTGTCTCTTCCGGGCAGCCCCTTCCTTTTCCCTCCTCTCTTCTCTCCGTTCCTAGACTATATTTGTGTTTTATCTTTCATGTGGGTGTGTAGTTATTTATATATTGGTTTCATATTAGTATTGAGTACATTGGATACTTGTTTTTCCATTCATGAGATACTTTACTCAGAAGAATATGTTTCAACCCATCCAGGTAAACACAATAGATGTAAAGTCTCCATCTTTTCTTATTGCTGAATAGTATTCCATGGTATACATATACCACAGTTTCTTAATCCATTCATGGGTTGATGGACACTTGAGTTCCCTCTACAACTTGGCAATTGAGAATTAAGCTGCAGTAAACATTCTATTGCAAATGTCCTTGTGGTAAAGTGATTTTTGTTCTTCTGGGTAGATACCTAGTAATGGAATTGTGTGATCAAATGAAAGGTTGACTTTTAGTTCTTTAAGAATTCTTCAGACTTCTTTCCATAAAGTTTGTATTAATTTGCAATCCCACCAGCAGTGTAAAAGTGGTCCCTTCTCTCCACATCCACACCAGCATCTGCAGCTTTGGGACTTTATGATGTGGGCTATTCTTTCTGGGGTGAGGTGACATCTCAGATTGGTTTTGATTTACCTTTCTACGATGATTAGGGACGATGAGCATTTTTTCATGTGTTTGTTGGCCATTTATCTGTCATTCTCAAAGAAGTTTCTATTCAAGTCTCTTGCCCACTTACAAATGGAGTTGTTTGCTTGTTGATTAATTTGAGTTCTCTGTAGATTCTAGTTATCAGCCCTTTGTCAGATTTATAACAAGCAAATATCTTCTCCCATTCTGAAGGTTGCCTGTTTGCTTTAGCTGTGGTATCCCTAACTGTGCAGAGGCTTTTTAACTTGATAAAGTCTCATTTATTTATTTTTGGTGTTGTGTAATTGCCAGAGGGATCTTCTTCATAAAATCTTTTCCCTGGCCAATTTTGTCAAGTGTTTTTCCCCACACTCTTTTCTACAATTTTTATTGTTTTGGCTAAGCAGTTCTCCTAGCACCATTTATTAAATAGGGATTCTTTTCCCCAGTGCATGCATTTGTTTGGTTTATCAAAAGTCAAATGGTGATATGTGGCTGGGTTGAGCTCAAGATGCTCTATTCTATTCCATAGATCTATATCTATATTTTTGTGCCAGTACCATGCTGTTTTGATCACTATAGACTTGTACTATAACCTGAAGTCTGGTAACATGATGCCTCCAGGTTTGTTTTTATTTCTAAATATTGTATTGGCTATTTCGTTTTTCCTCTTTCCATATAAAATGAAGTACTATATTTTCAAGTTATTCAAAGTATGACATCATTGATTTGATGGGGATTGCATTCAATCTGTAGATTTCTTTGGGAAGTATGGAAATTTTGACAATGTTGATTCTTCCCAGCCATGAGCATGGTATGTTCTCCAACTTGTTAACATCCTTTGCTATTTCGTTTCTCAAAGTTTCATAGTTCTTTTTATAGAGCTCCTTCACAACCTTTGTTGGATATATCCCCAGGTTATTTCGTCTTCTTTTGAGCTGCTGTAAAAGGAATTGAGTCTTTGATTTTATTCTCAGCTTAATTGTTATTGGCATATATGAAGCCCTCTGATTTGTGGAAATTGCAATGCTACTGTATTCGTTGATGATTTCTCAGAACTTTGTAGTTGAGTTCCTGGGGTTTTCCAGGTATACAATCTTGTTATCCACAAAGAGCAAGAGTTTGACCTCATCTGTCCCCATTTGAATGCCCTTGATCTCCTTCTCATGACTGAGTGATGGCTAGGACCTCCAGTATTATGCTGAATAGCAGCGTTAACAGTGGGCATCCACTCCTTTCTCTTTATTGCTGATAAGTCTTGTAAAGGATTTATCAATTTCTCTAAGAACTTCAAAGACCTCAATTTTAACATTGGTGATTTTCTTTTTTTCCTTAATTTATTGCTTGTTATTCATATATTTATTATTTTCTTTCTTCTCTTTAATTTTGGATCAGGTTGGCTTTTTCTCTTATATTTGAATTTTTAGGGAAGAATCATGTTTTTAATATTGTCTTCTTTTCTAATAAAAGAATTTAAAACTATAAATTAGCCTTGAGCAATTTTTAGTGAATTTTACAATAATAAAGTTTTTGTTTTCATCATTCAGATGGAAATGTTTTAAAATTGAACTTGTATACCTTTTTTTAACTGTGAAACATAACGAGACATAACGAGACATCTATTAGCTTGGCTTTATTTATCTGCCCACCACTTGCACTAATTACTGCAACCACAGATTGCTATACTGGTTGGCCCAGCTAATATCCATGGTCTTCTTAGATTGAGGAATGGATTGAGACGGTAGGATATTTAACCAGCAATGGAGTGGGTAGTGATGTTATGCATAAATTAGGAAAGGGGGAGTTAAGAATAGCCCACATCGCAAAGTCTTAAAGCTAAAGATGCTGCTTGGATGTGAAGGGAAGGGAGGACTTTTACACTGCTGATGGGACTGCAAACTAATAAAACTTTTTTGGAAAGAAGTATGAAGAATCCTCAAAGGACTCAAATTAGACGTCCCATTTGATCCTACAATCCCATTACTAGGCATCTACCCAGAAGAAAAAAAATACTTTATCATAAGGATATTTACACTAGACTGTATTGTAGCTCAATTTACAATCACCAAAATGTGGAAACAACACAAATGCCCACCAACCCAGGAATGGGTCACAAACTATGGTATATGTATACCATGGAATACTATTCAGCCATTAAAAATGGAGACTTTATATCTTTTGTATTAACCTGGATGGAGTTGGAACATATTCTTCTTAGTAAAGTATCACAAGAATGGAGAAGCAAGAATCCAATATACTCAATTCTAATATGAAGCCAGTGTATGATCTAATATACATCCACATAAGAGAAAAACTCAAATCAATTCAAGGTGGGGAATGGGGGAACAAGGGAGTGGAGAGAGGGGAGGAGGGTGGAGTATGGGAGTTACAGTGTATGATACCTCTCTTGGGGACTAGATACAATTATAAAAGAGAGTTTATATAATAAATGAAAACAGTGTAACCTAATGCTTTGTACCCTCAATGAATCAGAACAAATAAAATAATAAATAAATAATAAACAAAAAAGAATATTGTGAAGAAATCCAGTGATTCCTCCTATAGATAAAAATTATGAAACATAGGCAAAATATTTAAAAAAGTGATTTGAAATCAATGGAAAATAAACAACAGAAATCAGAAACCTGAGAAGCAGTTAATATTAAAACATTGTTACTTTGTCATATTGGGTAAGAATTGTGAGTTTGTGGGCAGTGCCTGTGGCTCAAAAGGGGCTCATAAAGGGGCGCCAGCCCCATACATCAGAGGTGGCAGTTTCAAACCCAGCCTCTGCCAAAAAAAAAAAAAAAAAGAATTGTGAGTTAGAAGCTTTCTTGCCTACAAGCAGTCCCAAGCACACCCCACCTAACTCTCAAGATGGTAGGTAACAGAATTTAAAGCAGCATCAAAATTGGATGTGTAAAAGGGAAATTGTATAAATGAGAAAGCCACAGAAGAGATGAAATACAGAATGTGATTATTATCTCTTCCCAAAGCTCTGATTTATCACAGGGAGCCTAGTGAGAGAGAAAAACAAAAAAGGAGAGAGGAGTCACTCGAGTGAATGACTTTCTCTTGGTGATAATTGCGAATGTGATCTGCCTTTGACTGAGTGTGTTTACTGACTACTACATGATTGGAAGGCTGCCAATGGACAGCTTGTTGATTTGAGTTGTCAGACAACTGAACTCAGGAGCACCAAACCCCCCAGGAGTTAGGGAAATAGAGAGAGAAAGAGTCTCAGGATCTGAGAGTAAGCTGTATAGACATTTGCTGAGGGCTAAATCACATAAGCAGATGCAAAACTGCAAGTACAGATTGGAGACAACCAGGAGACAGGACTAGAAGGAAAGACAAAGGAAAAGAAGCAGCATCTCGGAGCCAAAGAGAGCAGTGACATCAATTGCTCCAAGCAGTAAGTGAGAAATACTTTGCATTTTTAGTCCAGAGAAGTTAACTGCTTGCTAAAAAAAAATCAAGCAAACAAACCCTCAGAAAAAGAAACACAATAGATTTCAGAATCGCTACAAAGTCTTTTCAAACATGTTTAGTTCTCAACCAAAAATGTTTAATTATACAAAATTTTAGTAAAGTGCAATCTATACTCAGGAAAAAAAATAGTATCGAACCACCCACAAGTGAGCTCATGTTTTGATTTTGCAGTATTCACATTAGGTGTCAAAAATATACTCAAGGAGTGAAAGGGAAATATGATGATAAGGACCAAACAAGTGGATAATTAGTAGAGAAATGGAAATTATAAAAAAAATTAGAAACCTAGATCTGAAAATATGATAGCTGAGCTGAAAAATTCATGAAATGAACTCAACAGCAGAATGGAGATGAGAAAAGAAAGATGAATTTGAAGCTAAATCAGTATCAATTACCTGATCTGATGAATACAGGGTGGAAAAACAGAAACAAAATGAAAAACTCTTCAAGACTTTTGAGACAGAATTAAATGGTCCAATATATGTGTAATTAGAATCTCAGAAGGAGACAAAGAAAAAGAAAGATTTTTGAAGAAATAGTAAGTGAAAACTTCTCAATTTAGTGGAAAATATTAGCTCTCTCATTTAATATGCTTAGAAAACCACAAGTAAATTATAATCAAATTTATATATTGAAGACAAAATATTGAAACAAGAGAAAAATGACCCATTACATAGAGCATAGTAACAAAACATTTAATGGCAACGTTCTTTTCAGTAACTATGGAGAATGGAGACACTGAAAATGACATATTGAAAGGTGAAAGACAAAATCCTTGATAACCAGTAATTTTATATTCAGCAGAAGTACATTGCACAAATAAAAGAGAAATGAAGACATTTTCAAGTAAATAAAACTGTAGGTAACGTGTTACTGGCACACCGGCTCTATGTACCATGGATAAGAAGGACTATGGGAAGTCCTTCAGGCTGAAGGAAAATGAAATTCTCATTTTCACCCAGAAATGCAAAAATGAATGAAGAATCCTGAAAATAATAAATATTCATTAAATGTAAAATATTACATATACATATGTAATTTTTTTCTAAATGCTTTATAATACAGAAATTTACATAAAAGGATCTGTGCCATTGCCAATTTTCTCCATTTATCTGGAAATAATTTAACTGGAAATCATTTTAAGGAAATTATTTTTAAAATATATGCTATCTTCTCTAGACAAACAACTAAAACAATGGTACAAGAAAATATTACAGTAACAAAGCCAGTAGTTAGTTATACCCACGTTATTTGGTGTTTCTACATCTTACTCATCTTTTGTATCCTCTGAACCAATACTGGGTACCAGGGAACATACTGTAATTATGAGGTTAGTCTTCTTGAGTCTGTTTGCTACTGTGCCACCTGTTACCTCAAGTAAGTTACTTAATTTTTACATGCTTCAATTTTCTTATCTGAAAAATAGGGATAATAAATAATTATCCTTACATATTACATTAAATCTATATAATCATGTCAGTTGTTTCAACTCTATCGGATTCAGTTTCCTCTTCTATAAAATGTAATTGTTAATATTATCTCATTAAGTGGTTATACATTTCAAAAGATTCATCATGTGAAAGTAATTAATGTAATATTTGACACATAATAGATATGTAAATTATTGTTTGAATCATGATCCTAGCATCTCTTTGTTCACATTCCCCAAAAGGATATTCCTGAATAATGATAAGAGGGAGGCACAATTAGATGTACTTCCTGAAGTGGTGCCCACTGGGACTGGGGAATCCCCAGAGAGACGAGCTGTTTGGATAGGAGTATATGTGAGTCACTACTTAGAGCTAGTGGAAAGTGAGACCTGCTCTCATTACGAGCATCTTTGGGTGAGTGAAGAATCCTCCCTTTCCCAATTTCTCCCATTCTTTGATTCACAGTGGATCTTTGCAAGGCAGCAGAGCCTTCTGGCTGATCTTTGGGCTGAGAGACCAACTTGCCCTGAGCTCTGATTCTCTCTTCAGCACTCAGTACGGCATCACATGTAAAATTAGCCTTCCCTACCTTGCCCAAGGAATTTGGAAAGGGTTAAAAATGGCTTCCAAGAAGGGTTGTACAGATGCAAATGAGTGCCACTGACCAAGTTGTATCTCAGTCTATACTGTGTGAGTGAGTGTCCCACAGAATTTGAGGAGAGTTATCACTTCAGGGGAGAAATGTTAGATTAGGTCTCACCATACTTGTTCTTGCCACCTGGTTCTGTGTGACTTCAAGGAAGTCACTTCACCTCTCTTAGCCTTTGTTGACTGATCTATAAAATAATGTCCATCAAACCCTCTACCTCCACCTCAAATTCTAATAGGCAATATGTTTATGTCCACATGTGTATTCTTATGTGGCTGTGCATACATAGATCAGTATGAATATATATGTCATCATGTCTCTACAAATTGTGTGTTATACAAATACACATGTATTTGTGATATAAGTGCATGACTAATATATCTGCAGAGATGGTCATTAGTGGTAAAT
>NW_003852486.1:1983145-1992310 GCF_000181295.1 Otolemur garnettii | reverse complement strand
ATCACTCTGAAGTTTGAAATCAGTCTAAATCAGAGCTTCCTTTTCAAGTTACAACAGGCACAAGGAAAAGAGAATCCATGTCCTCCTGCCTTTGAAAGAAGCTGGGCATCTGTTTACAAGGTGGAAAGGAAGCAACAAATCAATGAGGGCCGTCCCTCAGAATGGGGCCGACCAACGGGACCTCCTGGAGGGGTTTTGTCTTCCTGGGCTTCTCCAGCTTTGGAGAGCTGCAACTCCTGCTTTTTGCCTTGTTCCTCTCTCTATATGTCATCACCCTGACCAGCAATGTCTTCATTATTGTAGTCATTCGGCTGGACAGCCATCTGCACACCCCCATGTACCTCTTCCTTTCCTTTCTATCCTTCTCCGAGACCTGCTACACTTTGGGCATCATCCCTAGGATGCTCTCTGGCCTGGCAATGGGGAACCAGACTATCTCCTATGTGGGCTGTGCTGCCCAGATGTTCTTCTCTGCCTCCTGGGCCTGTACCAACTGCTTCCTCCTGGCTGTCATGGGCTTCGACAGATATGTGGCCATCTGTTTTCCACTGCACTATGCCAGTCGCATGAATCCTGCCCTCTGTGGCCAGCTGATTGGTACCTCCTTCCTGAGTGGATATTTCTTTGGACTGGGAATGACGTTGGTAATTTTCCGCCTCTCATTCTGCAGCTCCCATGAGATCCAGCACTTTTTCTGTGATACCCCACCAGTACTGAGCCTAGCTTGTGGGGATACAGGACTGAGTGAGCTGGGGATCCTCATTCTCAGCCTTCTGGTCCTCCTGGTTTCCTTCTTCTTCATCACCATCTCCTACGCCTACATCCTGGCAGCGATCCTGAGGATCCCTTCTGCCGAGGGGCGGAAGAAGGCCTTCTCTACCTGCGCCTCACACTTCACCGTGGTCATTATTCACTATGGTTGTGCTTCCTTCATGTACCTGAGGCCCAAAGCCAGCTACTCCCTGGAGCGAGATCAGCTCATTGCTGTCACCTATACTGTGGTGACCCCTCTCCTCAACCCCATTGTATATAGTCTAAGGAATCGGGCTGTGCAGGCAGCTCTAAGAAATGCTTTCCAAGGGAGGCTGCTGGGTAAAGGGTGAAGGCTAGCCCATAGGGACACTCTCCCATGAAAAGGCTGGGCATGGATCAGGAACCCAGGCCAACAGGCCAGATACTCAGGGGCTCAGGCCAAAGCTGTCTCATTCTCAAGCCACTGGCACAACCCCATCTTGCCTCCTGCTCTTCCTCCAGGTAGTGGGATGCAGAAGCCTTTGTTAAAGGGCTGGACAGGATGCATCTTAGACTAAGGAAGGATTAACTTCCAAGCAGAGAAATATATTGACACTAAAGATTGTAACCGAGTGATAATATTCACATATTGGAAAGTGGGCTCTTTGTATACAATGCTAGCAGTTTTACACAAGGTGAAGGAATGATCTAAGAATTCTCACTGGTAAGTGACATCATCATCTTTCGCAAGTCAGATCAGAGTGTCAAAATTTAAACCTGTTCAGACCAAACCTGGCTTGAAAATTTTTGAAGGAAGCATCGCCTTTTCTTGCTTTTTCGTTTAATTCTTAACTTTATAAACAGTTGCACTGACTCTAATAGGAGAAAGAAATAAATTCAAGTATATATTCTTTATATCACATTAATATTTAAGAGGAAGTTCAGGCTCACTAAAATCCCCGACTCAAACATTATAAAAGGTATCCATGTAACAAAAACATTTGTATACCCTTAATCTTTTGAAATTTTAAAAAGAGGAAATGCAGGGGCTCGGAGGACAAGAAGGGGCCCCCCTATGTTGGGATCTTGCCATTCTGAGAGCAGTAACATCAGCTATGATGGTGATGTACGTAAAAGGGACAGATTGGGAAGAAAACAAGTGTTATGCTGATCTCTGTGGGGTTTCACTTTGCAGGCTAAAATACTGATATTCTGGGGAATGTGAAATATCTTTATTTTCATTTGCATTCAATACAATTGTAAGAATTGAAACATATCTTAAACCTCAAAAGAAATTATGTGTAGATGACCTTGGATGTTACTTATCTATTCTGTCATGACTCTTCTTTACAGTGTAATCAGCTGCCCTCTCCAGATGATGATAAAGTTCTCAGAAATACATTTAATTTAACTTTGTCCTATTTAAAAAATATTGCTTTTAAAATAAGAAGTACTTTATTTTATAATCATAACAAAACAAAATGATAAATAAATGCCAAACACACACACACACACAAAATAGAGACCTTGGTACCCTTCTGCAGCCACTAGTTGCATACTAAAAAAATCCCTAGCCTCCTGTCCTACTGCTCTTAACCCTTCTAGCCTGCCTCACCACCCAGTTAGAGGTTTTTCAGATCCTGCAATAAATGTAATAAACACACTCACACACACACACACACACACACAACTATTTTTTCATCTTCCACGTTTGCCCGTCCCTTTCATCTCCCAGGACCTCCCACCACACTAAGATTTTTTATCATCCATAGGAGCTGCTGATCCGTTGCCAAAGTAGGAATTGGTGAAGCCAACGTAGTCATAGCCAGCAGGATGGCTGCGGCCCCGTGGGTCCATGTACTGCTGCATATGTACGGTACAGAATGACACTTGCTCTGGGGTTAGGGCCTGAAAGGCATAGAAAAAGATACAGTGACAGGAATTCAAAACAGCTGGTCCCTTGGGGCTTCCCCTGTGCCATAAACGCAGGAGGAAGGGAGACTTTTGCAGGAGCAGCAAACCCTGCTCCAAGTCCACATCTTTCTCATAAATCATAATTTCTAACGAGCAAGACCAATGCATCTGTTCAACTTAGCTCTTTACTAAAGAAAAAAGCCCACTCCCCTTGACCATTCTGTGCGTCTCATTCCATGCACGTGGCTTACTGAATAGAAGGAGTAAGAAAGAGTCCTGAACACTGACTTGCAGATTTTGGATCAACTCTGATGTGCAGTAGAGAGCTACTGTAGGATTTTCGAGCTGGGTCTATAAGAAATGAAGTGGTGACTAATGCAAATGACATTCTGTACACTGGGAGGTATGAGGAAAGGAATGGGCAGGAGTGGGGGGCAGCCAGGGGGGGTCATAAAATGCAGACCAGGTGATCATAAGATGCAGACTGTGCAGAGGATTCGTGGGGAAGGTGACCAGAATCTGACCTGCTTCATGTCCTCTTTGGTAATGTAGGCCTTGCCCTCCGCCAGGGCTTGGAAAGCACTCTCTACGTCATCGCTGGACTTGATGTTCTCTGATTCCTTGTCAATCAGGAAGGAGGTGTAGTCCTCTAGTGTGACATAACCCTTCCTGTGGGGGAAATGGAGGAGGAGCTGTGCTCTCTCGGGTCACAGCAGGAGGAAGAGGGCCTCCTTATTCCACCCTCTGTGGACACTCATTGTGTCAGGGACAGAGGGAGGCCTGACTCTCTAGTGCCTCTTCCAGCTAGCTGACACTCTGGGTGATACTCCCCATTTGACCCTCTCCTCACGCTTTTACGGATAAATGATCACTGTTTACTAAGCTGCCGACTCTTGGGCCATTCATTCAGCCTGACTCTTCACATGGTTTTGGAATTTCCCATCAGCACCAGTCTCCTGATACCTCAAATAATTTCTGATCTTCTTTAGTCCTTGGTATTAGAAAGACTTTAGTCCCTAACAGCAACTTGAACCCTCTATTAATCCACCACACCCTGGAAAGCACACAATCTCCACCCACCCCTTCTGCTGGGCTCTGAATCATCCACGTCTTCTTAACACTTCCTATAGGGATTCTTTTCTCAAGTCTCACCCTCAGAAAAACCTGAAATTTAGGGATCAAACACAGATAATGAATTGGGCAAACTGCAGACCTAGTGCCTGTGTTGAAGTCAGTGCTGTTTACTTCTGAGTTAATCTGAAAGGTGTACCAAGCGTTGCCCACATCACCGTGGTTGCCTGTATCTTCCTGTCTTCAGATTTCATGTTATATGGATCATTTTTCTCTCTGTACATCTCCCAAAAAGCCTCAGTCCCTCCTGTCGTCTGACTCTGGGTATCCCTCCTACCTCCCTGGGTCCACAGCATTCAGGAACTTCTGGAACTTGGGCTCAGGTTCACCCTCCTCCACCATGGGCAGGTAGTAGTTAAGTCCTCGCAGGCAGGACCGGAATTCTTTGTGAGTCAAGCGTCCTGTCAAATTCTCATCAAAGTGCCTAAAGAATATAAAGGGTTATATCAAGCTCAATAGAGAACCAAACTGGAGCAGAAAGGAGCGCGCTTACTGCATCAGTCAGAGCTTTATTAACATCTCATAAAGCTGTCAGAGAACTGAGCACAGAGCCTGGCTGGGTCTCTTGTGCGTTTTTTATTTTTTAACCAAGTGGATAGAGGTAAAAAGATAAAACATTGAGAATGAAAGGAATGTTTTTTTGTTTTGTTTTGTTTTTTGAGATAGTGTTTCACTTTGTCATCCTCAGTAGAGTGCCATGGCATCATAGCTCACAGCAACCTCAAACTCTTGGGTTCAAGTGTTCCTCTTGCCTCAGCCTCCCAAGTAGCTGGGACTACAGGCACCCACCGCAACCCCTGGCTATTGTTTTTTTATTTTTTTTAGAGATGGGGTTCTGGCTCTTGCTCAGGCTGGTCATGAACTTGCAAGCTCAGGCAATCCACCTGCCTCAGCCTCCCAGAGTGCTAGGATTACAGGTGTGAGCCACCTCACCTGGCCAAGGAATGTATTTTTTTTTTTATTTTTGTTTTGAGACAGAGTCTCATTATGTTCCCCTCAGTGGAGAGCTGTGGCATTACAGCTCACGGCAACCTCAAACTCTTGGGCTTAAACCATTCTCTTGCCTCAGCCTCCCAAGTAGCTGGGTCTACAGGAGCCTGCCACAATGCCTGGCTTTTTTTTTTTTTTATTGTAGTTGTCATTGTTGTTTAGCAGGCCCAGGCCAGGCTCTAATCTGCCAGCCACGTTGCATGTGGCTGGCACCATAACCACTGAGCTATGGTTGCCAAGCCTAGAAATGTATTTTTTAGGAGCAAAAATTTCACAAGAATATTGTATTTAAATCTAGGACTGAAACTAATTAGTATATCCAGGTCTTCATTAAGATCCCACCAAGCCACACAGAGTGGCAAGAATAGTAGCTATTTGTAGACTCATTCTGAATGGTCTGGTAAACAGAAAGAGTGGTGAAATCATACTCACTTATAGATTGTGCTAAACTCTTTTAGTGTCTCTTCACTCACACCTATGGTGTCCCTGAAAGGAAAAGCATGAATTAACCTCTGTATATAAACCACAGGATAGGAGAGGCCATGCCACATAAAAGAAAGAGCAATCTTAATGGACAACTTACTAATTGAATAATCTAGTTCAGGGGTTGGCAAACTATGGTCCAGGGGCCAAATATAGCCTGCCACCTGCTTTTGTGCAGGCATGAACCAAGAGTGGGTTTTTTTTTTTTTTTACATTTTCATATGGTTGAATAAAATAAAAAGAATATATTTTATGAAACATGAAATTCAAATTTCAGTGCCCATAAATAAAGTTTTACTGGAACACAATCACGCTCATCAATTTCTGAATTATCTACGGCTGTCTTTTCATTAAAATAGCAGAGTTGAAAAGTTACAACAGAAACTATATGACTCACAGTCTAAATTATGTCTTATCAGGCCCTTGACAAGAAAAATGGTGCCAATCCCTGAGCTGGATAAAAATGTTGCCAAAAAGTTATTGAGACCAGGGCAGTGCCTGTGGCTCAAAGGAGTAGGGTGCCGGCCCCATGTACTGGAGGTGGCGGGTTCAAACTCAGCCCCAGCCAAAAACTGAAAGAAAAAAAAAGTTATTGAGACCTAAAGCTGCAATGATATAACTGATTTTTTTAGAAAGACTAGTTTCTATTTTTCTGTTCTATTCAGCCATATTTTGAATGTTTCTTCTATTCTGGATGTTATATTTTAGGTAAAGTTTTATAAAGGGGATTTTATTTTTTCTGGGATCACGTAAGGTGGGTAAGAGACTCTAAGAAATTGGATGCAAGAGTCGGTTGTTGCCCAGACAGGGTAGACTCAGGGCCATGAGGCACCCTTTTATTTTAGACAGAAGTCAGTATAAAGAGAAATAGTCATTTTGTGGGGCAGTACAAAGAGAACAGTGGTTTGAGAGAAGGTGGGTGCATTATCTCTGGAGCAGTTCTTGTGTCTAGCAGTGCATATCCTAGCCCTCAGTTAAGCCCCTAATACCTACCACCACCTGCCCTCCTGCCCTGCCCACAGCCCCCAGTACTTGGCCTGGATCTGCTGCTCCAGGTTGCGCTGCATCCGCGTCGCCAGCTGGTGGAGCTGGTCCCACTGCTGGGCCAGTCCAATGGTGCTGTACTTGATGTCGAGAACCAGAGCCTCTTCCAAGTTGTCCCCCAGGTCCTCGATCTTGGTCAGCTGACGCTTCATGGCCTGGATCTCCTTCTGCTTTCGCTGGAAAAAAGACAGAAAGGGCAGCTAGTTACCGAGGCCACCGGCTCCAAACTTTGAGGTGGGAGGGAATATAAAGGATGTTGATGAATTAGAATTTCCCTTAATTGCTCCTTTTCAATTATTTCTAGGGATCTTCTTGTCCTCTGCGAAAAATGAACTACTCAGAAAACCCCTTTACTTCTGTAAGTCCTCATTTATGAAACAGTGGGAAGTTTTTTTGAGATTATCCCTGTCATTTAAGTATTCAGTAGTATAGAAATCTAACAGTTAGCAGTTGTATTTATACTGCTAATATAAAACAGTGGAATGCGCCGGATCCACGCATTATGGGCACCACTGATATGTGCTGGGACTTGTCTGCACCACTAACCCTGGCTGAGTTCTCAGACTCCCTGAAGCTCCCCAGTGTTCAGTTCTAGACGTCCTTCATCAGCTTGGGCTGATGTGCATGGGCCACTCTTGTCATCTAGGTACAGTACACCCCAAATTTCTGCATCTTACCCATGCTTTCTCCTTAAGAGTATTCTGTCCCCCAAGGAGAGGAGGGGCAAATTGGTTCTGATGACAGTGGGATGCAGTGAAAACAACCTTAGAAATTACAAGTTTGTGGCACTCCAAAGGTCAAATCCATCTGACATTGCAATCTTTAGCATGTACTTGCTTTTGCTAGGGAGATATTAGATTTAATTATTTTTTTTCTCCTGGAGGAGGAATAATAAAAATAAAGTTGAGGAACACTGTTATAGCCCATTGCATCACTCAAGTGTCAGAAATTCTCTAGATTCAACTGCATCATCTTACCACAACAAATAATTACAGAAACGGCCAATGCTGCAGTTTGCAGGATAGGAAATTTTGTATTTGTTTCTTTCCTTAATCACTGTGGTAACTCTAAGGTGTACCTATTAACTCCTGCGTACAGATGCAGACATTGAAGTTCAGAGATATAAGTAAATGGAGACCCATATTCATGAAGTGGTGGCCTGTGGCTAAAATTCAAATTGATGGCAGGGCTGGGACCACAAGCTTGGCTTTTTGATGTTAGGTGATTTGGGCTTGAAAGTATCACCAGAGGTTTTTTTTTTTTTTTTTTAAATTCTTACACTCTTTATAATTCTGGCAATATCTTCAGCTAATGAATAAACATTCCTTACTTTATTTGCTTCCAACTGGGATTCCAGAGTTCCTGTTTCTTTGAGCAAAGATCTAGTTAAGAACAAAAAGAAAACATTACTCCTAATACATAATATCTGAGGTCAGTATTTAACACAGACATCAACTCACAGCCCCTCAGCATTTCTGCTGCTTTTTCTCCCAAGCTATATGGGCTCCATGCAATGAAGTCCCACAAAGTTAAATTTCATTCTTTATTTTTTGAGAAAGTGTCTCACTTTGTCATCCTTAGCAGAGTGCTATGGTGTCATAGCTCACAGAAACCTCAAATTCTTGGGCTTATGTGATTCTCTTGCCTCAGCCTCCACGTAGCTGGGACTACAGGCACCTGCCACAATGCCCAGCTCTTTTTAGAGCCAAGGTCTCGCTCCTGCTCAGGCTGCTCTTGAACTCATGAGCTCAGGAAACCCACCCACCTTGGCTTCCCAGAGTGTTAGGATTACAGGTGTGAGCCACTAGGCCTCCACAAAGTTAAATTTCCACAATCAAACCCTTCTGTCTGTTGGCAGCCTTGCCAGAATAATGAGTAGGGAAGGTTTCCCTACTTCTTCTCTATCTGGAAGAATAGTCTACATGTCCTTCCTAGTTCTTATTCTCAAGTACACACTAACACAATGTAGGCCAAGAGTCAGCCTACTGACGAGGAGGTGCAGAATGAAGTATGAAGTATGAGGTTCACCTTCTCACCCCACATTGTGTTTAAACACCATTATAATACTCACCTAATGTGTGCAATGCAAGGGTATATTTCAACATAACTAAGAGTGAATTTTAAATATCTTACCATAAAAAATAAGTGAGGTGAGGGTTATATTAATCAGTTTAATTTAAGCATTCCACATTGCATATCAAATCATAACACTGTATGGTTTGATACAAATCAAATGTATATCATTATGATTTTAATTACAAATTAAAGGAAAAAATAAATGCCATCATATTGTAATGGGATGAACAGCCCTCAGCAGTAAGACGGTCTTAATTGATTCTTTAAGAATACTACAACAACATAGACAGCATAAAATAAAATACTGACCCATCCAGAAAGTAAGCCCTGGACGTGGAGGTCAGGAACAGGAATCGGAAAAGAGAAAAGGGAAGTCATATGTTAACATGGAATAGTTCAAAGATTTTCTTATTTCTTGAGATTTATGAAATATCTGAATCAAAATGTGAACCTAACCACCCACTTCCCCCAAACCTGTCCCACTCTGGGAAGCTCAGAGCTTCCTGTGAAGTCAGAACAAAGAGCACAGGCGTCGGGCACATGCTGTGTGATGGGCACACGCTGTCAGGGTATGAAATGAGAGGCGAAGGAGGGTGCACTGTGTTTTCTCTGCCTTTTAAAAGATGTTTTTAAGACAGTATACAGGATTTCTTTTTGTTCTTTGTGTGATTTATCCTTGTTATTATGTAGAAATAGCATAAATCAAGGATTGTCTGACCATCACTCTTACCCTCCAAACACCACAATTCTGACCCACCTACTATATACTGTCTACCAGCTTTGATCATTTATTTT
>NW_003852486.1:1976622-1982864 GCF_000181295.1 Otolemur garnettii | reverse complement strand
CATACTTGGAATTACAGGTAATAAGATCTGCTCCATGCACTTGTCAAGGTGGCTCAGAAAGTTAAGTGAGGTAATGGATATGGAAGTACTTTGTAAAGTGCAATGTGCAAGGCAAACATGAGGGATTTTTATTATTTTGGACTGAAATTACAATCAACAGGAAGAAAGATGAGATCAAGAAGAGAATAGAGAAGGGTACATAATGAGTTAAAGGATGAAAATCTTATTTCTTAGTTTTGCACAGACTGATTCAGACAACAGTCAATTCCAAATATAAAGCACAGGCAAGATCGGCTGCTTTTAGAGCAGGGTATATGCTGTACGAACGTCTCTTCTCCCTTTCAGTCAGATATACATGGGTTGCTACTTAAGTTTTGAGATACACAAAAATCAAGAAATGTAAAATCTGCACAGATTGAAACAAATGAAGCCCTCCCAGCATCACCAATGAGCCATACAAGTTGAAACTTGCACAGGTGAATCAGAAAGGATGCTGTTGACTGTTTCTTGGAAGTGAAATAATGGAGCATAACACATTCTGTCTCAAAACTTTTGTAGAGACCCCCTTATCCCTATAGTAAATAGTGAATGTGGCATAGAGCCCACAGGTTTGGAGGTTGCATAGCCCACCTGGTCTCCTCGATCCACTGGAGGAAGGAGCTGGCATTCTGCTCAAACTCTTGACACATCTCAAAGTTCTTGACCTGTCTTGCCTCTTCCTTTTGCAGCTCCTGCTCCCGTTCCTAAAACCCCAGTGCACATGACGGGTTCATGTTGAAGGCTTTTTGTTTGCCATAAAAGAATTGGTTGGTAGACTGAGCTGCATGTCTTTCTTCTCCCAGTCTAATGTATCTTCCATAGGCAATGCCTGGGTGCTCATATTTCTTGTAGCCCACCTCTTCGGAGCTCCAAAATGTGAGGCTAGCTCATGGCACTTCCCATAAGTATTTTCAGGAGTCTCAAACCAAGCCCAGTAATAAGTAAGTGAGGGATAAATTTAATTAAAATAAACATAAAAAAACAGCCTTAATGGGAAAGGAAGTAGCAAGAGTTGCCATTAAAAATGGTGGGGCAAGACATGATGGTAAGAGGCACTTTACCTAACAAATGCAATCAGTGTAACCTGGTTTCTTGTACCCTTAAGGAATCCCCAAAAATAAAAAATAAGGAATATAAGGTCAAAAAATGGTAATGCTATAGTGAAATTTGTCTGTTAAATGTTTTAAATGTTTCATAGTTTCAATAATAAATATCATTATAGATAGAAGATAATTACAAGTAAGCACATCAAAGGATAATTTTCCAGGTGCCTTGGATGGGGAGGAATATCTATACAGGCCTCATGAACTTGTCACAAGTCATCACTAGAACCATCTCTTGGAACTTCTGTTCGCTACTTTAAATCATTCTCCAATGCCCACAACCATGAGACTGTTCACACTGGGGAATCAGTGTATACCTGTTTAAAACTTATTTCCCAGTTTTGTTATATAGTCTTAGTTCGTGACTGTTGACCCAGCATAATTAACGGCATTTCTTTCTTTCTCAAAAGTCTCCCAACTTGGATAATAAATTCAGTGGTCATGTTTATTTCAGACAAAGGAGGTTTCTGCTGTGCCCTGAGTTACCTTAATGATGTCATGCAGGTGCTTCCAGATTCTTTCTAGCACTTCCACTGTCAACCAGGTATAAGGGCTAGAGGGCACATTTAAGGCCTTAATCTGCTGGTCGAGCTCCAGTAAATAGTTGAAGTCTGCTTGAGCCCCAGCTAAGGAGGCCAAGAAGTCCTCGTGGTCCTTCTGCAGCTGCCGGATCCCATTCAGGGAGACACAGTGTACAGGTTCTGAGACATCTTCTTCGGCATTCTCACACCAGTTGTTGAAAGCTGAGGCTTTGTGTGCAAATTCCATGAATAGCTCCTCAGCCTGCAGAGAAAATAAAGACACCTCTGTCTTTCCCAGTAACCTCTCAGAGAAAGAAAAGACTGAGAATACAAATAACACTGTGTTCACGTATTTGCAGGGTCAACAATCTAAAGGGCAGAACTAATGCTGATACCATGTGATCAGATGAACAGACACGTGAGTTACAGGCACAAACCCTGGGCCTGGCATTTTCTCACTGTATGAAGTCAGGGCTTCCATCATTTACAAATGAGGAGGCTGAATAACTTCTAATGTGGCTGCAGCTCTCAGATTCTAAGAGTGGCAAGGGTAGTTTTCAATGATACAATTGCTTATTCTAAAGTCTGTGCTCCAATTCTACCTGATACATAATATACACACAAAAATTGATGTTGAATGAATGAATGGAAAGATGATTGAATAAACAACTGGGAAAATCTGTTCTATCCTTTATCCATGTCCTCTTTTCCTCCTCTGAGCTCCTGCAGGCCACACCCTGCTGACCTCTCCTAGACTATACTAAGTTATTACCCTGTCTTTTTTCTAAACCTTGTTCAGGCATGCTATCTCCTGTCTAAAACTTTCAGACCAGTGCTTACATCTGTGTCTTGCCCTCTCGCCTGCATCCTGAGCAGCAATCTGTGCATCCCTGCATTACCGCCTGGAGTTACCCACCTCCTCTGCATAACACCAAATTGTCTATGTTAGTGAATGAGAAAACTAGCATGAGCTGTTCCCAAAAGCCAGTGATCAGAAAGTTTTAAACTTAGATGCATCAGAGATTTGGGGTTGGCAAATTTTACTTCTAAGGGGATTTATCTTGAGCAAATATAAAAATGAGTTTCCTTCCTCACACGAGGATGTTAAAGAGAAAGTGGAGGTGGGATTGCAGAGGCATTATGCTCTTACATCTTACCGCAGTCGCATTTGATCAATCTGTATGCTAAGACAGATCACTATAGAGAAAATTAACGTGGCCCTTACACAGGATAGACACAAAAAACTATGAAGTACTTCATATTATTTTTATAACGTTATGTATTGAGTGAATATTTTACAAATATTTTAAAATCAGAAAACAAAATAACAAAGCCTCTTATAGTTAGAAAATCAAGAAAAATCAGTAGGAATACAAAGTAGCTTCCTACGTGGAATGCATCATATATAAGCATAAAGCTGCTCGTTTAATTGATTCAGATTTTTACTTAAGATTTATTTCTGTAGGTCCTGTATTTTTCAATAAAGTATAAATTAACTAAGAATCCAGACTGATTTTTACTCGTGTATTTATTTCCTAATTTCCTTAACTATCTGTCTTGTTTCCAGTTCTGATTTCAAGATTGTTCTTGTTTTTCAGCACCAAAGGAAGCAAGAAAAGCTTCACCTTTCTCTGTCACACCCATTGTAATAAAAGGACTAGTTCTATAAAATTTGGATTCAGGCAAAGGCTGTACTCAAGGATCTGGAAGGCCACATGTGGCCCCCAGGCCCCAGGTTCCCCATCCCGGGCTGATCATACTGATTTTCGCTTGTTATTGATATCTTTTATGATCAACATCCAATATCTTGGCAGCCACACTGAGAATAAATAGCATTTCATTCACTATATCTATAGGAAACTTAGGGGCTTATATTGCATTTTAGACCCTCTGTCTTTTTAAATAGTAATAACACAAAAACCCAAGAGAGGGTGGTACTATTACCCTATTTCCTACATGGGAGAATCAAGATTCGGAGATATGTTAACACATACACAAGGTCTCTACCTGGGGAAGGTCAATACAAGTTGAAAATATGCTTTCTGCTTATTTGTCCAGTGCTTCATCTATTTGAGAATAGCGTAAGGAAGGACAACTTGCCTGCCAGCCAGTCTTAATTCTGTCACACACAAAGACCTTCCATCCTCTTGTCTCACCCACTTCTTCCCCTGTAATTGCCTGGGTTCCATCTCAAGTCAATTGTATAACGGATCAATCAATCTAAGAAAAATGAATCTTCCTATTAACTTAAAAAAAAAATGAACTACTCTTGCTCAGTAGGAACGTCTTCTTGACCCCTTTCAATGCACTAAAATGTCTGTAGATTATCCTAACAGGGGTCCAGTATCTGGTTTTGAATTCCATGGCATTATACAGGGAACAGAGGCCCAATCACACCCGGTTGATTTTTCTTTATTCTTTCTTTTTTCCTTTCTCTCTTACTTTCTGCAGTGGTGTCTGCTTCTCTAGCAATTCCTGTCTGTGGGCTGCAGAGGCTTCCAGGAGCTGTCCCCAGCGTTCCAGCAGGGCAGCATGGCGCTCCTCAATGGCTTTGGTCTGGCTGTGCTGAGCCGCCACCAGTTGGTCCTTCAGGTCCGTGATCTCAGAAAGTCTCTCCTGCTGGAAACTCTGCAGACTGGCATCCAGTGTGTCCTGAGAGAGAGCAATGGAGAGGCTGTGAAGAAAAGCACAGATTCCGGGGGCCATTCATATCTAGGTTGTACCAGATTTTCATCACAGATAAGATAAAGGCCAGGCAACAGTTGGGATGATGACCAGGAAAAGCAAAATATAATTTAGAGACATAATGAATATTTGGGGCTGAAATTATAGTTAAGTGCCATAGTATGCATATTTTTATAATTTGGGTTAGGTGTAAAATTAATATATACATTATATATATTATATATATATTTGTATAACGTGTAAAATACATATACATATATATTGTAGTTTTTGGCCGGGGCTGGGTTTGAACCCGCCACCTCCAGCATATGGGGCCAGAACCCTACTCCTTTGAGCCACAGGCGCCGCCCCAGTGTAAAATTAATATTAAGGAAATATTGGAGCATGATGTGATATTTCAAATTTTCTCAATCAAAATTAAATTTTTTCAGCAGTGCAGATCATTTCCAAGATTTTCTTGTACGATTTTTTAAACTTGGTGCTCTAATTAGTAGCAGGACACTGCTGGAGACTTTGGAAGTACACAAATTAATAAGAGACCTCTTACAGGGGACAGTTATAGAAATGATATTTTTTCATAAATATTAATATCAATATCACAACATTTGGGAAGTTCTACTTCTAGTTTTGACAGAGTGGCTTGTATTTGACCAAATCTGTCTTTGAGAAGAACTTCAAGAGCTTGATAAAAACTCTTTGAAAGGACTGAAAATGCAACTCATGTAGCCCACACTTGAGGGATCAAAATTCCAGAGAGAAAAGAACAAGACAGAAATAAAAGCAGGGTTCTCTCCCTTTTTCCCTCGGAAGTGTAAGCTGCACAGGCAGAGAGGCTGAGGAGGAAGCAATGCTCAGAGCCTTTGACAATCCCAGGGAGCTAAAGACACAAAAGGTGGCCTTCTAGGGACTGAGGCAGCCAGGAATTCAGTGGACATGGAGAGAGAACTGTAGGAAAGTGTATTTACTGTTCTGCTGTCCTTTCCAGGAATTTAAGATTTCTACACTATAGAGGACAAAGTCTTAAAAGCCAAGCAGGAACAGTAGATAAGAATTTAAAGTGGTAAGAATCTAAGATGCTGACTGGGATTTTCAGTAGTATCATTGTGCCACTGTTGCTCTGGTCAGCTAGGAGCAGGGGTAGGAGAAGGCCCCTGAAAGTGTCTAGAGAAAATAGAAAAACATACATCCTCAACATAAAGCTGTGTCTTGAATCATTTTGACACAAACACAGGGGGTTAGATGGCAAAGGGGCTGTTACATTATAGCTTTAAACCAAAATTCATGAGTTAATTACTCAAGTGCAAATAGACTTTTTCAATACAAATTATTGATTAGATAAATAAAGTAATACACAACTATATGATAGTTACAAAAGACATATCTAAAATATAAAGATATAAATACTTTTTAAACAAAACCTAAAACAGAAATAGATACACACTGCAAACGCTAAAAGGAAAGGACAGAACATTGGTGTACTATAGTAATACCTAAAACAGAAGCATTTAAATCAAGAAATGTTTTTAGAGAGACAGAGGAATATTTCATAATTAAAAGCATCAATTCATCAACATGATTTCACAGTTCTAGATATCAACACAACTTTTAACCAAGCCCCAACATATATAAAAATAACAAGGTATTTAAACAATGTGATTAACAACTGAAATCTGATTAGCAACGTCAAACACTGCAAAATATACCTTCTTTTCAGATGTACCTACAATATACACCAAAATCGGCCATTAGCTGGATACGAATCAAGCTTCTGAAAAAATGTAGAATATCTTTAAGAAGGTTGGGTATCGGCTCGGCGCCTGTGGCTCAAGCGGCTAGGGTGCCAGCCACATACACCTAAGGTGGCGGGTTCGAATCCCCAGCCCGGGCCCGCCAA
>NW_003852486.1:1921710-1976473 GCF_000181295.1 Otolemur garnettii | reverse complement strand
AAAAAAAAAAAAAAAAAAAAAGGAAGGTTGGGTATCTAGGAAGAGAACCTGTGGCCACATTTGCTTATTTCCAAGGCACTTCTAGAACACTTCCATTTGTGAACACATGAATTATTTGTGTCTCCATGTGTGTCTCATGACTAAATCCAGGGAACATAGCTGCCTATCCCAGAATCCAGGATGAGAGAATCTTGAAATTGATGCCCAGCAAAGTAAAGGGGAAAAAGAAAAGGTTAGGACCTGCTTTTTTCTACATCCCCAATTAAAAAAATAATGTTTTTGCTTTTGAATTGAAATGCCATGAATGTCTCACTGTCCTTGGAAAGTTACTAAACGTATTTCTCACAAAATTTTTGTGAAGGTTAAATGTGAAAACATATGCAAAGTGCTTACTTAGCACAGTACTTGTATGAGTTAGGTGTTCAATAAATAAATATCCTTCCTGGGAAAAAGTACATAAAATATGTTTTTAAAATGCAGTGGAAATAAACTAGGTAATATACATTTCAGAGAGATAAGGAGAAAATTCTCTAATATTTGCAAATTAAACAATATACTACCAAATAACCAAGAGGTTGAAGAAGTCAAATTAGAAATGGTTGAAACTAAATTACAACAAAAAATAACACAAAATATGTGCGATTCAGCTTAGAGGTAAATTTTTTTACTTAAAACCCATGTATTAAAAAAAAAAAGAATGACTAACATTTTGATAATTTACTTATCCATCTTAATAAATAAAAAGCCATCAAGTTATTCTTGAATAAAGTAAAATAAAATGATTAAAATATAAACAGATATTAATGGAATAGAATACACAAGAAAACAGAGAAACATCAAAAAACCCAAAGTTGGTTCTCGAACAAATGGTGGACGCTAAGCAGTAAGACTAGTGAGACAGGGCAGCGTCCTTAGGTCAGTGGTTACAGTGCCGGCCACATACACTGAGGCTGGAGGCTAAAAAACAATGACAACTGCAACAAAAAATAGCTGGGCATTTTTTCTGGGCTACTTGGGAGGCTGAGGCCAGAGAATAGCTTAAGCCCAAGAGCTTGAGGTTGCTGTGAGCTGAGACACCATGGCACTCTACCCAGGGTGACAGTTGAAACTCTGTCTCAAAAATAAATAGATAAATAAATAAATAAAAATAAAAGCCTAGTGGTGGTGGGGAAGTAAACGATCAATATTAGAAATATTATCAATATTAGGAAGGACAAAAGGACTGATATTATAGATGCAATAAGTAAGGGAAAATAAAATCCCCAAATTTAGAATTGACTATTCCTGCAGGACTGAGCTTCTGTGAAATGCAGATCTTGGGCTTCCCAGGCATCTGTCAAAACAGCAGTCTGCTCTCACCTGCTTTGCCAAGAGAGTGAGGAAGGCAGTGAGGTCTGCACCGTTGCCATTGTTCTTTAGGCTTGCCTCCTTCTCAGCTAAAAAAGAAAAAGGGTGATTAATAACAAGAGAAAGACAATTGGTCTTATGAAAGCCCTAGTGAAGAAAAAAGGAATATTTACGACAGACAAGACAAAGTAGGTTGTTTACTACATTACGGAAACAGTGGAGAACAGCGGATTGTTTTTCTAGATGCAACAGGGTTAAACTGACTGAAACCGAGCTAGAGCCAAGAGAACTTTTGAATGTTTCATAGAAAAAAGGCAAATTGAAGATTAGACACGAATTATAAATAAATTGAACATTTTGGTTTATTTCCTACAGTGTTTTACCATGGCCCTACCTTTTTTAACATCACACATGAAATCATCAATTCCCCAAAAATGTGTTCCCTGGAATTATGATACTTAGTTAGCCATCAGCAGACTTGTGTTTGTGTGTGCGTGTGTGTGTACACATGTGAGCACAATTGCATCCAGAAAGGATAAGAGCAGGTAGTGAAGGAAGTACCTATGGTAAGAGGAAAAGCCCCGGAGACCATTCTACAAAGACAATTCATTAGGATTTCTTGACCCAGGGGACCATGGGCCTGACACATCATACCTATCCAGGCCTCTACCATATCTGCCTTCCAGTTAAACTGCTGGAAAGCATAATCATCTTCTAATTGCAACTTCCAAGCAGCTATTGCCTTGGCCAGAGAAGGGGTTTTTTCATTCAGAGCCTCTATCTTTGCAGAAATCTTCTCCTTGTTCTGACTTTCTTCCTGCAATACCAAAGTTAAAGGGAGAAGGAGAAAGACAGATGTACTGATGAGTGTCCAAAGCTAAAAATGTGAATTCTTTAGTACCATTAGAAACTCTTACCTTTTACCTCTTTCATTCCAAATATATACCTAAGTCTTTTATAATTATCTTATTATCCATGTGGAAGGTTAGTTATGTCCACACTACCATTCGTATGGTCTGCTCATGCGCCTATGTAAGCATGCATTTTTTTTGTTCGTGTAAAAAGGAAGGCATGGTGGCATCTCCATTTGAGGGAGAGAGAGGTGTCCGCATGTAACACTTAGATCAATGAGGCTTTTAAAAAACAATATTTAAAGAAAACAATGTTTTTCAAATTACAAAAAAATTTCACTATGGTCCTTCTTCCTACAGAGTTAGAAATCAATTTCTTCAGATTATAAGAACTTCAAGTCAAAGCCAGTGATAAGAACTTCATAAACACCCTTTTCTACTTAGGACAGCAAAAGTGTTAACAAAGGATTTCAAGAAAGTTGAAAGGTGTATGGAAAAAAAATTACTAGCAAATAGCAATTGAGAAGATTATTTTCTAAAAACAACAACAAAAGGCATCTTAGAAGAGATTATTATAGTTCTAAATATGATTTTCTACTGATGATGAGTGGGGATTGGGCTGACTCACCTTACTCAGGATGTCTTCTCCTTGTGCACACACATTTTGCACCTGAGTCTCATGGACAGCAAAGTCATTATCCAAAGCTTCATGCTTCTTTAGCAAGTTCTGCATAAAAGTGTTGGTGAGAATCAGAACATCTGAATGGGAAGTCTGTATCAACTGACTTTCAGGCTCAAGGTAATGCTAATCTCTAGGTGCCATCCAACTAAATTGATAGACTGACTACTAAATCATGATTTAGTACTGATTCCTTTGGGAATAATGCTACTAAATTCCTTTCTCCAAACTCTTCACTGGACAAAGAGGACAATCTTAGTAGAAGAAAGGAGTCAAAGGAATAAACACAATACGGTTTCTATCTTGTTATGTGATCTCAAACTTCTTCTTATGTTTTGACATGAGGGTGTTAAGGTGAAGAAAAGATAAAAGAATCTTTTTTTGACTATTTTGGTTGAATTAATCAACGAGGCCATTTGATCCTGGGCTTTTCCTTGCTGGGGGGAGTTTCAATTTCTGATTCAGTCTCCACACTAGTTATAGGTCTATTCAGAGTTCCTATTTGTTCGTGATTTAGTCATGGTATGTTGTACATTTTTAAGAATTTATCCATTTCTGGTCTCCTTATTGAGATTTCTATAATCTTATAAAACACTGTATCTAGCATTAAAGTATTAAGTATCAAACACACCCTAACCTAACAACTAGGCATAAATAAGGGGTAAGGAGAATACAGAGCTGTTTTGAATATCACTCCAAATCTCGTTTCTGACTCTTCTCTGGAAACATGACATCTGTGCAGCTGGCAGAACACAAAGGAAGTGAAGATGAAGCAGGAAGAGAGGGATTTGTCTGTCTTCTGTTGTATCTTCCCGAGAAATATCTACACTAGTCCTTGTCACCACTACCACTCACATCTCACTGTTCCCCCTTTTGTCATAGGATGACCCATCAAGATTTTCCCTACACAACACAGTGGCTCAGACTAAAGGAAGAAATAGGATTCATAAAAATATTTTATGTTTTGAGAATAAAATAATTTTCTATCCATGATGGTCTGAGGCCGCCTTAAAATAAGATGGTTACCCATTTTAAAAACAGATGGGCCATATTACATTTTATGAATGTATTATATCTCATCTTTTTACACAAACTATAAATGGAAACTGGAAAGATGATCCGCTTTGCAAGAGTGAATACCTGAATCAACCATATTTTTATGTACGTATACTGCATGAATATGGTCCCTTTAATATCTTTATTTTCTATTTCCAAATAATATATTCAGGACAGACATGAGTACGGATGCCAAAGAAATGAAAAGGGATCATAAGAAACTGCTATGAACATTATATTCCATAAAAAGAAGAAATGGATAAATTCTATTTTTTTCTCTTTGAGACAGGGTCTCAAGTTGTCACCTTGGGTAGAGTGCTGTTGTATCATAGCTCACAGCAACCTCCAACTCAGGCTTGAGCAATTATCTTGCCTCAGTTTTTCTATATTTAGTAGAGATAGGGTCTTACTTTTTTTGCTCAGGCTGGTCTTGAACCAGTGAACTCAAGCTATCCACCCACGTTGGCCTCCCAGAGTGCTAGGATTATAGATGTGAGCCACTGTGCCCAGCCCAGAAATGGATAAATTCTTAAAAATGTACACCATAACATGACTAAATCATGAAGAAATAGAAACTCCAAACATACCTATAACTAGTATGGAGATTGAATCAGAAATTGAAAAACCCCTCAACAAAGAAAAGTCCAGGATCAAATGGTCTCATTGATTAATTCAACCAAACCTTTAAACAAATGCCAGTCCCTCTCAAACTCTTTCAAAATATTGAAGAGGAAGAAACATTTCAAAATACCATTTAGAAGGCCAACATCACCCTGATATAAGACAAAGACACCTTATGTCATTACATAAAAGAAAATTAATCACCACAAAAAGTTCTTGGTGAATTCCAAGTTCACTAAGTACAGTTCAAGGTGGTAAGAACATTAATGTTTTATAATCTCTCTCTTAAAAGATGTCAATATCCATACTGACTCAAGATCACATTGAGAACTTTTTCTTTTCTTTATTGGAAAACCCAATCCTACATTTAAAAGGGTATCTATAAATGGTAGAGCTAGTCTGTCTTGAAGGCTCTTTTCCTAACATTATATTTTGTAGAAACTGCAGCCAATGTTTAGACAAAAAGTTTTCTGAATCAAAATACAATCAGGCTTTTAGGGAATCTTTAGGAAACCTATAATCTATAAGTAAAGTCCTTTACCCATAATGTCTTTGACTCACAGATCACAGATCATGGCCTTCAGATTGAGTTCTGCCTTCAAGGCTGATTGGTTCCATGATTTTGCACAAGTCACTTAGGTCTTTGGACCTTAATGTTTCCTATTTGAAACTGGCAGAATTATCAATATTTCCCTTATCTCCTCCCACCAGAAGACAGGTTTTAATTTTACAGGTAAAAAACACTGACTTATGGAAAGATACAGATTGAAGACAAGAAAATTGATTGTGTCTTCCTGTTCCTCACCTGCGTAGCAGCCAATGTGTCTCCAGAATCTCCTCGGGCAACCATAGCTTCCATTTCACTGATCCAAGCTTCCTCTTCCTCAGCATTCTGCATGAATTGCAAGTATTCCAGGGACTCTTCCAACCGAAGCCCTCTAGAATAGGGTAGTAAACCCCAGTAAGGAAAAGAAGGAATGGGTCAGCAGTGGGAATATGGTGGCATGACACAATCTCATCAGAGCAGACTGGCTTCTTCTCACCAGGCAGCCACAGTTGAACTGGGCCTGAGCTCAGTCTGGGATGTGCCCACTGGTCAGCAGTGCCTATCTCCTGCAGGATGGAGGGGACTCCTGCCCTATGAGTTCATTGTATAGCATCATCTGCTCTCTAGGAAGAGAACCCTGGCCAAGCAAAAGGAAATGATGAGGCTTCAGAGGTAGAAGGCGTCAGTGTCTCTTTGAACTTTGAGTGGTGCTTTCTTTCTTATGAGATGAAGGTCCCATAAAGTGTCACTAGATCCCTTTCATTCCTTAGCAAGAAATGTCTTCTTACTGGCAACAGGCCTGGGATTACAAACAGAAATTTTTACAGTTGGACATATGACTACTATATGGTTCATATCTGCTACAGGACTGTGAGGGGGAAAAATTGTTCCTTCTTTCTTTCATTAATAAGGATTTCAAATTATGCTAAAACTGAGGAGATGCAGTAAAACACATGTGACTAATGATCCAGCATGAAGGCCAACACACATAGGGAAAGACTGATGAGAGACACCTGCAATAAATGCAGAGGGAGAGGTTATGTTCAGAACAGAGGCAGCGATCACTCTGCTTGAAGTGGCTGGGGGAAAGGTGCATGGAAGACCTGGAATTTGAGGAAGGACTTAAGAGACAGGTGGTTGGGGAGAGCAGGCGATGACAAGTAGGCACTTAGATTTCTCCCAACACCAGCCTAGTACCTGGAATCCAGCAAGAGAATTGGGCCTTCGAGTCCCACTCACCGAGCCTTGGCCAACTCTTTGAGTTTCTCCCAGTGTTGGACAAACTGCGCCAGTCGCTCCTCAATCTCCCCTTGTCCCACAGCACCCTTGTCTTCCAGCCTCTCTGCCATATTCAGCACATTCTGAAAAACACATGGCATCCATGTGATGTCACCTCACAGTTTCCCTCATTTAGCCATAGTCCTCTGACAAAGCAACTAGATTTTTCAACCCTTGAGATAGTTTATCAACTCCATGAGATTTAAGAAGGTCCTGAAAATCCTGGGAGAATGAAGAAAGCTGCAGCAAGATCTATGGTGCTAAACTTTCTCAAGTATTTTGGCAAATATCTCAGCTCTTGCTCTAGGCTCCTCTCCGTAACCTGCTTTGGATCATTCGTGACCAAAGAGTGATCCTGTTGCTAAGTCAGACCCAGGGTTGTCTTCTTCACATATGGCTCATGTGCAGCTTGACAGGTGTCCCAATCTGCATCCCAATTGTCAACAAATTCCCAGGGGTGCTCAAAGTTCTCTTTCCAGGGAAGATTGGGTTCAGAGACAAAATTGATCAGACACAAAATGCAGAAAAGAAAAGAACACTTGAGAACCCCATGACTAATTGTCACTTTGGCACCCTAATTTTTCATCTTGCAATGCCCTCCTATTTATGTGTAACTGAAGGGACCATATTAGATTATTTCTCTCTTTTCAGGTCCAGTAATACTATTCTTACCTGGATGGCAGGCTCATGTGCCACCAGCTCCCCCTCTAGGCGTCTGTGCTTCTTCAGTAAGTTCTGAACACTCTGAAGATCCCTCCCATAGTCCTGGGAGTTCACTTGTAACAACTTCTCTCTGGGGCCAGGAAAGGAAACATAAACTTTGGAGTGTGGACACACTAAATCCATAGCAAGAGTGTATGTGTGGCTGGGGCTGATAAATTCCAGAACATGCTGGTGTCAATAACAAAAAGATAATCAGTGGCATTCAAAAAAAACTTGTAACTTATGCCAATACAAATTAAAGCAATTTGCTGATCTCCACCCCCTTAGTAGCTGTGACAGCCATGCCATTAGTCCCATTGCCTGTCTACTCATGTATCTCTTCTTAGTTTGCTCAATGATATGCCCTAATCCTGAAATTTATTTTTTTGAGATTGAGTCTGACTATGTTGCCTTTGGTAGAGTGCCATGGCATCACAGCTCACAGTAGCCTCAAACTCGGAGGCTTAAGCAATTCTCTTGCTTCAGCCTCCCAAGTAGCTGGGACTATAGGCACCCACTACAATGCTCAGCTATTTTATTGCTCTTGTTGTTGTAGTTTTCAAAAAAAAGAAAAAAGAAAAAAATATGCACTAATCTGTCTCTTTTCAAAAAAATGTGAAAATTGTATATAACCTCCCTGGCTTTTATTATTTCTGTCTGCTAATATCAGTAATAAATTTAGCTAGAGTAGGGTTTACAGAGATATGACAGAAGTCATGGCAGCTGGGATGGTTCCAACTGTAAAATCTAAAATCTTTGAACATCACCATGAAGCACAAAGACCACATAGACAAACTTATTTTCTTATGGCTTCTAAAAATGCTTTTTAAATGTTCTATGCATTGCCCTGTGCTTTCCTCTAATTCATTGATTATTCATTAGAATCAGCAGATTTGTAGAAGAGACACATAATGAAGCAGGCTAAATGGGAAACATGCAAAATAATTTGATTTTCTAAGATTTTCCCAACCTTAATTTTTATATAGCAAAACTAGATTAGTAAAGAAATGATGGCAGATATTGTGTAACATTCTTTGTATGGTGTTTTATTCAGTGTCACTTAGGATACATATAAACAGAATAGTGACAGTGAGCTGGTCAGCTGGGCAGGCTGCAAATGCCCAGTTGTCCCTGTGAGCATGATACAGTAGCACAAACATATATGGATTCTTAGTTTTGTTCCCAGCTATACATAAACTGGTCCCCACCCTCTCCACACATGTGTCTCTCTGCCTGGATCCAGTAAAGGAATTTGGGAGAAATAAAATCAGTATTAATTTTAGAGCAAGGAAACATGAAGAAGTCATACCAATGTCATAAAACAATTGCATATTTCATTTCACTATAAATTGGAACAAGTGTGGTAGATTAACCACGCTCTGGATTATCCCCACATTGTGAGTTGGTGGCACATACTCTATCCAGGATTCCTCATCGTCTAGATCCTGGAAGAACTGAAACAAGGCATAGGTCTCTTTCAGCTTCTTGTGGTGTGCAGCTGCCAAGTTCTGGACATCCTGGAAGCGCTTATTAACATCGTCCATCTTCTGCTCAATCTGTTCAACATTGAAGGTTCCGCTTGAGAGAAGATCCATAGCCAACTTATTCAGGTCCTTGAGTGCATCCTAGAAAGACCAGTGTGCTCAGTGAACAGTCTAGTACAGGTGTCACACCAATCCCAGACTTCAGCTACTACTGGATGGCCAGTTATGGTTCAGAGACTGGGTCAAATAAATTGCTTTTGAGGATAGTGAATTTAAATGCATTGTAAATATAGTAGTGCATGTTCAGGTTGGGCAAGGGCTAGAAGACAGAACTATAGAGACAGCAAGACATTACTCCAACTGTACAATTATCCATGTGTCCTACATCTCTTTCTGATGTTTTTCACATTTGCCTTCTGTCCTCAATGAGAAAATAAGATGGTGACAAGTAATTGCTTGTCCCATATATGACTGTCTTCCTACTCAGTTCTGAATTTAAGTCACAGACTGATTGGTTGATTTAATGAAATACTCATCATGAATGACTCTATTGCTAATATCTTCTGGGCACAAAACACCCAGACTCATGTGTCTATTCCCAGTTGATGCCATACCCCTAGTTATGTTGCAGGAAATATTGCTAAGTCCTAAAGACTTGGACCTAGCAAGACCGTGCATATACACACTGCCAAATGAAACTAGTAATATAAAATTCACCTGTATGAAATTGATACCTGCCATAATTTTCATCACTGGTCCCAGGACAGAGTTTTTGTTGATACACGTGTTAGAAGGCAACTGGAATCCTCCACAGGGTTTCCAGAGTGTATATGCAGGTCAATTGAATTTCACAGGCCCCCACCAGATGTTCTGTTTTCTTTCTAATTCTGTAATGTAAACTTTCCCTTTTTTCAATGTCCAGATGAAATGTAGCTTTGGAAGATAATGAGTTTATATCCATGTACCAGTCAGAAGGTAAATAAGATGGCTTTTAGGATCCACTTCCTGGAGTCTTAGAGTCTATAGTTTAGTGACTGTTGAATAAAACTGACTGTTATACAGGCTCTGTAGCCCATGGATTTAACCTGATTAAAATGACCACTACTTGAGACACTAAGGTCGCTTTCGTAAGGCTATGTTTTCAAACACTCTTCTAAGACAGGATAGAGAAAAGCCAGAAACATTTCCATTCTGCCGAGGTGTGTGATTGTAGTACATTTACCTCTCGAGCCAACATCTCTGTTTCCAATAGCTGATGCTTTTTGAGCAGGTTTCCTGCTGAAGCCAAGTCCCTGGCCTGATCTTTCATGGCCAGCAGAGTCTCTGCCTAGGAATGGAGAAACAAGCAATAAAGCTTCCAGGTGAACTGTTTTTAAGGAGAAAAAGATTAGCAGCTATGTCTTCAAACTTTTCCTGAGAAAGTTCAAGGAAATTGTTCATGTATAAATTCATTTATCTTACAGGTATTTATGAAAATTTCTTGCCCCTCACTACTTCAAGGTGTAATTACCTCTGAGAGCCAGAACTCAAAGTCCCGGATGCCTGTGTTGAACCTCTGTTGGCGACTAGCCTCATTGAGCTTCTGCCCTTTGTCAGTTGTTCTCTCAAGCAGGTGTTCCCAATGTTTGTTTAACTCATCCAGTTGCACCTAACCCAAAGAAAGTGAGGGATCATTAGGAGTCTTTAAGTCCGTGGGCCCTGGGACTACTTGAGAGGATAATGTAGGAAGCTTCTGGATGTAGGGATTAGCCAAAATCATGAACATCACGCATTTCAAACCAGCTATACTTTATCTGGGAGAACATCAGGGGTTACTGGATGAAAGGAAAAGTTTGAATAAAGGGTCTTGGGCTGATTACAGCAAATGATTTCCAAGTACCAAGACTCTCAGAAGAGAGGATATAAAATATAAAACAACTATGATACGCATATGGATTAAGTCTAAAGTTTTCTTGGAGTTCCAGGTACTGAGCACAATGGCAGGAATAAAACCTAAGCATCACTGCTTTCTTCCTTCCTTGTGCAATAATCAGATGGAAAACTACCGACCATGGAACACAGTCTGTATAGCTATCCATGTAATATTGAATGAGTGAAAGATCTCTCTTCATATGCCTTTGTAGTCCCAAACTCATCCCAAGCAGGAGCCTGACCTTTACGGTCTCTTCATTGCCATCGCACGCCCTCCGCTCAATCAGGGAGTTCCCCAGGCGGATGACTCCTTCCACCTGCTCAGCTCGGCCATTGACCTCATTTTCAAAGGCCTGGTGTTTCAGGTATTTCCTCTGAAAGGAGAGCAGAAACTAAATTACTCTCTTATTTAGGGGAATAAGATAAAGAAAATCACGTTTGAAAGAAAGGCTTAATATTTCTCTCTTCACCCAGGTTGTGATGATATCTGAAGAACCTGCTTCACATTAGATTCAGAAGTCCCAAGGACGGTGCCTCAACAGTGAGATGGTGTTAAAATGTAAAGGGGGATGACGATTCAACCAACAATTTGCAAAGGGTGAAAGTTTTCAAGATTCTCTTTTGAACTTGCCTGAATGTTAGTGGGGTCTTTGTAGGATTCATCACAGGCTGTGGGCAACATCTCACTGATCCATTCCTCTAGCTCCTCGAGGTCACGGTAGAATTGCTTTAGGTCAGCATAGTCTCCCAGCTTTGTTCGCTCAGAAACCAGTAGTGCTTTGAGAGCCCTCCACCTGGAGGCGGGAGCGAGATCATTCTCTGCCCTCTACCCTTTCTCCACCTGCTGATGGCACATCCATAAATCTTCCCAGCTGCCCCTTTCCCTCTGACATAGTTTTATTGTTTTCAGGCATAAAATGCTGTGGTTAAGCCAGGAAATTTCCAAGGTTTTCATTTTATAAATCTAGGTTAGAAAGGTTCCAGAAGTGTCAAGATAGTTTTAGGCATCTAGAAAAGACACAAACTCGGAGTATCCCCTCATCTCAATGACAGGAAATGGGTCATTTTGCTGCATCTTCTATTACTCATAAAGCAAGCGGCCTGGCCTGACCTGTTTAGCACACGTTGGAGCCGAGCAGCAATCTCCTCCTTGGCATAATGGTCATCGGCTATGAGCCGCTCAGCAAAATGTTCCAGTTCAGTGATCTTCTCTTCCTAAATAAAGGAAAAGGAAAGAACTCAGAAGCCTAAAGATTGGGCTTTGGTGCAAACTCAGACTCCCTCCTAGGAAAGAATAGAGATATCGTTTGTAGATTCAGGGGACAAACCTAGGAACAGAGTGCAAATGCTGCACAGGGAGGTAGATTTCAGTTCAGTAAGAGGATAAACATCTAGTAAGTATAGTGGGAAGAGCTACATGGGTCCTGAGTTCCCTAAAGAACAGACACTTCCCAAGACCCTTGGAGAGGGTGAATTCTGCATTGAGTTGGTTGTTGAAATAGACAGTAGATGAAGTCACTTTTAATTCTACAGGTTAGGTTTGAGAGTGCTGGACTTAAAGTAAGAAAGTCCAATGGCCACATGTGACTTGGGTAAGACACTGTCAAACGTTCAGCCTCCCTACCTGCTCAGGGTTTTCTGTGAGAGGCAAATATAAATCAGAATACTTCCAAATCGTAACACCAGACAAATGTGTAGGATTTCTGGTATTATTAGAAGAGCTTTTAATAGAATCTTTACATTATTAAATATTACCTGAGAGGTGATTGCTTTGTCTAGGTCATCACGTTTCTTCATCAAGGCCTCCAGACTGTCCAAGGAACCCTTGTCATCTGACCTCAGGAAATTCTCACGTGCCACCATCCAGCTCTCAACCTGATCACACTTCCCTTGGAACAACTGTGGGGAATTAAATTAGAGGCATATGGTATATTAATTCCAAGGGGGCAGAAGAAATACTCTTACCCCTTGCCCATGACAGTGACAAAAAGGGAACTACAGGCAATGTTCACCATCTTCTAAGAAACACTTACTTGAGGAATGTTAGCTATCCTGAAACTTTTACTCTTACCTGAACATACACTTTATGCTCACATATAAACTATTGTCAGCTCTTGGTGTACCCATTCTTGTTTCCTACACCTGGTGAACAGGGGCTGATTATTTAACACTCTCTTAAAAATTATCCTTCAGGGTAGCCTATGACATCCCCCTCTTTCCTCTCAGAAGCTTTCATGACTTCTTCCGGTTTAGCATAAAAAATCCATATGTTTGTTTCATTGATAATTATCTCACTGTACTAGAAAGATTTATCTGTATGTCTAAGTTTACTACTTAACAAAAGAGACTCTATCTTTGTGGCCTCAGGGCCTTTATATGGTAGGTTCTCCATAAAAATCAGTAAATAAATGAAAATCACCCCACTGCACACCCAGGACTGTGTACTCTCTTGTTTAGCTTCTCTAACAGGAATAAGAGCTGAGAACGTAACAACAGTAAGTCCACAAAACAAGACTACAATGCCGGATAATCAAGAGATGCCCTTGCATTTGCAAGTGAACAATCTAGTGAATCCGTAATGACCATGTACAGTTTCACAGAAAGAATAGACCGAGGCTAAATACACTGACAAATGGAAGTTTGCGGCACCTGCAGCTCCAGACACTGGTCTAGCATCTTCTTGCGTTGTCCCCACGCCTTCTCCAAGTCATCCCTCTCTATTCTCACAGCTTGAAGAGTTTTTTCAATTTCAGGGCTAGCGTGATGCCCACTGTCTATAAGTTTTGCACCAAAGTCTTCTAAGGCCTGGAAGGTGGGAGCCTCTGCCTCTATGTCAGCTCGATGCTCCTGTGGGAAAAGGGGGGAAGAGACCGATGAGGTTAATTCCCCTGAAAGTTTTAAAATGCAGAGAGGTTTTAAGTCAAGTGATCCATGGCTGTGGCTTCTCAGCCATACCTGGTGCCTCTCCAGCAAGATCTCTGTGCCAGTTAAGTCTTCAGCCAGTTCCTGTGATGACACCATGCCACCAATGCCACTGATCCAATTTTGTAGGTCCCTACAGAAACAGGCATATTGGAATTGGCAAGACCAAAACAAACAAACAAAGAAACAAACAAACCCAAAGAAAACAAAAACCTTGCAACTTGCTATGAGGTCTGTATGTCTTGCAACTTTATTCTCTCTAAAAACATTTCCAGAATGGGGTCTTTTATCCAGCTTTGCAGGTTTGCAGTTTTATCATGTCATTTAATGATAACAATCCCTTGCACTTGAAAATCTCATCTCTATTATCTCTTTTGATTCCTGCAGTAAAGCACTTCTGCTGTCATTTGGCGATAAGGGAGTCAGCCTAGGGAAGGTGAGGGATTTGACCTGTGATAGAGCTAAAAACCAACATCTGGATTAGAATCCAGATCTCTGGTTCCTTGGACTGGTATATATTCCATTAGCACTCCTGATTACTGTTCCTTTTAAGTGGTTCTGGGAATTAAACACATATTCGCTATGGAAACTCAGGGAATAACTTGCCTATTTTATTACATCAACTATATATTTAGTTAAAAGCATATATGATGCTTAAATTAAGCATCTCATATAGAATCTACTTACTATTGTCCACTCAACAGAAATCCTTAACTGTAAGGAAGCTAGATCTCTTTCAAGAAATCATTTATTGATTCATTTATTCAAGCAACTAAGTTTTATTTGGTGCTTCCTACGTATTAAACACTGTGAAAAAGACATATCTGTGCCTTTTAGGATGTCACAATTTAGGTTGAAAGAAAAACACAGAAAAGTACATAGGTAATAATACCTACTTAAAAAATGAAAGCAAAAGTATCATAAAGAGGTAAAGTACATATTAGTGTTGCTCAGAGGCTGGAAACATGACTTCTGCGGTATTGAAGGAATGGAAGGAGAAACATTTAGTTCAGAATCATACACATGAAAATATACAATTTTGCAGAATGTGTATGGGTGCCATTTATTAATGGTATATGAAATATAATAGTTTTCCAGAGCTGTAGAACATTTTCTTTCAAAAACATTGCATTATGATATATACTTCCTATACTCCCAACTCTACTGCTTCCTCAGCAGACTGTAGAAATTGTTCCACAAAGTATATATTTGCAAGAAGAATTCTGGATTGTGATAATGCCTAGAGTCCTGCAAGACATTGAAAATTCTGTAGAATTTGGTACCAACATTTCTAAGCTTATCTTTCTACTTCTCCTTTCCCTGCCTTCCAACATAGCAAACCCATGCTCTGGCTGCCCACACTTCCTGAACATTCTGTACCTTTCTGAGCCCCGTGCCTTGGTTTGAACAGTTCTATTGGTATGAGTCATTTTTGCTTCTGTTAAAATCCGGACTTATCAGGTGCAGTGAAATGTTACCTCATCTACGATGCATCATCTGGATTCCCACTGTTGTCTGTTGGGATGCGTGTTTTCGTCCTCACTATGTTCTACCACAGTTACTTATATTCTACTCTGCTTCTTTGGTAGAACAAAAACCTTAATACCCCACAACATAACGCCCTAAATATAGTATATACCTTTACAGAAGCTTGCTTAATTGGTCTAGATGGCCCCACAATCCTTCTAATTTCAATATTTTATGGCTTGAAGTATTAAATCTAAAATTTTTGTGCCTAACCAGAATAAGCCTTGGACACGGTGGTGCCCTCCCACCTAGCAGTGAACAGCACCTGTACCAACACTTATAGAAGCTCTCTTCAGGGGCCAAACATGACAATTACCCACCCCATCTGGTGGAAGTCTTCCTGTTGAGGCTCACCTGGCCTTGCTGAGGAATAGGTAGAATTTTTGGGCCTCATTCAGGCCTTCTTTACGTTCCTGTGTACGTCCTTGCAGGTCATCCCATGCCTCATTCAGCCCGAGTCGCTGTCTCTGTAGGTCTTCAGTGGCATCTGGATGGGATTCACTGAGACGCTCTGCTGTCTCCCCCAGGATGGTCACCTGCGAGGTTAAAGAGCTCTGAAAATTAGCCTAGAGTTGCACTTGAGTCTCAGCAAAGGAAGAATCCTGAGTCCTGATATTCATCTCCCAAAATGGACAACCATGATGTATGTGCTTTACTACTATATAAAATAATACCAACATTTAGTCTACATGATAACTTGCTGAAGTAGTCAAAATTGACTTTACCATACTTCTTTCCAAGATAAAAAGATTGTGGGAAAGAGAGGATCAATGACTCTCTGGTTAGTGGTAACATGTATTAGGGTATCCAAGGTCCTGATTATTCATGTGAAGATCTTTCTAATATGGATATCATCTGTGCTTCTTTTCACTCTGTATGAAAATATCAACCTGTATAATGCTTCTGTGTGCATCTGGCAAGTTATAGAGTTCACTTTTGGGTGGGGGTAGGGTTAAACTTATTCAATTTCTGATTGAGAACACATTGTACCATGCTCAGCAGAGGCCTGACCATCCTGAGTGTGGCCATTTTCTATATCTCCTGGACTATAACTAGCTGCCACAAGTTCTAGTCACTTGGAACCCATTAGTGAGGCAAGAGACACAAGGTACTCACTCAGATAGTTGACATGTTTTTCCCCCTGATAAAGATCATGGGTCATGTCCTCTTAGAAGTCTTGCCTTAGGGACAGCTATAAGAATAAGTATAGTGCAAGATAGAGAATATAAGAGTATGGGATCGGGAAATGGAACCAATGAAGAGAAACAGTTGAAAAAGCTTAGAGGCACATCTCACCTTTTCCCCAAGGGGTATAAGGTCTCTCTCAAAGACCTCATGCTGTCGCTGAAGGGCCTGAACACTGAACAGATCTGAGCCAGGGTCTGCAGCATTGAGAGCCTGACACTTCTTCTCAATCTGCTCCTTTGTGTCATCTGCTTCTCTGGTACACACAAGAATAAAAAGTTTAAGAGTTAGGATGTATATCAAAGTCAAACTAGCAGGGCTCACGAGAATGTCACTACCATCACCACCACCATGACCATCACCATCACTACTACCGCCATTACATCACCACCATTATCATCACATCCTTTATAATGTACTATACACTTAAGTTCATTTAGTTTTCACAACTCCTAGAGATATAATTACTATGATCATTCCCATGATATATATCAGGCAACTGAGGCCTAAAATGGTATTTCCTCACCATTACACCACTGCTAAATGGTGGAACCCAAGTTTGAACCAGGTGTTGTAACTGCAGAACCACACATAATTTATAGCTTTCCATCTTAGGGTACACTAAGCACAGATGATATCTACACTGAATAGGCAGACCCATCTGTGTCTCGGTTTTTCTTCCCTGCATCTTTACAAATACATTTATACATGGTGAAGGTGTTTGGTTTTTGTTTTGTCAGTTTGTATGTTTGAGTGTATTTCTTATTGTCAGCAGAGGATTGAAAATCAAACAAAGTAATGTTGAATGAGCAATTAAATTCAGTGTGATGTCTCTTGCCCTCTATTGTCCGCTTATAATTCAGAAATGTAATTATTCAAATTTCTTGTTTCTACTTTAAGTTTCTTTCACTATCATGGAAATAGACAGACTACTAATAATGTGCCAAGACCCAAGCCAAGGCATTAGAAAATCGACGCTGGCTGTCTGGGAGTATCTTGTGTGCCGAGTGGGAAATCTACTACCGAAAAACCTCACCTCCTATTGGGCAATCATCTCTCTCTCAGGAAGGAGGGTTACCCAAATATCTCTGATTCTACCACAGTAACTAGACTTTGGGGTGCTGTTACTTAGCTCTAGAGCAGTACAAAGTTTTAGGATGAAACTCTTACCTGTGAAACATCTGGACAGCATGGGCACTGCCTAGTAGCTGCCGCTGCTCATCTGCAAGCTGTTGCAAGGAGCCCCAGCGGACATTCAGCTCCTGAAAGAGGTGGACATATCAGACTGGAGGCAGAGAACTAAGTCAGATACCTCAGTGGTGTCTGAAGACTGGATGGGGTCTAAATCATGCTCGTTCTTATGTTATCGTCTTCAGAAATTACATAGCTTTACTTCTTTCTTGCAAAGCTTGTGTTTGTGGCTTATTTTTCCTAGGGCAGCAGGCTGAGAAAGGGATCTCTCCCCAAATCCAGGTAGAACTATCAGTCCTAGAGCAGTAAATCAATACCTGTTACCAGAGTCTACATTACAAACTCAGAAAAATGATTGAGAAGTGTTACCTCAGCAGTTAAAAGCTATCACATTTCTCTAAGACAACCATGATACCTTTTTGGGACCTGAACTGAATATACCTAATGGCCTAGTACAGCCCTACTTTTTATAGGGGGTAAGTACATTGTTCCCCTGTACATTCCTTCCCCTTCTTATCTCATAACTAATACAAAGAGAAGCAGAAAACTGGTTCATGACAACTCAGAGAGCTAGACTGGATATTCACGAATGTTCATTAGGTCTTTTATCGAGCCATATGTCCAGATCTACATCAGGTCAAAAATGTCCCGTGCCCTGTCTCTGCTGACCTACATTCTTGTCCTTCTTCAGCATGTTTATCAGAATTTATCCGTTTTGTAAACTTTCCTAATTAACTTCCTCCCACTAATAAGCTCATTTATGTGCATTTTCTTTGCATTCCTGTATTTGAGAATTGCTTGTGTGTGTGGCAGTGAGGGAGAAAGTGAGTATTTATTATAGTTTAAAGATCTTAGGTCAGTTTAAATAATTTCAATTCAAAAGTTATATTTTGGGGTAGAGGTGGAAGGCAAGAACTTAACGTTCAATTTCATAAAGCCTAGTACAGAAAATTAAAAGGAAAGTTGGAGATTATGCTATCCAATACTCTTGCTTTTTGGATAAGGAAACTGAGATCCTTTGAAATGAAGTGACTTGCCCAAGGATACAGCTGGGCAAGGATAGAGCCAGCACTTAAACCCGGTTTTCTTGATGTGCAGTGCCATATTCTCTAATCTTCCTAATACTGCCTCTTGAAGGTAAATAAGATTTTCTGATCTCAATGCTTTTGTTTCCCTCTATCTGCTCTACAAAAAATACTTATGTGAGAACACAGAAGACACTCAAAAAATGTTAATAAGTAAATGTGGTATAAGTTCATTTAAAAACGGATATGCTATTTGGACTATTGTCTTTGGCCTTTCCTGTATTCAGTACCAACCTGCCATTACATTGTGTAGGTCTTAGTTAATCTACAGAATATAAAGTTGAGTTAATTAAAGAGAAATAAGAACTCCCAGAGCCCAACTTCGTGGTGAGGAGGATTGGAGGGAACCCTAGGTACCTGCCGGATTTGCGCTCCTTCTGGTGTTAGAAGATCTTCAAACAGTAGATCATCAGCTACCTTGTTGATATCCCTTAGCCGAGGCTCATTGGTCTTCAGATCCTGGATGGGAAAATTTGTGCAAAGCAACATAAAATTTCTTCTCAAGGATCTACCACACTTACTGGCCCATCTCTGCCACTCCTTGGCTAAATATTAAAACATGTTATTAACTTCACTTGTCATGCACACCAAGCCTCCCTTCAGCAAACTGCCACTGAGAAGACTACCCTTAAACACCCTGATGTCTAGTGGCTACCCAAAACTTGCCAGAAGAACTATTACATATCTATGAAGCATGTCCATTTTCCTAGATTTCCTAAAATCTCCCCTGCATTAAGTCACACCATCAGAGTGATCTTCACCTGAGCTGTATAATATTCTCTTCCATCACTACAAAATCCTCCCCCTTCATAGAATGGCATTAACTGAGTTACCATCTGCCTATGTTAACAGATGTTGTAAGAAACAGCTCTAGGGAGTTCTCCCCACCACACACATACAGAGAAAGAGAAAATTCCATATTGTAAGAGAAAGAAAGGAAGGAGGGAGTGTGCACTCATTGCTAGATCAGATACTGGGCTAAATCTGAGAGAAGAAAGGACAATGAAAAGGCTTTAGGAAAGCAAAACCTCAGAAATTGCCTGGCAATAAAGTCAGATGTTCTTCCTTTTCTGCCCCAACCTCTTCCCATAACATGTCATCTCAAGGTGGGCATCAGGAACACAGCATGGTGTGGGGCAAATTTTGAAGAATTCAAGGAGATGGGATTTTGGAGTGGCAGGGCCTATAGGCTGCACAGGTAGGGTAACTAGTTTTCTTTGCATTTTACTTCCAGTTGTTGGCAAGTGCAATACTCAGAGCTATAGGGCTCTCAGTAGTTTTGGGGAGGATATTTAACAAATGAGAAATAAATTAAAGGTTTATATAGAAAGAAATAAGAGATAAAAGGAAACAATGACAACCCTTAATAAGGTGTCAGGAGAAGGTTTCTCGTCCTCACCGTTTGGAACTCATCAAACTTTTTCTGCAGCTCCCAGACGTCATCCAGCTCCACACCAGTGTTTTCTGCCTTTTTCTCTCGAATCCAATCCAACATGTCTCCGGCCTCATAGGCCAGCAAAAATTCATTGTAACGTTGCAGCAGACGCCGTCTGCGTTCTTCCGCCCTATCCAGCAAGGAGCGGTACCTGGTTGAAGAAGTCAAGAGAATGGGAAAAGTGGAACAAAAGATGAAAAAAAACCCAACAAAACAGAAGAGCAGAGATAGGATGAGAAAAAAATAAAGAATAAAAGAGACAAAAGGAGAAAGAGGAAATATCAAAAAAAGATCAGTAAAGGAGAGAAGGAAACAGGATAGAAGGAGAAGGGCCTTGGGAGCTGAGAGGAGCGTGTAGTCTTGCATTTAAAAATAACAAAGTTATCAATGACCCAACAGTATGGATGGTGGCATCACATTTTATAAACGTAACATTTTTACACAACAGGTGACAAGTGGGTATGAAACAGCCTGGTATAATAAACTAAGTTCACACATAAGTCAGGAGATTAACGTGTTGATGATCATGAAAGAATGAGGCTAGGGAATCAGAATACCTGTTTCTGTAAGTGTCTGATCCCAGGCCATTGACTTACTGGTTCCAGGGCTGCCTTTCCTAAGAAAGCTCAAGTATTTAAAGGATCCTGGGTTTATTTTCAGTTCTTAACATCTGTAAATTTTCTGTGGTGTCTCTAATTTAAGAGTTAGACTCTTTAGCCAAGAGGAAACATCTGGCCAAATACCATCCAGTTCTCCAGACTCCAAAACTTACTGGCTTTCAATCTGCTCCTGGCGCTGGGTGATATTGCCTGGCTCCTCTCGCCGCCGCTGTGGGAGTGTTGGGAACTCATCGTAGGCCAGCTTCCTGACATGGTTAGCTGGGACAAAGCCCTGGTGGTCGTCAGCTTCCACCTTCCACCAGTCCTGAAGGCAGAGGAGACCCCACTGCTCCCTTACTTCTTGGAGCAAAGGAAAAGGCTTCAACACTCAAACACATACTTTGGTAGGCATAGGCACAGGCTGATGGCGGAGGGAAGCTGACAACCTCAAATGGGAGGCATGTCACCTTTATATATTATGGAGAGATTAATTGAAGAATTGCAGAGACAGGCTTCTGAAGTCAAGTACTCTGACATTCAATTTAAGACTTTTAGCTTTTTCAAACTCCAGAGATATTTCTGCTAGTGATGGGGCACACTGTTCACCAGAAATTTATAAAAAGGACATGGAGCCAGAATCCAATTCAGAGTTCTTAGGAGTAGAGCACATATGTATGACAATATTGTACAATTTTTTTTTCTAGATGTCCCCCAAACTGTGAATTGTTCTGAAATGCAGTTATGTGAGTATTGGCTATACTTTCTAACCACTCTGAAGTTAATTTCTTCAGAGAATAAAATGGTAAAGTGAAGAGGTCTAGATAAAGAGAAAAAGGGGCCCAGCATATATCTTATTTGATAATGACGTAGCTTTCCTTTCCAAAAATTCACTTACCTTTAGAGCAGTGGTTCTCAACCTTCCTAATGCTGCGACCCTTTAATACAATTCCTCATGTTGTGGTGACCCCCCCAACCATAAAATTATTATTATTTTTGTTGCCACTTCAGATGTTGCTACTTAATAACTGAAATATGTGTTTTCCGATGGTCTTAGGCAACCCCTGTGAAAGGGTCATTTGATCCCCAATGAGGTCATAACCCATAGGTTGAGAACTGCTGCTTTAGAGTAACAATATCCCAAACCTTCTTCTTTTCTTCTCAAGAATTTTTGGAGATTAATTAGGTGTCAGAGCATAAAAATTGCTTAAGTTCTCATGGAAAATATATTAAAAATGCTAACCAATATTTTATCACTGTCCTCACAGGAATAAGATGTAAAGAAAATCAAGTTGATCAGGCTTCTCCTAAACCAAGGCATAGTTGTTTCATCACTGTAAATATTTTTATAGAATTGCCCTTCATACCTTCTATACATGGGGACTAATTATTTAACTTTAATTCTTCAGATCTTTAACTGTAAAATTGGTATTATCATTCCAGTAGATATATATAGGAACTTGTACAATATTGGAGGAAAGATACTACTCCATCAGTTATAGACATTAAAAGGTGAAGTGGTAAAAGCATTGGGTGATGAAAACATGTATGTCTGGTAGGATTGGGAGAGATGGCTCAGGAAGAGCCACTTTTTGATGGAAAGAAGGTTAGAAGGAAAACGTCACCTTGCTGATGGAGCTCAGCAGAGTTAAGACATCATCTTTCTTCATGGTGACTTCCCGGGGGCTGCGGGCCTGGAAGTCATATAAGGCCAAGACCCTCTCTTCCCGAGCAGCTCCCTCCACTGGCACAGCCTGCTGTCGCTGAGCAAAAACAAGAAGCACTTGTTAGTTGTCTGCTGGAAATATCCCCCCTGCAGAGTTCACCAGTGGTGGGGAGTCCCAGAGTCTCAGGGGAGAGAGTAGCCTCTGGCTGGAATTCTTAAGTGGATGCAGAGGTTAAAATATATGGTCGTCAGAGATGCTGCTTTACTTTAGCACTTACCCAAGACAGGCAGGTTGGGAAGTATGACTCCAGAGTAAGTAAATATGTGGTTTGTCAGAAACATATGAAAGAAATGCTCTAAGCAACTACTTCTTAAAGTGGAAGGGGTAGGTAGTATGTTTCCTGGAAATAGCCCAAAAGAACCATATACATCAAAATTTCAGAAAAATTCTTGAGTAGTTGGAAGACATTATCTATCACCACTCTTCCCTTTTCTTTGGCCTCCACTGATAATTCTTCTTATCCCCCTGACCTTTAACCCTTACTCATCTTAGGAATGAGCTACAACACAGGAAAAGCCACAGAATTTTAAAAATTGAGAACATCAATTGAGGTCATTAAAGATACTTTGTCTCACTTTAGAAAGCACCCTACACTACAAGGGAGGGTTTTCTCTGATATCTACCTTCTGCAAATATAATATATCTGAAATAATGAGAAAAATATTACCTCTCCTTTTAAGCAATAGCCTCCCTTCTTCAGATTGGAGTTGAAGATGTACCTCCCTTCACATACCCCTCTGATTGCATATCCTTCAAGCACCCTGTCTCCTCCTAACTCACCAGATACACATCCACCTGTTCTTGTTGAACCACCCAGTGTGCATTGCTGAAGGAGGCATTGGGTGAGGGCTACATGAACATTTATCAACTGGCCACACAGACTCTGCGTCTTTTATTTCCTCCAAGTATGTGAATTCAGAGCCTCTCATTAGAAAGAATTACTTGAATATAAGCAGTATTATCTCTTTTATTCTTCCATTATACACAGGAAACACGTCTATATCATTTATTTGATTCCAACTTCACTGATCTTCCTTACACTCCCTTTCACCTTGTACCTGAGCCACCCTCACAGTCTTAACCAATTGCATTTTCCATTTTCCAAATGCACTTGACCATTTTATGCCTCTGTGCCTTTGCTCTCATGGCTTATTGGCTAGAAAAAAACCTTCTCTTCCTTTTATGCACAATAATCCACTCACTTTTTCTTTATTAATTGAGATAAGATAGATCACCTCAGTTATGAAAGTTTTCCTATCTTCTAGTACTCTTATTTTAGGAGAAAAGAAGATTCCTCTCCTTGAGACTCTTTTTCCCATTCACACATCTGTTATGCACAATTATTACTTGAATGTCTGGCTTTCTAATAGATTATAAGTTTTTTTTTATTCATACTTGCATACAGTAGACATTTGATAAGTATTGATACTGAAGAAAACCCCTAAGGAATGAAGAACAAGAATTAGAAAGGAAGATAAGAAGAAGAGATGCAAACAAAGAAAAATAGGAAAGAAAGAAAGAATAAAGAAGGGTAGAAGCCTGAAACCACCAAACCACCAATGAACACATGGTAACATTTATTGACAACTTCTTTTACACTAAATCATTGCACATGAGAGAACTCTATAATTTCTGCCTATAAGTACCATGGAACATAGTATTTTCTTTGCAATTGTTTTCCATTATAAGAAGTAAAAAATCAGTGATAAAGAGAATTCCTTTTCTTTTGCAGGAATGTGGTTCTTGTCATCTCTAAGTTCTTACCTGGCAGGCTTCTGCCTGATCATGTAGAGCTTCTATACTTTTTCCAAAGGCATTGAGATCCACTAGGAAGGCCTCATGCTTCTTTAGAAGATCCTAGATTTATAGATGAGAAGGTCATCAGAACAAATATAGGAACACTAAGCAAACCTGGGAGATGATCAATCAGCTATTATTATTTTGGGTTATGCTAATTGTCTTAACTCCTGGTAAGAGCCACTTTTCATCTACTATTAATTTCTTTTTAGCCTTAAATTTGTAAGACTCAAGAACATAGGTGTTAATAAATAAATAACAATATCAATGTATTTGATAAAATAAAAACTAACTCAAGTTTGCACAATCATTTTGACCAACACACATCATAGTTGGAAGGGGATGCTGCTAAAATTGCTGCTTTGCAGGACAAACATCAGCATGGCTTTAAATGTGCATTCCAATTATTTCTAGTGACAGACATGACAATGGCTTCCTATAGGACAATGAACAAAAGAAGTGGATACAAAGGGTAATTATGACCCTTTTGAGGTTCTCCTTGCCCCCAACATCTGCCTGATTTAATTTCAATAAAATAATTAAAGTGTCCATATCATAAAACTACAGGGACACGGTTGACATATCAAAGCCCAAGGTTATTCTGGGAAGTTTAGATGGGACCAAGATGAGTATACATCTCTGGTCACAACTTTTGGATGTACACAATTTCTAATGATTATAGGGATCTTTGTGGGATTAGAAAAATGTGGTGTATATTTTGGGATCCCCGTCAAATCAGAGGGAGTCTCAATAGATGGAAGTCCAAAGGTAATCACTCTGGGACCTCCAAATAATCTAGCAGAACATGTAGCTGTCCCACAACCTAAGCAAATCTCAAATGAATAATTTAGTATCATTTTGTGAAGATTCACTAGACATTGTGCATCTCCACTCCCACTTTACCCCAGCTGCCTCTTCATCAGCCCCATAGTTAGTGTTGTCCACAATAGGCTCCTTCTCTCTAATCCATGCTTCTGCTTCATGCAGGTCAGCCAGATACTGCTGGAACTGGGCATTGGCCTTGAGATCATTCTGCCGTCTAGCTGCTCGAGTGCGGAGAGACTCCATATTCTGGTTTAAACTCTTGACCCTAGAGGCCACATCTTCTGCAGCAAAGTGCTCTATGGAATAGTTATTAAAAGTTGAGTATAACCCTCATTAATGTCTACCATGTTATATAATCCTCTTACTAACCTTGGAAACAAAATGGAAGGCATGAAGATGGTACTGCATTTAGTCAATGTCACATTTTTCTTAAGTTCCCTGGGAACTGGAGTGAGATGAAGTAGCAATAGGTGGTAATGGGGGATAGACATGTATGCATGGTGGTGAATGGGTTGGTGTAGTCAAATATAGCCTGAAAACAGAATACTTATGTATGGATAATGCTCAGAGTCCCAAAACACATCTTCTATAGACTGAACAGAAAAATAAATAGATTTCCATATCTTCCTATGACATGTTTATCATTATAGGAGTAACTCTTTCACTCCAATGATGAGAAAACAGGGAGGACTAAGATGCAATGATTTTCAGACAATGAGTAGAAGATTGTGACTCTTGAGAGATAGGAAAGAAATGAGATATGTCCTATAGTTGCACAGCTTATGCCTTGGGAAGTTTCTGGGATAAGGTGCAGGGAAGGCTAACTCAAACAGAACCTACCAGTGATACTTAATTGAGGAGGCAGAGATCAGAGTTTGAGAAAGATAAGAGAAGAGAGAAGAACAGAGAGAACTTGTTATGTGGGGAACTGAGAAGGAGCATGCTGCAGAGAGATTCAAAGAGGTCTCCTAGAATATCTGACTTACTATTCATTTGCACACATGTGTAAGGAAACTCCTGGAGGAAGAGAAAAGAATGACTTGGAAGTAATAACCAAGCAATTTCTAAACAATTCCTAGGGTTCATGTAAGGTGAGGAATGCTTCAAATTCCCACTCACTAAAGTGGTGGGATATTGTATACACAGGTAGGGTCATTGGAAGGGCAACATTTTAATATTGGGCTTATCTCTAAATCGGTACCAAAAGGCTGTCCTGGAAATACCATAATAAAGCAGATCCAAAAAGCTCAACAACTGCAAAACCAAAGAAACAAAGCCACATTAAGTTATATCATAATTAAATTTCTTAAAACCAATTACAAAGAGAAATCCTTAAAAAAGAGGGAAAAAAGACACTTTGCATGCAAAGGAGCAAAGATAGTGATGGCAACAGACCTCTCATCTTTAAGGCACTGGAAAAAAGAAATTGCCCACCAAGAATTTTATATTTTTCAAAAATGAAGGTAAAATAAAGAATTTAAATGAACAAAAACCTAGAGAATTTATGAGCAGACCTGTGCTACAAAGATTGTTAAAGTTCTTCAAGTACAAGGAAAATGATACAAATGGAAATGTTAACCCATAAAAAGTTAGTGAAGAACACTAGAAATGGTAAATATGTAAGTAAATGTTTTTCCATATTTTTAAAATCCCATTCAAAGGTGATCAACTATTAAAACTATTAAACAAATACGACAACACATTGTAGAGTTTATAATATATATAAACTTAAAATGTTTGATACTAATAGCACCAAGGAACAGAAGTACATGTTTGAAGATCTTATATTGCACATGAAATAGTATGATATAATTTGAGGTTAGATTTATCTTTTAATTAGTAAAGCATTGGCTCTTAAATTTTTGCTGTCAGAATCCCTTCACAATTTTAAACATTATTGAGGACACCCCAATTGATAGTTACCATATCAGAAATCAAAACAAAAACTTTCCTAAAAAAAGAATATACAAGTATGTATTCCACTAGACATTAGAGCAATGATATTATTATACATCTGTAGTCTCTAAAAAATTCCACTATATCTGGGGAGTGCCTGTGGCTCAAAGGAGTAGGGTGCTGGCCCCATATACAGGAGGTGGTGGGTTCAAACCCTGCCCTGGCCAAAAACTGCAAAAAAAAAAAAAAAAAATTCCACTATATGCTCATAAAATAATGAATATTTTAAAAAGTCTTAGCATTATTTTGAAAATATTTTGATTTTGTGCACACACTGAAAGTGTCTTAGACACTCCAAAATGACCTGAAACTACAATGGGAAAATTGCTACACTGGAATAAATACATACACACATATCTCAAACAGAACTGTAGCTAGTAGGCTAATACAGAGATAAGATGGAAATCATATAACAAATACACAGTTGGTCTAGGAAAGACAGAAAGTGATGGGTAAAGAGAAAACAAATAGCAAGATGCTAGATTTAAAATCAGCAATATTGATAACTACACTAAGTGTAAATAGTTTAAACACTCCATTTAAAAGTAAGAGATTACCAGATTGGATAAAATAAAAGCGGGCCTAATTGTATGCTGCCTGTAAGAAATCTACTTCAAATATTTAAAAAGAAAACAAACACAAGCAAAAGGATGGAGAAATAAATACCATGCAGAAACTAATCAGAAAGATATACTAATATTACACTAAATAAACATTAGAACAAAGACTATCCCAGAAATAAAGATAATTATTTCATAATAAATATCAAAAAAGATTTAACTTAATCAAAAATAACAATCCTACATGCATATGTACATAATAGTAGAACTTTAAAATACATGAAACAAAAAAAAATTAGAATTGAAAGAAATAGACGAAATCCACAACTACAGTCAGAAATTTCAAGGAGAAAAAAAAAGTTAAACTGCTCTAGTAACACAGGAATGCTAAATATACATTTATCAGTTTGACTAACTCAGTTGAGACCTAAACTTTTGTTCAGCATATGGAATTCTAATTTACATTTTTGAAAACTGGCTGTTAATTATCTAGCAGCCATCAACAGAAGGAAATCCTGATATGCTCTGCATTGCTTATATCACCCCTGGCCTGTGATGTTCAGTTTTAAGTGTCATATTTAAGCAGTAGGGATTCCTGAATATAGAAGACTAAGATGAGAAGAGACATGGAAACTATATAAAGCGATAAATGTAAAGAAATGGCACTATTCACCATAAACACAATAAGACACTTCCAATCTAAGATCTACCTTCACAGCTCTGAAAACTTCTACCTGGGAAAGGGACCTGATCTGTTTTTACAGGGCTTTGGAACTATCCTCTGTAAATTCCACAACTTTTACAAAGAATCATATTGATGATTTAGGGTAAAACATTTTATTTCTATAATTTTGGCTTTATAAAATATAGAATACTGGCTCACAAGATTGGCAGATTCTTATTAGAATATACAAGCAAAGTTATATACACATTTATCAGAAATGCCCCAAGAGGATTATGAAGGAAAATGAATCAGTTATTTTTAAATCTTTAAACCCTAAGATTGTGCAAACTTTTTGTGTCAGAATGATTTTGGGCCAACTTGGTACGAATCATACACACCTTCCTCTACCATTTTGTTTCCCCTCTCTGTTATTGCCTGGATGCGTGGCTCATGGCTGGCAATGTCTGCCAGGATGACTTCATGCCTGTTGAGAAGATTCTTGGAGGCAATCAGGTCCTTTCCTACAGACAAAAGAAATTTCAGTGTTTGAAATTATCCTGGTGTGTGGAAGTACTGTGCCTCCATTTTTTACAACTCTTGGATCTAAAGATTCTTCCTCCAATTGTAATCATTGAGTTGGTTTAAGTTTATAATATCTGTGTTAACTTTATCCATCTTTGTTATTCCCCTTGCCTGTTTGTACTGAGAAAATTTAATTCATTATTATACAAAGAAAATGGAAAAATCACTATTTTTGTTGGAAGAACGACAGAAATGCAAGTAAATTCTTAGCTTATCCGTCTTATATTATGCAACCAATTTTCTTCTGGTACATTTTGGTATACAAGGCAGGATCCTTCACTTGTAAATTTCTACATGTTTCACAAAGTTATTAAATCCTCTAAATGTAAGGTTTTTTTCACTGTGAAAAAGGCACAATGGCTCATGCCTGTAATGCTAGCCCTCTGGGAGGCAAGTAGATTACTTGAGATCAGGAGTTCCAGCCCAGCCTGAGCAAAAACTAGACCTTGTCTTTATCTAAAAATAGACAATTTAGTGAGTCATAGTGTCAGGTGCCTATAATCCCAGCTACTTGGGAGGTTGATGCAAAAAAATTGGTCAAGCCCAAGAGTTTGAGGTTGCTATGAGCCCTAGCACTCTACCCAAGGCAACTGCGCAAGACTCTGTCTCAAAAAAAAAAAAGGCACAAAAGTACCAATTTGATGACTTATTTGTAATGATTAGACATAACTTATTAATAACTTCACTTATTCCCTATCTTTAAAAAACATACAATAAATATGTAGATTTTCTCCATCTTCTAAGATCTCTAATTCCTGCTGTCTGCTTCATTTCCCCTCTGTCCTAACCATGCTTGCTTCCTTCCAAACCTTCTTTCTCAATACTTCCCATTTAAAATCTCTCTCTAGAAATTCTCTATGCCTTTTCGATGAGCCTCAGGTTTTTCTCTTGTAGGTAGTTTTTTCAGACTAACCCTTCCATTGTCTGCACTATCCAGCCCCCGCGACGCTCCCAGATACATCTGGAGCACCCCATTTATGCACACTGTTTTCTATGCCTCCATGTAAATGTCTCAGTACTGACACTGATAAACTGATACTCTTCAAATGAAAAGCTGTACCTTGTCTGCCACTTTACCCCTTTTATTCTTATAATAAATAGCATATAGTTTATAAATGGCAGCTACCAACAACCTAGACAGAAACATTTTATGTCTCAAACATTAACCATACCTGCTCAGCAAAGGACCTTTACAATAACATAAGTTTCAGAGCAAGCAGCATAAAGCTGAGAACTTCCCAGAGGTCTTAAATTCGTGGCATTGCTCATGTCTAGTTTTAGGAGGTGACATTTTTAGTATATATTTTTAAAATCTTTTTAAGGGGGATTAGACAAATTTTCATGAGTCTGGAAATTTGGGGAAAAACATAATAGAAAATTTTCCAGCCCCTTTTTATTATATCCTAGGTCTCAAGCCCTCTCCAGACTGTGGTTCCTCCTCATGGCTCAGACTGCTCAGGTTATACTAACCAAGGTAGGTGGATGCTGCTGAGGGTTCAGTTTCTTGGATCCAGGCCTCCTCATCCTCAGTGTCTCTACAGATCTGCTGCAGATGGAGTAGGTCAATGAGCTTCTTTTTCCGGGTGGCCAGTGGCTCTTTCAGAGTCTCAAACCGGGACACCAAGGACTCCTGCCTTGACCGTATGTCCCCAGAATCAGGGTGGTCTATTTCTTCAAAATATGCAGCCAGGTCTGTGAGGGTGTCCACCTGATCCTAAGGGAAAGAGAATGGGTATCAGGACATTCTATCGCTTAGTGCGAAGTGACGGCAATTTGGTATGGAGGGAAGGGGGCCTGGGAAAATCAGTCCCCATAGGTACTGTGTTAGGAACCCTGTCTAAGTCAGTGAAACAGGATGGGAGGGGTTGCTGCAGGGAGGACCACCTCATTCAACTGGCGACTATTTGTAGCAAAGCAGTTCTCAAAACACATTTTAGAAAGGTCAAAATATTTGTAGAATGCTCTAAGGAAATCAGAAAAATCAGAACTGCAGAGCTTTAATTAGGAGTATTGATAAACATGGGCCTGAAGAAAAGGAGTGGGAAGCTTTTTCACCTCAGCTTCCCTTCCATATTATTTCTCTCTCTTTAAAATGAGATGGAACTGTAAATAAATGGAAACTTCTCAGGCTTAAGGTTGTTGCACAGCAGAAATAATACTTGCATGATGAAACATGTTAAACAAACCTCAGGATCTTAAAAAGAGAAATGTAAAGGCATTGCCGGGGTAACTACCTAGTTTTCTCCATTTGGGCCATATCTGAGAAGGAAGGGATTCAAAACAGAATTCTGAAGAATCATTCTGGAAATATAATTTCTGTTGCACATCTATGTGTTAAAATAGATATAAGAGATACATTCCATCTTTCAGTGAGGTCAACTCTAACTGCCTGCCTGGCAGAAATCCAGTACTCAGAATTTTTGATTGCCTGTTTTGCTTGGGCTTTTAGGGGGCAGGGGTGGTAATACGAGTAGTTCTTCAAGTAGTGTAGGAGCATTAGATATTTAACTTTTTCTAGTTTGCCATCTGGTGCTCAATCTATAAAGAGTTTGATCAATCTCTCCTCAGATTGGGGAAAAAATGTCTATCAATAGCTTCTTAAAACATATACTTAGCTTTAAGAATTAAAGAATTAAAATTAAAATCTCCCACTAGCCAACTCTTCTCATTTCTTAGGACACTGGAAAACATCACCGCATAACAGAGTGATTTCCGAACATAACCATTCTCATTATTATTATGGATCCACTACACTCTTTGAAAACCTCTGAAGTAGTGCAAGGTGCTACAGGCTGGGGCCAGAGAAGACGTGGCTTTTTCTCCTTGTCTGACAGTCTGTTGCCATTTGATCTAGACAAAGTTCTTTCACCTGTTTTGATCTTAGTTTCCTCATCTATATAATGAAGACTTGGGGCTAGAATAGTCTCAACCTTCCTAATGCTGTGACCCTTTAATACAGTTCCTCATGTTGCTCCTATCAACGAAAATAGTTTTATGGTTGGGGGTCACCACAACATGAGGTACTGTATTAAATGTTCGCTGTATTAGGAAGGTTGAGAACCACTGGACTAGAGGATAGTCTCCAACTTTAACATTCTATATCTAAAATTTCCTTTGCAAGTATCATCTGTTAGGCTCTGCTCCCACTAGGAGAACCTGCGCCTAGACATCAGGGGCCCTATCTTTCCCAAATGGAAACATGTACTCCTATTTCTTAATTGATTATATGCACGGTTCATCTTCCTCAAAATGTCCTTTCTTCTCTTCTTTAAATAAAAAAGTAAACAAATCTTATCTTTTCCTCCTTTGAAACTGTTCCTACAAACAGATTTCAAAGCCTTCTTTTTATGATTTTCCTACCTGCAGGATTTGGACTTATTTAAAGCCCCATGAATCAATTTCTAAAAGTATATAAGTGACTTTTTTTCCTGTTTTCTGTAGGTTATTCTGTCTTTCACATTTAATTCAGAGTGACCAAGAAGCAGACAACATAAAAGTGTGTTTTAACTAGACAATTGGTGGAACTTTCAAGGAAACAGCAGAGTCATTTTTAAATACAAGGTAGGATTCTTGGCATGAGAAATTGTGTCACTGGGAGTGGATTTCCACTGAATTCTTCCAAAACTCACATACAGGATTCATGATCTAGAAACTTAGTGGATAGATTTCTTTTAAATGACAACCTGATGGGATGCTGGTGGACATGTTCCTGAAACTAGGAGCTTAGACTTCTGTCTCATAGTCCTGCCCTGTTGCTCGTTTTCTCGGTAACATTGGGGAAGTTGTTTTCTTTCTATGGGTTTCAATTTTCTTTAAAAAAATGGTAAGATTCAAAATAGAGTATTTTCAAACTTCGAATCACAAAATACACCTATCAGAACAGGAAAAGGCAATTTTATCTCCAGCCCTTATTTTACAGATGAGGATACTGAGAAATAAAAAGGTAAAATGGACCTATCAAAGAACACAAAACTAAAAAGTGACACCCTTATACATAAAACTCAGATTTCTGGATTGAGAGAAGAGTGTTAGGTTTAGAAGAGGCACCCAGGTCTTAGGCTGCCCACAGAGTTCTGACAAAAGACCCCGAGCACTCAGGTCTCCTGGTGAGAGTGGAGGAGACACTAGGAAGAGGCAGTGGACCAGCTGAAAATTAAAAAAAAATAAAAAAACTTTTACCTTTCGTCCTTTGTTCCCTTAATAAAAATTACTTATCAGGGGTGTGCACAGAACACTTAGGATTGCCTACAATTGGCCAAAAAGCTAACAGCAAACCTGGCGAGAAGCCACATCCGCCTCCAGGAGGTTGTGCTTCCTTAGTCTGTTCTGCACGTCAGCCAGGCCTTTCCCGTAGTCCTCGGAGGTGACCTGCCACCCCACTTCCTCCAGCCAGCGCTGCAAGTCTTCTGCATTGTTTTCAAATTGCAGCTGCTTGTTAGCTTCGTGCAACTGGGTCCCTGAGAGAAGACATTCGGCACAAGACGTTAAGTATCGTAACTGCCCCATCCACACTGCAATCTACTTTCCCTCAAATTAGGAAGCAACATAATATTTTGACACTACAAAGAGAAAAATAGAACCTCTCGCACTTGGTTATATTAAAAGTCCATTTAAATTTGTAGAATTCCAATGGTAAAATTGCTTTTGAATATAAAAATATTCTCAAAACAAAAATAAACAATAAATTATATTCCCTGGTGAGGTTATAGTTCTGCTGTGTCAGATTTTAACTATCTTTGGTGTTTTCATATATTACTTTTTACTCACTATTCAGAGCTCTTTTTCAAAGGAATTCAAACCCAACATTCTCCTTTTTACAGGAAGCATATTACGTAATACTGATTCAGTTTGAAATTTTGAAGTTTCTTTTTATAAATGTCTTTTACCGAATTTTGCTATCCTGCCCATAGTGTCTGTCTTTCATTACAAACCATGCCCCATAATTTTCTTTTCCAGAAAATTTATTGTTCATATTCTGTTTGCCTAAATTCTTTACCATATGCTATATAACCTTAGAGCAATTAGTTGCGTTGCTTCTGCAAAGCAGTTATTGTGTCTCCTGATGAGAAGTGGTTGTGACAGCTTATTGTTATAGCCAACCTGCATTTTTGTTTTCCTAAACCAAAAATCAGAATGACATCCAAAAAAAATAAGTGTGACACATCATTTCTATAACCAGGGCAGAATCATGTTCCTAGGTTGACATCCATAACGAGGGGCACATTGACAGAGAAAACTCACATCTGGTTAATTGCCAACAATTGATTAATTTTATAGAGTTAGAGCTGAGGCAAAATGTAAGTAGGGGCTATTCAAGAAGACGTGGGAATTTTTTTTTTAATTTTATGAGCTGTGAGATGTGGGGATTTTTAAAAAAGTTTCCGCAGAGGCTGAACATGTTCAGGTAGATGAAAAAAAAACGTGATCAAGATCTATAAGAATTAGATATTGTAGGAATATCACAAGTGACGCCAACAATCTTGTAATGTTTAATTTAATCACCCAAGCCATACTGTCTTGTCTAGTTTATAGAACCAATATTTGTGCACTACATTTAGGTACATTGCCAACACTGCATTTATAATTCATGAAGATACGTTCAAGGGAAAGAAAAAAAAGTAAAAAAGAAAAGTGAAGCGAACAAAGGTAATTTCAGACCCCATCAAAAGAACCTCTATATTTATGAAGAAAACAGAAAATCATGTTAAACTATAGTGTGATAAGTTGAAGGTGGACTTTATAAACTTGTGTACCATCAAAAGGAAGACACAAGGAAACAAACGGGCAGCATCCTTTCTCATAGAGGTCACCAGATAAATTTGTGGTAGGAAGGTAAGTGTGGAGGGTTTCAAATGTAAGAACTGGCCTTTCCCCAAGACCCCTGCTTCTTACCTTTCTGTGCTGTAGCCTCTAACAGCTCCTTCCAGAGGCTGGCTACTTCATGCAGACGAGTGGCCACATTGTCAGCGGCATAGTGGCCACCCTCAATCATCTCCTGGCCGGTTTTCTCTAAGTCATGGAGAAGGATCTCATTAGCTGCCAGTTCCTCTTCAAAGACTTGCTGCTTTTGAACCCTGCTCTTCAAGTTCTGTGTATCCTAAGAAAGATAGGGGGGAGAAGAAAACATTACTAGAAGAGTGAGAGGAAGAAATTTTAAGGATAAGGGGTTATTTCACACTATAAATCTTGCTCTACTAAGAAGAGGATCCCAGGAAGAATTGCACTAGTCCAGTACTCAGAAAACTCCCATGACCCATCTCTTCACCTACACGTGGCAGATACGGCTACCTCATGCAGAATTTATTTGCACTGAGCCTGGATACTGCCTGAAGATCACTTTGAATAAAATACCCCATGCACGCATTAACCCTCAATGGGAGCTATCATGAGAGGTGAAAATTATTTTCCTTCACTTTCCAAGTACATGGGTCGTCAATTCATTTGCCCCATATTTATTCAAGATACCCTGTAGCAAAATTTCTTTAGAGAATCCAAACATGTGCCATCTAGTTATGCAGCCCTAAAGAAAGATGGAGACTTTACCTCCTTCATGTTTACATGGATGGAGCTGGAGCATATTCTTCTTAGCAAAGTATCTCAAGAATGGAAGATAAAGTATCCAATGTACTCAGCCTTAATATGAAACTAATTCATAGCTTTCATCTGAAAGCTATAGCCCAATTATAGCCCAAGAATATGGGGAAAGGAGGGGTGGGGAGGAGGGAGGATGGGTGGAGAGAGGATAATTGGTGAGACCACACGTATGGTCCATCTTACAAGGGTACATGTGCATCTTTCTAAATATAGAATATAAATGTCTTAACCCAATAACTAAGAAAAATGCCACGAAGGCTATGTTAAACAGTTTGGTGAAAATATTTCAGATTACATATAAAACCAGTACACTGTACCCCATGACTGCATTAATGTACACAGCTATGATTTAATAAAAAAAAAATTTAAAAAAGATATTCATAGATCTATCAAGATATAAGAACAAAAGGATCAGAAGAACATATTTAAGACTAAATAATATTTAGGAAAGTAAAGAGACACTGGCCTAGAAATCTAAAGAATAATTCTAGGCCTGATAGCAAATGTCAAAGTTTGTGAGTATATATGTGTACACATAATATTTTATATTATACAAATTTTTTTTTTGAGACAGAGTCTCAAGCTGTCTCCCTGGGTAGAGTGCTGTGTTGTCACAGCTCACAGCAACCTCAAATTGTTGGGCTTAAACGATTTTCTTGCCTCAAATTCCCAAGTAGCTGGGACTATAGGTGCCCGCCACAATGCCCAGCTATTTTTTGCTTTTACTTATCATTGTTGTTTGGCAGGTCCGGGCTGGATTCAAACCCGCCAGCTCTGGTATACATGTCTGGTGCCCTTGAGCTATAGGCACTGAGCCTATATAACATTTTTGAATGCCAAATATATGTTCAGTATGACTCCAAGAAAGAGAAATCTATAGCTCAGAGATAATTCGGGGATTTCCATAGTCACACAAACTAAAGTAAGAATTTAAGCCCAGGTTTACCTTCTCCAGAGTTCATGTTTCTAACCTTTATGTTAAACCATCTTCTAAATAACTGGATCTCTTTGGCCAATTTACTTACCAATCTAGATTCTGGTTCCCTCATTTATAAAATAAGGGATGTTGTTTTCCAACCCCCAACTGTATCTCTATATTATATCAAACTTTTAGGATACTTTTGAATTCTTGGTAGCTTTTCAAAACTTTGAATATATTGCTGAAATAAGACACAATATTTTCCTACTTTATGAGGTTAAAGGGGAGCAGATGACCTGATACAGGGAGAACAGCAGCTACAAAAGATCATCCCTATCCTTCCTCCACTCTGTTAAGGATCACTGGAAGTTGTGCCAGAGGAAAGGGCTGATGAACAGCAGGGTATAGGGAAACCAGAATCTGGATTTGTAACTGGATATATACTCTTAGGGGAGTCATTGCCCTCTTTTCAGCCCCTGTTTCTTCGTCTATAAAATGTAGATCCCAGCTGAACACTGAAGTCCATTTGTCTCCAAGACTGTAATTTCACGTAACTAACTCCTGATACACATATCCAGTGCATGAAAATCCTGCCTACCTTGTAATCCTCATCATCTGCCAACTTTTTCTTTTTGTTGATCCAGTTCTTTAGATCATCTGAATCCTGATACAATTGTTGCAAAAGCAAAGAATCCTTCAGCAATCTGCGTCGAATGGCAGCCCTCTCACGCAGAGCGTCCCGCCGGGCCAGTAGCTGCAAAAACCATGAGCAAACTCACTGTTAGCAAAACCAGTTATGGGCACGTGAGATTCCATGCCCACTTGGTCAGCGTGCCCCCAACAGTTTCTCCGACCCCTGTGCACAGGCAGGCAGAAGCTCTGGGCCCTTGGACATACCCCATCACGGATAGCAGCGATGTTCTTTGAATCATAATGATCATCGTCAATCAATTTGGTTGCAGTCTTGTCTAATGTCTGAAAAAGAAATACAGTGGTTTTTCGCCCTTGGCCCCTGAGTAAGTGGTCAGAATTGGGATGCCTGTTTAAAGGCGAAGCATGACAACATTGGAGGGAACAAGTTGGAAGGTCAGAAGATCAAAGTCCTCATTCAGATTTCTGTTATAAATTAATTGCATTTCAAAATCTACCTAAAGGATATCAATCATGTCCTCTGTGCCACAATATATAACAGGCTATATTAAATGAGTTCATATGTCCCTACAAGATAAATATTTGATCTAATCTTAACTGCCAAGAGGAAGCACTATTAACAATACAGTCATGTCCAGTCGCACAAGTCTATTTTTCCATCTGTCTACTTATCCATCTATTCTTTTATGATATATATATCTGTATCTATATCTATATTTATATCTCCAGCAATGTGGGCAGAGGAAGAAGAAATTGTAGAGGCAAATATATATATATTTGTGTATATATATTATATATATCCCAAAATTATATATATAATTATGTATAAGTTATATATATGTCCCAAAATTATATATAATATAAATTATATATACATTTATATACATTTTATATAAATTATATATAAATTTATATATATTTGTGTGTGTATATATACATATATCCCAAAATAGCTTCGAATTAACTGGAATAGGAAAATAATCTAAAATAAACAATAGCACTTCATATACAATAAATTATTTTATAGTGTTAGCCTTTATCCAATAAGATTAAGCAGAAAGAACATGAATATGGATCAACAATGGAAAATAGTAAGCTCCAAATTGATTGAAGGTTAAGAAGACTTGGAATTTTTGTTGTTGCTTTGGGGGTGTTGATGGCATGTTTGTGCATGTGGGGAGGGGAAGTTAAGGTCAGCACCATCCTAGGACACAGCCAAAGACATCCAATATGCTGGACCCATGAAGTTGTCCTCACATTCCTCTGAGTCCTGCTTCTATATTGACAGGCTTTCTGGACACTGTAAATTGAGGTTAATAGGAAAACAGTGTAGCAGTTTAGATAAGAAACACAAAGATGTAGATATGCTATTAAGGAAAATATGTTCAAAGGAAAAGAATAGATATTACTTACATAGGCAGATATTACTAGAGAAGAAAAACTATAGTAAGATATTACTAGAGAGGAAAAAGCAATTAAAATATAATCATGCACTGAATCAGGAAAAAAATGACTTGCCATCTCAGAAAACTTTCCAAATATGCTTTGTAGAATAAGAAGTATATTAGTAAAAATAGGTGTGATTCTTTTATTAGATGTTTTAATTGTTTTCTTTTTCTTTTAAAGGTAAGTAGGAGGTACCTTTCACACTATATCAACATTTTACATGTTTAGAAAATTAAATCAAAGAGTTTAAAAACACAAAGAAATACTACTAAGAATAAAACAAGGAGGTAACTTAATTAAGAATAATCCTCATGCTATGTTCAGTAGTTCTAAGAGTGATTTTTCTTTCCTTCCTTCTTTTTTCTGTACAAAGGCCCAGGGATTGTCTGAGGTGACCTGAACAGCAGAAGGACAGTGCTCAGCCCAGGGCCCATTTCTTACTGTAATCTTCTCTTCTTGGGCAGTAAAGGCTTCCTCAAAGTCATCGTGCTTCTGGAGAAGGGCCTCCACACTGCCCAGTGAGTTTCCCAGATCCTCATTTTCCAGGAAGGCCTGTAGAGGACAGAAAGGCACATGCCAGCTGTGCTTCATGAGGGAAGAACATTCCTTGGAATATGTCTGAGACAAGGAGGAAGGAGGGAGAGAAGATGGCTGGAAAAAATGCAAGAATTAGCCCAAACCAGGCAGTCGGTAGAGACTAGCCTCAAACAGTAGGAGCTTCAGGCCTCCCTCCTGATGTTCTCACACAATTTTCTTACCTGTTTCTGAGTCTGTCCACATGGAATTTCTCCACTCAAACTAGTCACAATTTTCTCTTCTTGACCCCCCATCAATTTGATATTCATTTTGCCTTCTGTTCAGTTACGGTTCAGTTAAACCTTCTCTGCTATGTATTTAAGTATTTTTATATGTATTTTTCCATGAGGGAATTGTAGGAGCCATACAGAAAGGGCCTATCATTTGTTCTTTGGATAATTTTGTAGTTCCTGGGACAAATACTGGCCCATAGAAGTGGTTGTGAGGGTGCTCATAGTAGTCATGGGGTGTAAGTGTGGGGTAGAAGAAATGATTCCTTGAGGCTGGCTGGAACCCTCCCGCTCTTACCTCTTGTCTACTCATCCAGCTGTCCACTTGTTCGCTGTCTCTGTAGAACAGGTGCAAGTCCAAGCATTGCTCATACTGATGCTGACGCCTGTCCCACAGTTCCAGCAGGGCGGCCCAGTTGTTGGCAAGTATTGCCATCTACGGAAGGGAGAAGACAATGGATCAGAAAGGTCACTGAGGTTACTCTGTGTTAATGGAGCATCTAATAAACACAAAGCCATTTGAAGGATACAAAAAAGAAAAAAATAGGTTTTTCTTTCAAAGTTTCAACACCTAAGCACATAATTTTAGCACAGTAAAAATGGAACAAATGCCGTGAAAGAGGTAACAATATGCTTAATAAGTATAAAGTAAGAAGGAAAGACTAATTCTGGTAAGGACACCAGGGAGTAGAAGTCCAGGAAAACACGGGAAGTCTTGCACCAAACAGACTGAAGGTAGCAAGGGCTGGGAGCAGGCGGCAGGACCGGAGGGGAACATGATGCCGTGATAAAATACTGTAGGAACGCCAAGTAATTAGATTGTACACTGTGCTCTAGAAAAAAGTGCAGTGTATAAAAAAAGGTGGACGCTTAATGAAATTCATAAAGCACTTACAATGTCAAATTGAGCATTCTGCATTTTAGTCTAAAAAAAATCAGAACCATCAAGGAAGAGAAAAGAGATATTCTCAAATCCATAAAAAAGCCTTTGTTTCTGCCCAAGCATCTGCCCAAGAAATTCCAATATAGGATAGCTGTTTCTGCTTTTGTGTTAAATCTATCCAAAAAAAAAAAAAAAATCAGCACAAGTTCTGAGAATCCCAGGATAATAGGTTTTCAAGGACTTAGGGTTCAGCTACTTGTCTGGAAGAAATGGGTTACTAATAAAAACCTGTTTTATGATATCCCCACAGAGTTCTAGAGGAATACAAAACATAGTTATCTCAACCTCACCCATTGCACAGTGCTGCAGGCTGTGCCTGGCATCAAGTGAGAAGCAAAATGGCCTATAGATTGTTACTCTCATCCCAAGTAGTTCCTGGACTTTGTGACTGGAGCAAAAATCTCTCTGGGTCAGAGGGCTGAAGCAAGGCTCTGTGATCCAGGAACTTAGAAAGAGGGCAAACCTGTGTCTTCGTCCAGTGTAATTGTGAGTATTTAAAGTTTTCCTGATAATTTATGTACATTTGAAAAATACGACACAGAAATATCAGCATAATTGAGGGGTGTATAGAGGACAAAAGAAAAGGTACAGGCGTCACCCATGTTCCAGGCACTGTACTAAGTGTCTAGAGGACACACAAGTGATTAGGTACAGTCCTTACAGAATTTACAATCTAGACATGAGCATATGTCAAAAGGTGTCAAAAGGCAAAATGGTACATCGGTTTCCTATCAGGTAGATGTCAGGGGGCTGGTGAATTAAAAACTTAGTTTTGAGTAAGCATACATCATGACCCAAGAATGTCAAGTAACTCAATTTATCCAAAATAGTACAGTTGGCCCTTCACATCTGTGGGTTACATATCTGTGGATTCAACTGATGATGGATAGAGAATATTTGAAAAAAAATTGCATCTGTACGAACATGGTCATTATCTTTACTCCCTAAACAATATGGTGTAACAACTATTTACATGACATTTACATTGCGCTAAGCATTATAAATCTAGAGGTTATTTAAAGCATATGGGAGGATGAACATAGGTTATATACAAATATTAATCTATTTTATATCAGAGACTTAAGCATCCATGGATTTTGGCATCCCAGTGAGGTCTTTAAACCAATTCCCCATGGATAATGATGGATGACTATGTGTGAAAGGGAGTGACATAAAATCGGGTACATATTATTAACATGTTCAGATGACTTCTATCCTCCTCCCATTCAGAGATTATCATATTGCTCTGCCATTAAGTGAGGACTAAATATGTGATTGAAATTTAACAAACTCTGTTAAACTCGGTTACCTTCTCCCGAACTTCATCAGAGGCTTCATGATTGGCATCCAGGAGGGCTTGACCAGTCTCATCAGCAGATTGGAATCGGTCATCATAAGAGTTAATCTCGTGCTGTTGGCCACAAGACACATTTCAAAAAAGTAGCAAGAAACCTTCTGGCATTCCTGGCATGGAATCAATCTTCACCCCCTGCTCCTGCTGGGGGGTTGTTCCTTTCTACCTTGTGCTGCTGATGCCTGTCCAGCAGGACCTCCCCCCCAGCCACATCTGTGGGCAGCTCATCAGCATTGATCAGATCCGTCTTCTCCTTCATCCAGCCTGAGAGCTCATCAAAGTCAGATGAGAACCGCTGGTACCTGTGTGAAAGATGAGGTAAAGGACTCTGAACAAAGGGGTGGGGCTGTCTTGAGCTAAGACTGCTCCTCACCCTAATCCTAGCTCTCCCCACACCCCAGTACTTCCTGTCACAGTCTAGGTCCTCTAGTGGTGCAGGTTGTAAGCTTTCCACACCGGGTTGTATATAACTAGGGAAGGTGTGTCATGTGACACATGGGAATTACTTCTCTATCACTACAAGGTCATACCCACCCCACAGGTATTTGAAATGAAATAAAGTACTCATAATGCAGCCAGTAAATAAACACATGTCATGTAAATAACAGGAAGTGCCCTGTGGGGACGGGGACTAGAATTAGGGCTAGGATTCCTCATGTGTCTCAGCTCACCTTAAATCCTATTATTAATAATGAAAAACAAAAATTGCAAAATGGCTACCTATTCCAGAAAATTATCATTTGATTTTTAAATCATAGCAATAAGGTAAACAGTAGCTTCTGGTTAAAGTGAGGACTGCTGTGTTGTATCAGTCCACAAGAAGCTTCCTTAGGAAAACTGAATCATTTGCCTCTACTGAGGAGACAGAGGAGAGGATCCCCTCACTATCTTATCATACTCCCTTCACTAGTAGTTCTGCTTTTCATATTAACACCTACACCCTGTAGAGAAGACAGAGCCCTACAGAGGAGGAAATTCCCACCAATAAGAAGCCTGCAGTTTGGCATATCTGCTGGTAGCCAAGGCCCGGATGCGCTCCCAGTTGGAGACCAGATCTTCTTTCATCTGCTGGATGTCAGGTGCATCGGAAGGATGGGAAAGCTCAAGCTTGTCTGCTTTGGCACATAGCTCCTTCACCTTTGGGATGAAAAAGAAACCGAGTGAGAAATTCAAGGACTCTGACTCCCTTTGGCAAAGATTTGTGAAAGAAATAAGGCTAAACAATCATATGACTAACGATAACTTATAAATATGTTTATATTGATATATTTATATTAACATACACATACTAATGCACGCCATTAATAACTACATTTTATGGAGTACTTTTTATCTCTCACTGTGCTAAGCACTTCCCAAGTATTTTCCTATTGTAGATTCTTCCTTTAATAATAGTATGAGGTAGTAATCACTCTTATTTCTCTTTTATATGAAAACTAAGAGGTAAAGTATTTATTTACTCAAAGTCATTGAACCGGCAAGTGTCATGGCAAGGATTTGATCTAAGTTGTTCCTTCACCATCTTGATACCATTTCCCTAATTATTACTGTGGGAGTCAGAAAGACAAATCTGCCATGGAGATTAAGAAAATTCCAGCAGTGCCAGACCATTATAAGCACAGTTCCTGAGTAGCAGGGTTATTAGGGCAAAGTGTGGATATGGGTGACTTTCCACATGTTATTACCCCTTTCATAATACTCTACTGTAATCAGACCTTATCAAGGGTGTGGGATTTCATTACCTTATTCACTAAATTATGGGATTTTATCATGCATCATTAGGGAAAAAGACCAAAAACTAAAACAAAAATGGGGAAGAATGAAAGAAGTAGAAGGGTGGAAGTTTGCAGAGACTGTGTATGGGGACAGGGCTGTACTTAAAGCACAGCGAGAGTCGGGCTTTCTGTGGGCTGACTCCACTATGGGTACTTGGGAGTGACTGGTCTCAGTTATAGCTGAAGTTGTGAGGGAAGAAGGAAAAGGTGGATCATTCAAGAAATTAGGCCTATTCCAAGCTCTCATGTGCCTGTCTGTGCCCACTTCCTCTAGGTCTAGTATTTAAAAGGGGAATCTAAAGGTGGGTTTGGCTGTAAATGTCTTGGAATTTATTACAAAAGGAAAAGAAGAGAATACTTTTCTGCTCTCCTGAGTACAGAAGAAAAAGAAACAGGTTTCAGCTGCAACAGAAGAAAGCAGCACTGGTAGATGAAATGAATGAATCTCTGGCTACAAGATATATTTTACTGGGTGAGATTAGGGAACCATCAGTGGAGGTATCCACTTTTTGTTTTTAAATCATGAAAAAGATCAGAAAAATATCATAGAATACAAGTTATGTATGTATAATCTGAATAAAAATAATTTAAATAAAAATAAGGAGTATCCAGTATCCATGTGTGAGTTAGGAACAGACAGAATAAAGAAGTATATATTTTGGGACAGTGCCTGTGACTTAAAGGAGTAAGGCACTGGCCCCATATGCCAGAGGTGGCAGGTTAAAATCCAGCTCCAGCCAAAAAACTGCAAAAAAAAAAAAAAAAAAAAAAAGTATATATTTCAGTGCCAAAGAATTTCTCTTTCATTGAAAAGAGAGATTTATTTTTATTTTTTTAATTTCAAATTAATATGAGGGTACAAATTTTTAGATTACATTGTTCTGACTTCCAAGGTAAAGTTCCAGTTGTAAAAGAACCCCTTACCCAGGGGGCACAGTATACACGTATGTATTGTCCCCATTAGGTGAGATCGGGCTAAATGCCCTCTCTCCTTCTGTGGATGAAAGAGAGAATTTATTGTGTCCCCTGGAGGCCTGGTACTAGGCAAGATGACCACCATGTGCTTCTTCTAACTCAAGGGGCAAGCCATTCCTCTGACAGTGGCTTACCTTGTCATTCATGACTGCAAGGTTCCTCTCAAGCCCCTTGTGACTGTGAAACAGTGCCTCAGAGCTAACAAGGTCCTGACCATAATCCTCAGAGGTGAGTAGAGGCTCCTTCTCCTTGATCCATTGGATGGCTTCAGTCACATCCCTGTCAGACAATGGCAAGAGTTCCAACCAAAGAAAAAGATGGCAGGCTGTGAGGGGGAGCAGGATAACAGAGCACACGGCAAGGACCCTCCAGCTTCACCAAGAGCCATTATATTGCTTTCCTACATACTTGCAAAAAGTAACAGAAGACGTTCTTGTTTAGTAGTTAGTTCCACTGAGATATTAGGAACATGGACCTCCTGACAGTTAAGCTTCCGGAGACAACTTAGCATATCTGGGTTAGCTCTCTATGAGGGCTCTTCTTCTTCTCAAGACTACCTTCCACCACCCTCTAGTTCTCAGTCTGCTTTTCTCGCCTCTGCAGAGCTTCCACAGCTGAATCACCAGGGCGGTGCTATCTTTGAATTGCTTTGGGTTCCAATCTTCATGGCATTGCCTTATCTACCTTCTCCCTTGCTGTCTCAGAGGCAAGCACGAGATCCACTTTGGCCAACCACTAATTGCTAGCAAGAGTACAAGGAAGCTAATACAAATAACCAACATGATGCTATTTTAAAGTTTTCTGGAAAGCAATAGCCAGATTCATACCGTTTGAACCGCTGGAGGTCTGCGGCCTCAGACAGGGTTCTCCGTCTCTGCAGAGCCAGCCCGTGGAGACGCTCCCAGGCAGCATTCACGTCATCCTGCTTAGACTTAATCAAGGGCAGCTGAGGATGGTTCTCCTGGGGGAGGAAACCAACAGTGGAGTTATAAAAAGATGAGGCTACCTAAAAATAATTTAAACACTTCTTGTTTTAGACTGGTTCATACTTTGTTTGAAGTGGAGACTGACCATTACAGCCAGACACTGAAAACCACCATCTCCCTGCCCCCTACCTCTGACCTGAAGCATATCACCAAAACTTAGAAAGCCAACAGGTCAGATATTGCTTCCAGTGCCCACAACCCTGGACTAGCCCCTGCCCACAGCCCCAGACCAGCCTACGAGCATAGGACACCCACAGCCCTGGACCAGCCTACTAACACAGGACATCCACAGCCCCGGACCAACCCCACGAGCACAGGACACCCACAGCCCTGGACCAGCCTACGAGCACAGGACACCCACAGACCCGGACTAGCCTATGAGCACAGGACACCCAGAGCCCTGGACTAGCCTACAAACACAGGCTGCCCACAGACCCAGACCAGCCTACAAGCACAGGCTGCTGATGTTGTTTTCAGGGCTCCACCTTGTTGCTCTCTGTCAAATCCTCTGAAATTCCTGGTAACCACCAAGAAGAGAAAAATTCCCTTTCTGAAATATGAGTTAATTTTCCCAAACTCTAGTACTATGATTCTTCACTTTGTTGTGTTCCTAACACCTCTGAGAATCCAAAGAAAGCTATTTCTCTCTTCCCAGAAATAGAGACACATACTTACACAGACAATTTTGAAGAAAATTCTAGGCATTTTTGCAAGCCATCAGAAGAGATATGTGAATACTAGATTAAGCTGGTAGCATCAGCCTATTTTGATACTTGGCAATTTTGAAGAGTTCTTATAGGCCCATCTCCCTATTATTCCTGTCCCCAGTTCTTCCCATTTCCATTCCTATTCCCAGGCCTCTCAGACAGAATGTTCCACTTTCTCCTTCTTAAGTGTATGGTCCTTTCTGCTATGGCAGTGTAGGACCCCCCTCCAAAAAAGCAGAAAAAATACTGTGTCCTGGATTCTTTCTGTGTAAATTACAAAAAGACCATGACATTTTGCCACTTCTCCTTTCACAAAGTGGAGTCAGTCTCCTCAAGTCCTGGATCTGGAATGGCCTTTGCCTTCTTTGCCAATAAAATGTGCAGAAAGTGGCTTTCTGGGGGCTCCAGCACCTAGGCCTTAGGAAGCCTCAGAACACCAGCTTGTAAAGAAGTGTGGTCTACTGGATGATGAGAAACTGCACAGAGGAAGCTTTCATCATCTTCATCAGGGCTCCTGACATAGAAAGAAGCCCCGCTTTTATGCTCAACTCCAGCTGAGGCACCTAATAACTTCAGCCGCATGGGAACACCTGGTGATCAGGAGAACAGCCTGGCTGAGCAGCTCAAAAGTGCAACTCACTGAATTTAGGAACAGATACAATGTTTGTTGTTTTCAGTTAGAAAGTAATAGATAACAACAGAAGAAAAAATGGTCGAGGAAGAAAATGTAGGGACCATAGGAAATGTAGACTAAACATTAAGTTATTTTTCTGACTCAGCATTCATTCATCCTAAAATCTTGGCTCTATCAAACAGAATGATCATTCTCACTATAGACCTGCAATCATCATGAAACCATAAACAGAAAAGCACAATATAGCCAACTGTTGGCATTTATTTTATATATGTATTTTATATAAGTACATACATATATATATGTGTATATATCCATATATCTATACATGCACAAAGGTTGCCAAAAATTGCATATATATTTTAAGAAAGAAAGAAACCTCATTTACATTGCAATATTCGATATATACTGATAACAAAAGTCATCTTTTGAACACCTCTTATAATTGCAGAAGTCAAGCATCTCTTGAGTATTACAACTGGCTTCCTAGTTTTCCTGATACATTTGGGTTATTTACTCCCACTCTGAGTCTTTGCTCAAAAGATTCAGAGATTACAAACATCTTTAAATATTTTCTGAAGTAAATAAAAGTATTTCTACCTCCTTTCCCCTTCACCCACCAAATAATCATGTATAATGGTATTGTGTATATATGATAATCCAACATTATTTTATATTCTCTGCTACTTTAACTTTACTCCTTTTTATGAAGAAGTTGCCCCATAAATACTAATACTTCCTGGTACAAAAGCTTTATTCTTGCTCATTGTGGATATAATTCCTCTGTGCTCACACACACACACATGCTCCTCCTCTTCAGCAGACTGACCTGACAAGAGTGGATCCAGAGGTGGAGGAAACTGCTCAGGCCATGTTCCTCATGTTCTTTCAGTGTCCCATCTCCCTCATATCCCATCTACTAATAGTCAGAAGTTCTCATTAGGGATCGGAATGCCCTCCCTGGGAAGACTCTTTTGCTCCCACCTCACCTTGGCACACTCATTGGCATATTGGTTCACTCCATCCACTCTCCCCTTTCGAGCTGCCAGGTCCACTTGGAACTCTTCAAACTTCTTATGCAGAACTTCTGTGCGTTCCCAGTCCTCACCGAGCTCCACTGAAGTGACTATAGCCTCCTGTAGACACAGACAAGTTCACCAAATAGCCAGCAATTATGTAAGCATTCCTACAGATCAAAAGCCTCCCAGCCCCTGCTTGTATTCCCACGATAACTCAGATGAAAACACTAGGGGACCATGGGTGACCCCTTCTGGCAAGAGCGAGAACTAGGAATATATTTTCTGAGGTAGCTCTTTGGCCTATGGAGGAATACTTTTTGAGGGAATCGTTTAGCCAAAGTGGAGTCACTGTTGGCCAAAGTTCCAGGAATAATATGGAGAATAAATTCATCTTATTCTTACTTAATGCAAAGTACAGAGTATCTAGAAAATCATTGCACTAAGTACTTGCTTGTGTAAATCTTCAGTCCTAATGCTTGGGTTATTCTTTAAGTATTTTGAAATATAAGACCCCCCATAGTTAATAGACACGGAGAGATAAGAGATTATAGAAAGTGCTGTCAACACTCTCAGCCAGGGACCAGAGTAAGAGCAAAACCATAGGAGATGCCATTAAAGATCATGGAGATAGAAGAAGGGTAGATCTGGATCATCTTCCAAAGCAATATCTTTGTGTAAGTCTGGCCTTCTCCACATTCAGATCCATACATTTAGACTTGCCTGCCACAATAGTCATCTCTGGAATAGCCCTACATCTTAGCCAAAATTCCTCTTTCTTCCAAGGAACAAAGTCCAAGAGCAGACACTGACTTTTTGGTGAGTAGTCTGCAGTAAGGTGCCATGTAGAGCCCAGGACAGAGAGGAGGAAGGTCCCCTGGGCTTACTGCTGAGTCCTATACCTTGTCTCCGATCCACTCTAAGATGTCAGCACACTCCTGTAAGTACTGCTGGAGTCTCAGGACCTGCAGCAGCCGGGTGCCCTTCTCCTGGGTCAGCTCCACTAGCAGGTCCCACAGGCGACGCAGTTCCTCCAGATGGGCCTTTTGGGAAAGAGGCAGAACCACTCAGGGGCTGTGGATCAGGGACAGATTCAGAGACTTGTGCAGAAAGGGATGTGGATGCAAATTCTACTCTAATTTATGCATACATTCCTTGCTCTACAAATATTTAAAGGAGGAAATAGGATATATATATATAGAGAGAGAGAGAGAGAAATACCTAGTAAACCACGACAAATGTGAACTTCCATAAAAGAAAACTTTGGAAAAACGCCGTGGGGTTTTAGAAAATGGAATAATTACAAACAATATAATGGAAAGGAGAAAGGATGCATAAAATTTGCTCTTTGAAATGAGCCTTAAGGAACAGAAAAAAAAAATTAACATGTAGATAGATGATAGACACAGGGCGTGCTAAGCACAGCAAGCAGCAATGGCAAAAGCACAGAAGTAATTTAGTACAAACTAAAAGTATACCACCAGAAAGTATACCAGCCATTTTGCTAAGTTATAAAGAAATCATTGGCCCCAAATCTGTACGAGTATTTGGGAACTATATAGTTTGAGGCTTTATAGAAGGCTTTGAATGCCAGGTTAGCTCAGAACATCATGCATTTACCTATCTTGTGAACTTAAAGTTACCATCTACACAATATCTTTAAGAGTCTTACCTTTTTCAACTACTCTTTTGCTTACAGCAGCATATTTCTCTCTGTACCCTGCAGTGGGGCACCATCTGATACGGCTTTAGTTATTCTGACAGACGTGACAATGTTTCCAACATTTTTCAAACATTTTGACTAATGTAGGGGTTGGGCACCTATGAAACTGTGAATAATGCAAACATTATTTCTGTTTCATAGAAATAAATAAGTTTTGTGACTTTCTTTTAATGAGTTGTTCTTTATAATAAAATCCTGTTCTGGTGAAAGTCAGTGTTCCCTGGCTATACTTTACTGACAGTAAAACAGGCAGAGTTTTTATGCTACCTGTAGAAAGATCAGGTCGGTTTCACAATAGGTAATGCAAATCTGCCTTGCCAATTTAAAGAATATATAAGCAATAAAAAGTTCACTCACACCAAAAGATTCTGACTCTATCATGTTAACCTTTGGAAGAGTATGTGGATTAAGTCAGAAAATAGCTGTTACTTTAAGGATAAATTACAGAGTAGTAAATGCTTATAAAAATGGTGATGATCTTCAGTTGTGAGTATTCAGGGAAGACTTTCTAAATACATGGAATGTTAGGAACGGAAAGGGAGGGTTTGGAGAGGTACAATAGTAGTCACAGGGCGTGGAGTGTGAAAAGAAAGAGGTATCAGAGACAGAGGGAAAATGATGGGGGGATTAAAATGAGAGAGCATCCTTGTTTGAAGAATTTAAGGGACAAAGACACTGAGGTCAGAAGAAATAGCTAGAAAGGACATTTGGGAAAGCCAGTTGATGTGGGAAGTGTGGAACAGCTTGACGTGGGCTTCGTCATGAGCCATTTTGATCTGTGGTGGCGTGAGAAGGAACGTAGTGCCATTTCTTGACAGCTTTTGTCTCATAGTTCTTTTCTTCAAGGAACTATGAAGTCCAAGGAACACAAGGACATCCCATCATTTTTTCTGCCTCAATCCAGAAGATAAGAGAAATGAGCCCTGTCAACATAATCAACAATTAGAAATTTCTATTTGAGAGCCCCACCATACATTTACCTTGGTGTCCTCATAGGCAGCATGACCCTCAGCAAATCGGATTTCCCTGGTTCTTTCCAGGTCAGGGATGATGAATGATCTTGCTTCCACCTCTGCTTCAAAGGACTGGTGCTTCTGATATTTTCCCTGAAGTGTAGAAATCAGAGTTTACAGTTAATGAAGCCCAGTCTTGGTGGGAAATGTTTGCTTTGGTAGAGTCGTGGAACACAGGCTCTCAAAAGGTCCCAGGTTCAAAGTCAGAGGCTACAGAGAAAGTCTTTTCCCATCCCCACTTTTGTCCTTAGGGAATTTTCAGTAAATGTCTTATTATTTTAAAGGATCAACAGATTAATGTGAATAAAAGAGTGTAGTGTTTTTACTCTTCAGAAAAGAGGAAAAGCTGAGTTCTATTGAAAGTAGAGCCCAATGAGAAAGGTAATAGTTAAACATAATTTTTTTTTTTAATTGAGATGTTTGGGGCATTCTGGGCTCTGTTCTTGTTATGTGCAAATTGATCCACTTAATATAGTCCAATACTTGGCTCTTGTTCTAGTGCTTCCTTCCAGTACCAGTTGCCACTCTGAGGCAAATGTAACCCTTTCTTCTTATCATGACTACGGCACATGTGATAATTCTAGTGCATAGAAAGGGGAGGTAGCTCCCACCAAATATCATCTATTAGGACTTCTCATTTGCCCTTAATAAGAGCCATGAATAGTCATTTGGGAAAAACCTAGGAAAAAATCTAGTGAACTCATGTCTTTCTGAGAAAAGTACAGAACAGTTGCTTCAGAAAACATTGATGGTGCTTTACCCCAATTCCATTATGAATGTCACAGAATATTGAAATCACATGGTTTTTCAGAAATTCCTGGGATTTTTAGTTACCATTTTGCCCACAGCTTAATTTCAGATGAATATTACATTTATTAAATACTATCAAGGATGAGTTTCCTTTGCAAATAAGATCCTGAAGTTTCAGGTGTTGCAAACATGGGCTATGTAGTGGCAGAATTACTGGTCCTAACAGATAGTCTAATCTCTCTATTACATTACCACCCAGTTAACCAGATAAACAGTTACATTACCAAAATGTACGGTCTGAATGTGAGTTCATTACAAGAACTACTTCCATGTTTTCAATGAATGACAGACTGCCACTTTTTGTTTGAGTTTTTTTTTTTTTTCTCTGTCTTAACCCTCCAACTTTATAAAGGGAGATGGACCCATAGATTTTCTCTTAATTCAATTCTTTAACTTCACACTCCACTGGCTTATTTTTGTTTTGTTTTGTTTCTGAACGGAATCTGATTAGACTCACACCCACTCTTTAACATTTACATCAAGAAAAATCTGCTTTTCTCCTTAGAGATCTTAGGGTTTGCTCTGTGGAAGTTAATGGAGCTTAGTGACCTGAATATTAGTTGGGTCTTCGTAGCTTTTATCTTGTGCAATCTTGAGTTTCTCCAAGATCCACTTCTCCAGATCATCTGCATCTCGTCTGAAGACCTGGTAGTGATAGGACTCTTCAAGCTTCTGACCCCTCTCTGCAACCCGCTCCTTGAACTTCTGGTACCGAGTCAACACTTCCTGACGTCTCTCCTGGATCTCTTCTGCTGTCTCCAAAACTTTTGGCCCAGTGCTCTCCAAAACCTGCAAATTAAAAAGCTTCTGTCTATTGCCATTTCAAATCTTAAGTGTGCTGCCCTTCTTACACATCCCAAGGCATTCTCTCATGTTGAACCTGTGTTCAGATATCTTTAAGCCTGGAAATGCCTATTGTTAGAAGAGCTGTGGTGTATTCACGTGATTTTTAACCATAGATAGCTACTGTCTAGGCTAAAAATCCTTGATTATTTAAAACACTCAATTTTTCACATTCATTTATGCTAACATTTATTAAGTTGTATAAACAGAATTAAATTGAGCTGATGAGGGAGCAAGTTTGAATGAGCAAATCACAGAATTTTAGATAGAAATGTAATTGTATTGCTTTTAAAGGCTAAAAAGGTGTGGGAAAGTGCTGATCATTCTGAACTTAATTTCATGAATAACTAAGAATGGCTTGCAGTTAAAATAGTGAATGATATTATATGCAAAATTTTGACAGATTGTTTTCTTCATACTTAAAAATAAAGCATTGTTTACTCTTTTTTATTTGCTTTATTTACAAACATTACAAATAAAGAGTTCAGCCATCTTCTAACCCATTATCACAAATTTTAAATAATTAGCACCTCTGTATTTATAAAGCCTTGTACTATCAAACAACATAAAGTGTCACTTTCCTATTAAGGGAGCCATGCTGTTTGTGAAATATCCAGCAAAATCACCACAGTTCACCCTCATTCTTCTGGTTAGAGGTACCATTTTCCCTAGCTTGCCCCAGCCAGAACACTTAATAATCGGAGTATAGATTTTAGTCTCTCTTTATTCCTCCTAATTGCAAATGTTACTCTGTGAACTGCCATTACTAGTCAGACTGTAGAACCAGATCACTCCACAGAGAAACATCTTTATTGGGTATCATTTTGTTTCAGTTACCTAGTTGTTCTGTGTGGGAATGGACTTAAGTCATGGCTGGGTTTTGGTGTTATATAGACATCAGGTCATTGTTCAAAGTTAAACAGTCATGAAAAGAGAGCTAAAATTAAAATTCTCTACTTCTTAAAAACCCCTCCCAAAAAAGACTTCTTATTGACCCTGTGAAAGACAGTGTAGGAAGTTTAAAGAAGACAGGTTAATCATGTACTCACGGTTTCCTTTGGAACATTCTCCATTTTTGCTTAAGGTGTAGAACCTGGAGAGATTAAATGTAGGTGAGAGAGAGAGACAGACAATTCATATGGAACTGTCTAGTCTAATTCATGTAGGAATGACAGAAACATTAAGTATGTGGCAAAGACAAAAAAAAAAAAAAGTCCTCTTACTTGGTCCCAGAATCCCGCCAGCCACGGACAATCAACATTATCTTCGGGAGACATATTCAGCTTAGGGAGTGGCTAACTTTCACAGATGGTAGATGACTCAGCAGTTTGGGGAGGGTTGTGACTGTCAAAGTTACTCAGTAGGACTTCAAAAAAAAAATACATGAAAGCATGTATTTGGATGGAAAATTAGGAGAAAACCAGATATAAACATAAAACAAAAAAGGTGTCTTAAGATGGTGTTTTTTTTTTTTTCCTTTGATTAGTTTTAGATTTTATAATTTCTGAGAATCATAAATCAGGAAGGAATTTTGGGTTGCCCATTCTTCAGAACTCAGGGCATATATAGGTTCTTTTTTCAACCTATCTCTAGGAAATACAACTCAACAGTAAATATTTAACAGCCTCTAAATCAATAGAGTATCCTATTTTTGCTGCAGTTTTTCCCAATATGAGAAGATTGTATTCCTGACCTCATATATTTGCTTTGCAAAAATTTGATTTAGATTTATCCTTAATAATTTAAATGGAAGGGGTAAGAGAAGTAACATAGGTGAATGTGTTTATTTTCCATTTCATGAAACAAAAATTAGGATATCTCCTTTGACAAATTATTTATGATGTCATAGAAGATCTGAAAATGGAACTGACTTCTAAAATGTGGTATATAAGTTATTCCTTATTTTATGTATTATTTTTACTGGAGAAAAAAAAGGAGGAAGAAATTCTTTTCAAAGGCATAGATCTTTTGAGCTATCTTACAAAAGTGAAAAAAATAAACAAAAAGAAAATAAAGGGCTGATTTTAGACTTTCTTACAAGGTACTGGAGCTATCTATGCCAAATTCTATTCCAATATAAGTTCAGTTTGAACAATCTAGTTTTCATGGTCTACTAGAAGAAATTTCAATTCTGCATATGTCCTTTCTCCTGTCCCTGGACCTTTTTACCTAGAGAAATTGACAGTCCTTTACATGGAAGTCTTTCTTCTAAGAAGTCTGGATTACTGGTGGATTAACATCTGGACCTCCGACCTTCTCCTTGATATTTCTCTGTCTCCCAAGAGTGCTTATGGGCACTGATCTCATGGAGATCCTGATTTAAAAAGATAGATAAAGAATTCGTGGCAGATACCATGAGGTGTAGAAGCATGCATAGTCTACTAAGTGGATGTCGTGTTGTATAAATGAGTCCTGGGAGGGTACAGGAGACACTAGAGTTAATCACAGCTAGTTTAAATAAAGAGAAAATGGAAAAAGGAAAGTTATATTTTTGATTAGAGAATTGTAAACTTGAGTAATATTGAAATTTTACATTTTCAGATACAGTTAGGAAGGAAATAATTTTAGAGGACCTGGGTTGATGAGGTAAAGTGTATACAATTATCTATAAACCCACCTTTTTATTTTTTGAACGGTATTATCTTTTGCTCTGATACAGTTAGGAGCCAACAATTAGAGAAAGTTTTCAATCAGAATTATATTTTAAAGAGAAATATATTATACATTTTTACAAGGGCCAGGGTAGTTTAAAGGGCTATTGCATTTGACCATAGTTATCAATTCTTAAGCAGGTCTTTAAATAATAGTTTAATCAGCAGTGACCAGCTTGCCTCAGCTTCTGTTCCAGCAACAGAACACTGTGATGTGTGTGATCTTCTCCCAGCCTCAGAAACTCTAAGTGATGCTTTATCTCCACAAATTCCAATGTCTTCTCAATCTCAGTCGCTGAAATTAATACCTTGTTTTCTGTGGATATTTTGGAGTCCAACTTTATCTGCTCATTAACCAACAAAGACAAACACGTTAACTTTAATGTAAA
>NW_003852486.1:1919185-1921227 GCF_000181295.1 Otolemur garnettii | reverse complement strand
AAAATTTTATTAAGCATATAATGGAGATAGTATTAATAATCTCACCTATTTTAGAGAATTGTTAATGTGGCTTAATTTAGATAGCCCCCTAAAAAGCACTTTGCATGTAATTTTACATAGTAAAAGAATCGTTTTTTGTTATTATCTTTGTTAACTGATAGGAATAATACCAACTGCATACACTTTCACTACTTCTAGTCATACTTATCATTCTGAATCATTCAATTTTGCAAATCAGAATGTAAAGAAGAGAGATCTTATGTGGGATAATTTCTCATAAAAATAACTGATTATCTCTTAATGAATGATTTTGCAATGTCTTATTAGCAAATCTTACATAAAGTTGCTTCACACTTCCATCACTAATAATTGCCTCTGAGTACAGCAAACTCAGGGGAAATTATCTAAGTCTCAATTACTAGAAGACTTGTAAAAGCAGCATATTTGGTGACAGATCACACTCAGGGAAATTTTTAAAAGCTAAAAAAATATGATTTTTCATTAGAAAAGAAGTACTTAGGAAATAGAATCAAGTTCTGGGACTAAACATATTATTGCCTTCAGAACCATAACTAAACCATGAAGCTTAATTGCTATATTTTAGAGACTATATTTCCAATGTATAAATGAAAGTCCTACTATGCCAATTATAATTTAAGTGAGTTATCTATTCCATGGCTTCAGTTTTATGTTAAAAGTTGTTTTTATGTGCAAATATACTCAGTTTTTATTATCTTGTCTATTCTTTACCCATTTTCCCTCTCCCCTGACACTTTCTGTTGAATGTGAAAATAGTCTGAGTATTTTATAATTTATACCTTCAAGAGATAAAGACTGCCTTTAGTCATTTGTTTATTCTTTCAGCAAACACAAACCATTATTGAGAGTTTCTGTAGGGAAAGCATTGTATTAGGCATTGGAAATATAGATAGGAACAAAACAAGATACCTACTTTAGAGTGAATAGATTACAATTAGACAGACATATAAAATATGTAAAGTATGACAGAAGAGATAGACAAGCTATAGAATGGGAGAAAATATTTGCAAGCCACAGATTGATAAAGGGCTGATAACCAGAATCTACAAAGAGCTCAAGCAAATCAGCAAGAAAAAAAATCAAAAATCCCATCAAAACGTGAACAACAGACATGAACAGCAACTTTTCAAGTGAACCTATGGTAATAGCCAACAAACACATGAAAAAATGTTCAACACTTCTAATCATCAGAGGAATACAAATCAAAACCACAATGAGATATCACTTAACTCCAGTGAGAATGGCATTTATCAAAAAGCCCCAAACAGCAGATGCTGGTATAGATATGGAAAGAAAGGAATTCTTATACATTGTTGGTGGAACTGCATGCTAGTACAGCCTCCATGGAAAGTGGCATGGAGATACCTCAAAGAACTAAAAGTATACCTACCATTTGATCCAGCAATCCCACTAGTAGGTATTTACCCAGAGGAAAAGTCATTTTATCAAAAAGACATATGTACTCACAGTTTTGTAGCAATTTATTGCAATTCACAATTGCAAAGATTTAGATACAACCCAGGTGCCCACCAATACATGAATAGATTAATAAAATGTGGTATATGTAGACTGTGGAGACTACTTAGCCATTAAAAAATGGTGATCTATTATCTTTACTAATAACCTGGAAGGAACTGGAGACCATTCATCTAAGTAAAGTAACACAACAATGGAAAAACAAGTGAGCCCCCAAAACTCAACAACAAGACTCCTGGAAGTGATTTTAAAAAAACAGAGTAGTGTCTCAGGATATAAAACCAATATCCACAAATCAGTGGCCTTTGTGTATTCCAATAACAGCCAAGTTGATAAGTTAATCAAGGACACAATTCACTTCACAGTAGCTTCAAAAAAATTAAATAACTAGGAATATACCTAACAAAAGAAGTGAAGGATCCCTATAAAGAAAATTACAAAACCCTAAGAAAAGAAATAACAGAAGATATTAACAAATGGAAGAATATACCATGCTCATGGTTGCAAAGAATCAACATTCCAAAGCA
>NW_003852486.1:1900415-1918150 GCF_000181295.1 Otolemur garnettii | reverse complement strand
CTCAGAAGAAAAGAATCATTTTATCATAAGGACATTTGTATTAGACTGTTGATCACAGCTCAATTTACAATTGCCAAAATGTGGAAACAACCTAAATGCCCACCAACCCAGGAATGGATTAACAAGTTGTGGTATATGTATAACATGGAATTTTATTCAGCCATTAAGAGAAATGGAGACTTTTGATCTTTTGTATTAAACTGGATTGAGGTAGAATGTATTTTTCTTAGTAAAGCATCACAAGAATGGAAAGCAAGAATCCAATGCACTCAATTCTAATATGAAGGCAGTAGTTGACCCAATACATGGAGGGAGCAGGAAGGGGGGATGGGAGGGGGCTGGAGGGTCATGATGTATGGCACACCTCTTGGAGGTGGGACACAACTATAAGAGGGACTTTACCTAACACATGCAATCAGTGTAAACTAATTCTTTGTACCCTTGATGAATCCCCAAAAATAAAATTTAAAAAAAAGGAAAAATAAATGCCACTTGTACTCAGTACTAAATCAACACTAATTGATCCACATTTATGCACACATATGGAAGTAAAATGAAGCAGGTGAAGGGGGAGGAGGGGATAGGTAAACTCACACTTAAGGGGGGTACAATGCATACTATCTGGGTGAAGAAGACACTTGTAACCTTGACTCAATCTGTACAAAGCAAACTGTGTAACCAAAACTTGTGTACCCCTGTAATATTCTGAAATGAAACTTTAAAACATTATCCTAAAGAGGTCTCAGCAATGGTTTATAAAAACAGAGAAGTATGTTTATTTCTATTTCACTAGATTAGAGAAGATATCAAGGCAGAAAAAGAATTTTTAAGACTCTCTGGATTTTAAAAAATAATAAAACAAGGACTTGCGGAGATTTTATTCCACTTTCTTTGGATATTATGGTCACTCAATCTTTGAGGATATTTACTATTAACAAATTCATAGGGATAGTAAGAACAGTGAAATGTTAATTTACTATCTCTACACAGAAGAAATAAGCCCAACAGAATAGAGACACTAACAGCAATGTAGATATTTGCATAGATACACTTTATTAACTAGTATGCTTTTTGGCTTGTTTGATATGATGTGTGAGTATAATAGAGTGGCACATGTGCTTTTTTATGGCTTCCTTGATCTCTTTATTCCTCAGACTGTAGATAATTGGGTTGAAGAACGGAGACAACACTGCGAACATTAAGCTGATGGTTGTGTCCCAGAAGAAGGAGTACTTTGCAGAGAAACGAAGGTACATCAGAGCTACACTTCCAAAAAATATTAAGAAAATAGCAAGGTGGGAAGCACAGGTGGAAAAGGCCTTTCGGCGCCCTTCGGCAGAGCGGATTCTTAGGATTACTGCAATGATCCGGACGTAAGCCAAAGCCACAAGCATTACAGCTGTGATGATCTCCACAGCATGTACAATGTCCACGATCTTGATTAATGTAATTGTGCCAGTGTCCATACACGCCAGATTCAGGATGGGATCAAAGTCACAGAAGATATTCTGAATTTGGTTTGGACCACAAAATGGCAGTGTGGCTATCCAAGCAATCTCAGGGAGTGGCGTGAAAAAGCCACAGAAGCAACAGCCCAGAGTCAGTTGACTGTAGAGCTGAGGTGTCATGACTGTGGTGTAGCGGAGGGGGTTGCAGATGGCCAGGTATCTGTCCATAGCCATGGTGGTGAGCAAGCAAACCTCAGTGATGCCAAGGGAGTGAAAGAAATACATCTGCAAGAGGCAACCAGCCAGGGAGATGGTCTTCTGCTCACTGACTAGGTTGGAGAGCATCTTGGGGATGGTGGTCGTGGTATACCAGATCTCCAGGAAGGAGAGGACGCTGATAAAGAAATACATGGGGGTGTGCAAGCGGGAATCCAGTTTGACAGCAAAGAAAACCATAAGATTCCCAATGATGATGAACAGGTAGATGAGTAGCAAGAGAATAAAAAACAGAAGCCCACCTTCCCGCAAGTGAGGAAAACCCGTGAATACAAATTCTATCACTACTGTCTGACTCTTATTGGCCATCTTCTCAGCTGTAAGGTGAAAAAAAAAAAAAAGAAGAAGAAGAAGAAGAAATGAGATTCCTGAACAGACAGTTTAGTAAATTAATTAGACATCCAATTCATTCATGATATTTAGTGAGCAATTACTGTTTTCCATGTACTATATAATATTCTGGAATGAGAAGGATCACCACAAAAGATGCACGGTTCCAACTATATAAATTGCTGTATTTCTCCTAGCCAATGATACCGTGAAATTTAACATAAATGGTTAATTGCCTCTGATAGTCAAGAACACACTTCCATAATTGACATAATTGTCCCCTTTCCTTTTTTTTCCTTTCCTTTTTCCTTTCCTTTTTTTTTCTTAGAAAGAATTTATACCCTTCACCTTTGTCCCTGTATATCAGGTCCTCGTCTGCTGAGAAGAAGAATACATCAGAGTTCAATTCACCATTTCATTTGGGTTATTCTTTATCATCCACTCAGACTCTATGAGGACAAAGATCATTTTTGTAAAGTAATATGTAAAATGCATAGAACATCAACAGAGACAGAGATGATGTGTAACAATTAGTTGGTTGATTTACTGATTAATTCTAATTTAGGAATATGTGATCCATAGTTTTTTCACTCCTATCAAGTTGCTTTTGTTTTTAGAGCAATTTTCCTAGAGTGCCTGAGACAAAATTAGTTCAAAGTTCCTGTGGCTGATGGAAAAATCATAATCAGGAAATCAGACTGTCATATTATAGAGGAAATGAAAGTGTAGGTGACATGAGACTATTAACATGTGAAATGAGTAGGCTAGAATGTGATGGAATTTTAGAGTTAAGACTAATATGTTTTAAAAATTTATGATTTCCTAGCTGCAAAATGCCAACATTTTATTGCTTTCAACCTGCAATTAAGGTTTAGAGTGTCCTTACACTCTACTATACTTAGTAGATAAATCAACTTACAGCTGTTTGTACAAACCATTCTCTTTCCCCTAGGAACCCAGACCCTCTGTTTACATAGAAAAGCCTCTGAAAATCTGTTATTCCAAGTTCTGAAGAGCTAAACACAAGCAACAAAACGTCCAAAAATAGAGAGGCAACTGTTAGCATCTTTTCCCTTTTATGCTTTTTGTGGATGAAACCACACAGAACATCAGAAACCATGACTCAATTTGACAGTCATTCACTGAGACCATTATTGTATAGAGTTCCTGCTAGATATGGGGAAACATGCAGATATTAATCAATGACCAGTATGCTCCAAGTTGAGTATATTAATTATAATTCCAGGTAGAAAGCAATCAGAGGAACAGATAATGTACAGAGAGATTTCAGGGAAGCTGAAGATCATTGTCAATGGAGTCCTGATCTGGGATTCAAGGTCTACACTTTTGAAAAAGTTACTTACCTTTTCTTTGTCTTAATGTTTTTCAACTGCAAACAAGAAATGATGGGATCACTTATCTCATTATATTATAAGCACTAAATAAAGTAACTGATGCAGAAACATCCTGGTCTAGGCACACAGAGATAATAAATGTTCGATACAATCATAGTTATTAGTTAGTCTTCTTCCCTAAAGGGGTGAATAAGACTAAAAATGTGTCTACTGGGGAGAGTTCAGGTAGCGCCTGACAGGTAATGCTGAGACAGTGACGCTGAGTGCTACTGCAGGAAGAAAGACGTGCACTTGGACATATGGACTTGGTTTGGTTACTTGTTCTGTCAGTAGCCAACCTTCTGACCTTAGACAAATCCGTTTGTTTGGATTTGTTAAAATACGTACATTGCGTATATAATTTCTGCCTCGCTAGTTTGTTGTAAGGATTAAGTGAGGTGATTCAACAGAAATTATTTTATAGGCTATAGTTCTTATCAAAATTGGGCCTGAACCCTCATGCCCACGTGAACAGTAGTGTACAGGGAGGTTGGATTTGTCTACATTCGCCCCATAACTTGCTCACTCAACTAATACACATTCTATACATACCATTTTCTTCCTTGGCACATTTGGCCAAAGCCTTTGATTTTTACCTGCTCAAAATGTTCTGGATCCTTTCTCTGGGCCAGTGAATCTATAGGTGGGGGAAGATCTGTACTACTTGGTTCCGTATTTTGAACTTTCTGACATCAAGGCTCATGCTTACCTCTGCCTTTACCTTGAAAATAGGATGCAACACACACAACTAGAGACTTAATAGAGATGACAAACTCCTTAATTTTCCCCAGGGAGTTTTCTTCCGGAGTGTCTGAGGATTTTGAGTATCAAAACCAAAGAAAGTAGCCCATTCCCTTAAGATTAATTAAGAAAAATAACTGACACTTAGAGGTGCTATTCTAAAGGCATCTTTCACTTCATTCATTAACTCTAGGTCATATTGCCGTGGGAAAGTATGGAAAGTATGAAGAAAGAGGAAAAGTTTGAAAATAAAGGGAAAGGAGAAAAGGAAAGATAGATGAGGTAACAAGGAAAGAGCAAAGAGAAAAACAACCTCTGGCCTTGGTCATCTCATTTTCTTTATAAACTACTCAAATGTCTAATACAGCTTCCTTTATTTTCCTTAGCTAGACTCTCATTTTTTATACATTAATTTCCACCTTCTGTCTCTAAAGTGCAATCTCAGTTAGGATTGATCTTTGTGTCTTTTTATCTTCTACAACCTCATCTCTTATCTTAAGCCTGTGTTCACCAAGGGGAAAGATCTGAGAGGGTAAAAAGCAAATGTGGCAAATGCATCCAATATTGGGCAATTCAGTTACATTGTGCTCTCTATCACTTTAATAATACTCTTTTAAATAAAAACAATTTGTTTTCTTTACCCTGTTGCATGAATAAAAAAAGTAGGCACATTGATGATTTTCAGCACAGATGAGATAACAAAAAACAAATGTTAAGACAGTTCCATGTTTTAATAAAAATATTTTATGTTCCCACTTATACAAGACATTCATTAATTTTATGTATTCTGACTTCCCGCTCCCTTTTAATGTGGAAAGAAGAGTAGAGAGTGATTACTTATTGGATGAGGAAGAGCAAAAGACCCGTTCCAGTTTCTTCTATTTCTTAAGCTCTAATTCCCCCTGAATTGTGAGATTCTGGATATCAGAGATTATACTTGAGACCCATGTTGTTCCCACATTTACCAGACTTCCCCGCATATAGTAGATAGTTTAAAATGCTTCTTGAAGAAATTTATGAAGCATTTCAGTAGTACTAACAAGAAAGTTGGGGATTAACTATGCTGTATAGTTGAGATAAGTCTCCCTTATGTGTAGTGATTACTTTTATCTGTCAAGTTGGGCAAAGGGGTTCCCACATAGCTTATAAAGCATTATTTCTGAGTGTGTCTTTGAAGGTGTTTCAGGAAGAGATTGCCATTTGAATCAATTAGTTGAGTGCTGATTTACCTCACCAATGTGTGTGGGCACCACCCCACCTGCGGAAGGCAGACCAAATAGAACAAGGCACAGACAGGGCAGATGTTCTGAGCTGGGGCATCTCTTCCCTCCTGCCTTTGGTCATTGGTGCTTTTGGTTCTCTGGTCTTTGGACTTGGAGAAAATTATACCACCAGCTTTCCTATTTCTACTAAGAGCTTCTGGGTGTGCACAGAAGTGGAATCTTATCTCCTCTGACTGTAGAGTTGAAACAGCTAAAAACAAATACAATCTCATCCTGTGATTGGCAGAGTTACAAAGCAAGTTGAACTTCCATCCTTTCAGAGTGTCCAGTGGTGGGAAAGAAGAGGATCCTTTAAGCAGGTGTGAGGACATATGGGAAGTCCCTGATGATGCCAGGATCGTTGAACACCTAAATTCTGATTAGTCTCTTTTGGCAATGGAAGGTGACTCCATACTTACAATGATATTAACCTTTTCACCTCCCTCTGAATTTTTTAACCTTGCATTGACCACAGAAATTGTCAGGAGAACATAGGAGGTCAGACAATGAAATTTATAAACTCATCCCAGAAAAAGTGCTACATACCTCATTGCTGAATATCACTATGGTTACCAGAAGGCCAAAAGGAGTACTCCAAAGTACTGTTGCACTGTTGACTTTGTGTTTATTGGACCTAGTCAGCAATGAGGTATGTAGCACTTTTTCTAGAATGAGTTCACCAGCTTAATTGTCTGACCTCATACAGCAGAGAGTTCCTATAAGAATGGTACCATAAAAGTTTCAGTCAGAACCTTCACATTCTGTACAGAAAGAGGCCTTTAAAAATGATAAGGTTGGGACTTGAACAAAAGTATTATGATGGACATAAAATCCATTTCTGCTAGCATGTAACTTCTAGGAGTCAGGGACCATTTTACTGCTGTATTTACTGCTGTATTATTATAACCTTAAACCAGTGCTTAACAAATGGTCGGTGCTCTAGAATTATTTAATTTGATAGGAAAACCTATAAATAGGACAAATATTTTCAGATTTCAATGAGTTCAACAACAATTAGTTATAACAATTGTACTGGGGAAAAGATTCCTATAAGAAGCCTTAGAAATGAACTTAAGGAAATGATCCCTTAATAAAAATACATAAAGCATACATGCACACATACTGTGTAAACTGTCCAGTCCTATATCACAATTTAATTTTCATGAATCTGGATCACCATTCCCTTTCAGAAGATACCACACTGGTCCCTTGCACTGTTGACATTGTGTTTATTGGACCTACTGAGCAAGAAGAAGCTACTTTAGACTTACTGTAAGGAATTTGCATGTCAGAGAGTGGGAAATAACTGACTAAAATCCAGGGCCCTTCTACCTCAATTAAATTTCTAGGGATATAGTGTTTGTTATGGGGCTTATCAAGATGTCCCTTCTTGAAGCTGTTGCTTCTTGCCTATTATATACCAAGAAAAAAGGCACAACGCTTAGTGGGCCTATTTGGATTTTAGAAGCACCGTAGTTTTCATTTGATTATGTTACCATAGCTTACTTACCTGGTGACCCAAAATGCTGCTAGTTTGAAATAGTTGTCTAATTAAAGTTAACGAGGAATGAGTTAGCAGCCTCTATTCTCTCCAAGGTAGAAGGTACATGTTTCCTCAATCCTGTAAATTCACTAAGAGCACACTGTGAGCTTTCTTTCTCTGTTTCCTTTTCTCTTGTTTCTCTCTCATCTTGGACTATTCCCTAGTGCACACATACATACCCTATATCACAATTTAATTTCACAATTTCACAAACGCACATGGAGGGTAGCCAAGAACATTACTATATGATGATGATTTAAAGTGAGGGTAGGTTTAATCACAGAAGGTTTTTAGGCACAATAGTAAAGTTATTCGATTCAAATTTCAAGAAATAATTCAGTTAGCAGTGGGGAAAGCAGTTTGAAGGTGGGAGAGTGTGGATATAAGCGATGTAGTGTTAGATAGACAAATTTTTACGACCTCTGATAACATTTAGGAAAGTACAGTACAAATTTTTAAAAGTGGAGAAAAGAGGGAAAAAATAACGTGACCTGTTCATAAAATGGAGATTTATGTGTTTACGTTTGTAGCAATATTGCACTTAAAAAAGCAGAGGGACGATAATTAACTAGTGAAGTAATGCTATTCCTTGAGTATTTTGAGGAACATTAAAAATACATAACTTAAACTTATAAATACTTCTGTATCCCCCTTTTCCCTCTTCCCTCCTTTTTCTAAACCAAGTATTCTCTGAAGCCTTTCTTTGACCCAGACCTCCTCTACCCACAACCTACAACTTTTTTTCATTTTCTTTCTCTTCTCTACTCTAGCCCTTTACTAGATAATATGAGCCTTTTCTCTGTAATAGCTTCCTCTCTATTTCTAGGTTTCCACTTAACTTGAAATTATCATAAGATTAAGGGGTGAGGATAAGGAAAGGTCTGTGTTGCTCTGTACCTGTAGCTTAGTGGTTAGGGTGCCAGTCACATGCCTGGGGCTGGAGGGTTTGAACCTGGCCCAGGCCTGATAAACAACAATGACAACAACAACAACAACAAATAGCTGGGCATCATGGCAGGCACCTAAAGTCCCAGGTATGTGGGAGGCTGAGGCAAGAGAATCACTTAAGCCCAAGGGTCTGAAGTTGCTGTTGCTGTGAGTTGTGATGCCATGGCACTCTACTGAGGGTGATATAGTGAGGCTCTATCTCAAAACAAAAACGGAAAGGGCTGTGTACACCAAAGTGGGACAATTACTCTGATAGCTATAGGATTTGTGCTGGTGTGAGAGGGAATGCCTACTGATGTTTGTGCAGTGATAAGCTTTAGCCCATCCAAACTGTGGGACGGGCCCTGGAGTAAATAACCTTTTATGAAGCATGTATGACAAGAAGAGTCAGCAAGAGAAGTTCTTACCAGCCCTCAACATGGTAAGATGAAAAGAGAGGTCAGAATCCTGAAAGCCCAAGGAGAAGAAGCCTTGAAAAATGAAGAGTTATTGCTACTACAGTTGACTAGTTGGCTAGAAAAATCTAATGGCAGCATGTTGGTACTGGTTTATTTATTCAACTGCTATTTATTACATTTATGACTTAAAATGCACAGTGCATTTAATCACAGTAAATACAAAGAGTAGGCATTTTTAATCAAGAAAAAATTGATTACTTAATGGATAACTTCATTAGATGACTTATTGATTAATTCCAGAATACTCAATTTAGAAATTTGAGCCATTCTTCAACCATATACACTGGAGACACCATGAAGAAAACTTAGTTTATAAAGATAATTTTTCAACTACCATGTCTTATAAATGTTTTGACTGGTTAAAATTAATGTTTATGTAAAATATTTCAACAAAAAGAATTTACCATCAGTAATGTGTCAGAATGTTTAATTAATTCAAAAATATGTCAAATTAGATAAAGATTGAAAAGAAATCATTGACTTCAACTATTGTTCATTGGTGACCTGTGGGAGACCAGTTTCAGTAAAATGCTGATGGGAAAAGATAGACTGCTGAGGATGAAGAGGGCTCAACAACTATGTAGACTCTGAACTAAGAGCTCTTCCTTGAGTTCCCTGGTCTACTGGCAGATGATCTTTGCTTGACCCAGGTGCTTTCTTATAGCTTCTTTTATCTCTTTATTCCTCAGGCTATAGATAATGGGGTTGAAGAAGGGAGACAGAACCGTAAAGCCCAGAGCAATGGCTGTGTCCCAGAACAAGGAGTAAGTGGCAGAGAAGCGTAGGTACATGAGAGCCACATTGCCAAAGAAAAGCAAAAAGACAGTGAGGTGAGAGACACAAGTGGAGAATGCTTTGCGACGGCCCTCAGCGGAGCGAATGCGTAGGATCACAGCCACAATGCCAACGTAGGACATGACAGTGAGCATCACGGCTGTGATAATCTCCACTGCATGGACAATGTCCACTATCTGAATCATAATGATGGCTTGTGTGTCCGTGCAGGCCAGGCGCAGCACTGGGAGGAAGTCACAGAAGATGTGCTCAAGGCGGTTTGACCCACAAAATGGCAATGTGGAGATCCAAGCGATCTCAGGCAGGGGTGTGACAAAGCCACAGACACAGCAACTGAAAGTCAGCTGGGCACATAGCTTGGGGGTCATGATAGTGGGATAATGTAGAGGACTGCAGATGGCCAGGTAGCGATCAAAGGCCATAGCTGTCAGGAGACACACCTCACTGATGCCTGTGGAATGGAAGAAATACATCTGCAGGAGACAACCATTTAAGGAAATGCTCCTCCTTTCACTAAGCAGGCTGGAGAGCATTTCTGGGATGGTGGCAGTAGTATACCAGATCTCCAGGAAAGAAAGTGCACTAATAAGGAAGTACATAGGGGTGTGCAGGTGAGTGTTCAGATGGACCACTGCCATGATGACCAGGTTCCCAACAACGATGAAAGCATAGATGAAGAGCAGTGGGATAAAGCAGATGACAGACTTTCCCCAGGAATAAGGGAAAGCAGAGAAGATAAATTCCTGTGAGGTGGTCCAATTTGGGCTCTCCATCTCCAAGTTGGAAGTGAGAGTTTCAACTCCCAGGGCACTCAAGCCTTCTAGGAGTTTCTGCTATTGATCAGAGGAGTATACTTCCCAGAAGCCCGACTCTGGCTAGATGCCTGCACTGGGGGTGCAGAGGAAGACGAAGGCAGAAGGAACTGGTCCATATTCCATAGCTGCTCACTCACAACAACTAAAGCTGCAGAATGGGGAAAATCCAGTCAGAAAGTATAGCCAGCATTTCCGGCCAGTGATTCTCAAATTTTAGTTTGTGTCAGAACCACTTGGAGTGACTTAAAATGACAATTGCTGGTCCCCAGAGTTTTAATCCAGCAAGGCTGAGGTCAGGTTGGGGCCCAGAATTTGCATTTCTAGCAAACTTCTAGGCACTGGGTCCTGCTGGTTATCGGACAATAATTTGAAACATTTTGTTTCGATAAATATGAAATTAGGCTAGGCAAGGAAGGAAAGACAAGATGATTTTCTTTCCCATAATTGAGTCTTCCTGATTCCCTAGTGATCTTCTCACAACTGTTTCAAAATTCTTTCCTCAAGCTCCCACTTCATCTGATTTTTGCAAGGCCTATACCTTGACTGAATATTTTAATGGTAAAGACAAAGCCATCACTGGTGAGTTCTGTCCATCTTCCCTTTCTTCCTCTAAATAACTCACGCTCTCTTCAAATATATATTCTTTTATTCATTTATTATTATTATTTTTTAAAGACAGAGGTCTTACTACATCACCCTCAGTAGAGTACCATGGCATCACAGCTCACAGCAACCTCAAACTCTTGGGTTTAAGTGATTCTCTTGCCTCAGCCTCCCAAATAGCTGAGACTACAGGCACTCGCCACAATGCCTGGCTACAAATATATATTCTAAAGAATAATTCAGAGAATATTCTGAGGAGGAAAACTATAGAAATGCTTGTATGTTATTTTATTTTCTTTCAAAAGATGAACCATTCTGTCTCCTTCCATCCTTTCTGTACTGAGTTTTCTAGATAAGGAGATCACAAGGGTGTTTTATACCAGAAGTCTTTGATAAATGAAATATAATTCATGAAAACTGACATTAATGAGCAATGAATATAGAGCTGCTCCAGTAGAATTTTATGGGGTAGTTAGATGGGTGGGAAAAGATGTGGGATTCTGTGGAATACAATTTAAACATCATATGTTATAAGACATTGTCCTACGAATTTATTCCCTTTTCAGAATTATTTCTTTTACTTTATTAATTTCTTTTCTTCTGCTATCAAATATGCACATATCATTTTATCTTGGAGAAAAAAATGCTATCTCTACTCAGACTATTTATCCTTTTTGTATCAATATCATTATTTTTCTAATTTGTAATAGATCTTTCTTCATTCATTTTTAAATCTCTTTGAATAAATTATCTATTCTCAGTTTTCCATATCTCTTTCTTTAAGGATACCAATGGCTTTCTGATTGAAAATTCAATGGCCTCCTTCTGCCCTAATTGTCACTAGCCTCTGAGGTTCAATCTCCCAGTCTTTGGAAGTCTCTCCTTCCTTTGACTTTTAGATTCCACACCGTCCTGGTGTCCCTTATTGCCTATTCCATTCCATGTCCTAAGTGTGAAGATGACTCACAATTTTTGTCTTCATTTTTCTCTTTTCTCTAAATTTCCTTTCACACAGAAGAATCATTTCCTTCAAGATCTCCTGTAATCAAAAACTTATCAGCTTCTGCCTTCTATTCTCTTTAATTAATGTAACCTCAGAATTCCTTGCTTTGGTTCTCTCTCCTGAGCCACACATTTTCATTAGGACTCTTCCTCTTTGAGCCTCACCTTAACCCAAATTTGCCATTCCCACTTATGATGGACTGAATTATGCCCCCCCCCAGAATGTGACTATATTTAGAGATAAGGTATTTAAAGTGGTGATTAAATTAAAATGAGGAAATTTGGGTTTGCTATAATCCAATGTGACTAGTGTCCTCAGAAGCAGAAATTTAGATAACTGGCAGTTTCAGGGAGAAATATAAATAAAGACTTGGGGAGACAACAGACACCTGCAGGCTAAGGAGAAAAGCCTCAGAACGCACCCCTACTGCAAACTTGATCACAGACTTCCCATATCCAGAATTGTAAGACAATAAATTTCTGTTTAACCCACTCCATCTGCAGTACTTACTTATTACCAAACTAATACACCATCCTTATCTTCAACACTAAACCAATTTTCCTCAACGACTTAATTTTTGTTCACCTAGATACCAAATTTTCTCATTGTTATATCTGTTATTTCCTAGGCTCTGAAACCAAATTAGTCATCAAATTCTGCCTAAGTTATTTTTTCTTCATATGTCATGAATATCTTTTTTGATAGTTATCTCTCCTTTTACCCTACTTAGATACCTAGTCATAATGCATACACTTTGGCAATGAATTTCCAATTCAAGCTTCCATTTCTTAAAGAGCAATTTTGCTAAGCATTAGTTTCCTCATGTGACTCCACTTTTATATGTATACTGAAGTTTTATTTTCTCACCATTATTTTCTCACCATTATCTTCCTCCAAATTTTCTCTTCTTCTAAAAAGAAATATCTCAAATTCTCTTGGATAATTCTTTTCCAATCACTGGATCAGGAAATAATAAACTCTTTTTTCTCTGTCATTGATGATTTTATTGTTTTGTGTATGCCTTAGGAAAGGGCATTCTATTAAAGGGTTCCTATTTATATTATAATACTTATGCATGCATTTGTTCATTGATTACCTGATTAAGTCCCATCAAACTACTTTTTTTGCACACAGCAGTGAGCATCGTCTTCCTTTAATATATTACTAAAAATATTTTTTTTTATTTTTTTCAGAAAACAAAGTCATCTTATCTCTTGTTGCTATAGTAACTTGCTAATTACCAATTCGGTTTATCAAAACTATTATTCCAATCATGTAACTTACATTTTCTGATTTCTAAACATTTCTAAAGGAATTTTTTCCTTTCTGAAAAATCCTCCTCTCATCTGTCTTCCAATTTGTCTCTTATTTTCTTAACCAAGTTCTACAGGTGACTCTTCTAGTTTTAAAAAGCTAATATTACATGTCTTAAACAACTGTATTTCTATTCTCTGTGAAACATATACATGTATATATGTGTTTATGCAGAACATGTGTTAACACAGAACATATATATACACACGGGAAGGTGGAAAGTTTGGGAACTATGTATATATTCCTTTTAAAATATTTTTCTTTTAAGCTTTCTTGATTTTTGCAAATATATTTGATCTTTCCCATAAGTCTTAATGTCTCCTAAAAGTTGTCCCTACATTTTCTAACTATGATCCTCAGAGCAGTGTTCTATGAAATAAACCAATTTGCTAGTTCAAGAAGCTGTATCTTGAGTAGACCCATTTCTCTAACTTTGAAGAGAAGTGATTATACCAAGGAAAGGATAAGAAAGATCTGAACCATAAAGAAGCACCATTAGGCTTGCCTATGGAACCCTCCACCTTCATTCAGATGTCTGTAGTGGTAAGTCTAGGGCAACTGTCAATGCCACTAAATGTTCAACAGATAGCTGGCAACCTCACCAATTCCTAAAACATTTATTCCTTAAACATTTCAGAAAATGAATCACAATGCTGATGTGTGGTTTTAAAGTAATCTTTTAAACTTTGGTCCTATTTGCATCACACCCACTTCTTAAAAAAATGTACTAATTGAAATCTTTATGCTTTGTACTAACTTGCCCAGTAACATTCTTCCCTAACTCCTTGCTCAAAACAAGAAGGAGCAAGCTACTCACAACTCACAATATCTACAGGCCTATCTGGACTGCCTGTTTTTGTGCAGGTATATTATTTCCTTCCTTGGCTCTCTCCCATTTCCCGGTATCAGCTAATCCACTGACCTTGATGCTGTAGGTTCCACAGTCAGAATAATCAGGGATGAAGACAACCTTCACTACTCTTATGTGGAGTATAAAGAGAAGACAAGCTTCCTTTGTTCTTTTCCTATGTTTCTACCCTGAGTCCATCATTGTAGATAATTTCTTTCATCACCCAGTGACATACAGTGAACCATAAAGAACCTCTACAGTGACTCTCCCTGTAGAGTTCCTCTCCTCTCTCTTTCTCTCTGCCTTTGTGTTCTTCTATCCTAATCTCTCTTTGTATGTATGTATGGATGGATGGATCATTTCCTAAGCATAACTAGAAAGGTAGGGTAGACTCTCTTGGGACACTTACACAGATGACTCAAGCTTTAAGTAGAAAACAACTATCACTAAATGGCTCCAATTAGGGAAAGCAGTTAACTCAGGTTAGGCTGGTAATTAGTAAAACCCCAATTCCAGGGAATTCAATCCAGGACAAATAAGATGGTTTGGGAATTCTAAGAAACGGAATAAACATACCTAAAAAAGTTCTTTTCCTGTGGTACTTTTGGTTGGATTGACTTTTAATGAATTAAGATGCTGAAATCTAAGACTTCGATTTGAGGGATGTTGATACAGTAGAGGAAAGGAGATCAGTGGGCAAATGAAAGGAAGGAGCTTAGTTTCCATTCTGTTTGTTTCTCAATCTCTCAGCCTAGCTTACCTGTTTTTGTGCAGGTATGTTATTTTCTTCCCTGTTTCCTTCTCCTTTCCTTGAAGTTTGGAGCCAGTATTTCCCAGTATCGTTTAACCCAATGACCTTGCTGCTGTAGGTTCCACCATGTTGATTTTCTCCCCTGCCCTCATTTTGCCTTCTTTGTGTATACATAGGCTAAACCCTTTTTAGGCAGAGAAATGACAAGCAGGGAAGTCTCCTGAAAGCTAAAGCAAATTCACAGCATTGTATGCTACTCCTGTCAAGATGGTTTCCATTTCCATCCATTCACTCAAACTTCTGCCAAATAAAAGATTAATATGATGTAATTCCTTTCCTTTAGAAAATCAGTGTCTAACAGAACACAGAAATGAATAAAAGTCTAAATTTTACAAGGTAGTAATCCCTAATGTATACAAGCCAAGTGGTCAAAGAGGATAATTAATTATCTCTCATGAATTCAGGGAGAGCTTGACCAGGCATAACTAGGCCTAAAAGAACATAACTTACTAATATTCCTACCCTGTAAGCAGTGAAAATCAGCTTCAATTCAAGCTCTGTCCTACTGGAGGCCAGGAGTCCCAGGACCTCAATCCCAGTTGACCTGGTTCAATTGTTCAGCTGAAGTAGGAAGTTCAGCTGAGGGTCAGAAAGAATCTAAAGTGAAAAATGGGTAAAACTGCAGCAAGCACAGGCAGTGTGAAATAGAAAACAACAGTTACTTACACAAGCTTTAACAAAGACAAAATTTATTTAAGAACAAAGAGAAAGCTTAGAGCTTTTCCAAAGAGAGTTATCAAAATTCATGGGATACTAGCAAAAGCAGTTCTGAGAGGAAAACTCATAGTCTTAAACACCCACATCCAAAAGAAAGAAAGATCACATCAATAATCTAATGAGTCGTCTCAAGAAACTTGAAAAGACAGAGCCAACCAATCCCAAACCCAGTAGAGGAAAAGAAATAACCAAGATCAGAGCTGAACTAAATGAAATGAGTAACTAATTATACAGAAGATTAATGAAACGAAAAGTTGATTCCTTGAAAAGACAACAAAAAATTGACAAGTCTCTTGGTAAATTAACCAGAAATATAAAAGAAAAAAGCTTGAATGAGCTCGATCATTAAAAGGGGGAAATTGCAATTGATATCATGGAAATACAAAACATCATCTCTGAATACTACCAAAATCTTTATGCTCATAAACTTAAAAACATGGAGGAAATGGACAAATTCTTGAGAAAGCATTTGCTTCCAAATCCAAATTTCTGTGTGTCTCTCTGTCCCCCTCCTTCAATTACAGTAGTCCAACAACTTATTGAATTATGCATTTTACAAAGTTAATGATCTGAATATATACAGTGTAGGGCAAAATTAAAGTGATTTTTTTTTTGTTAATTTTAGATAAAGACCATCTATGCCTACGTGTGTGAGAAAGAAAGACATAAAAAGGAAAGAGAGAACATATATTGATAGAAAAAAAAATTACAAGAGGAGAATGTAAAAGTTCTAAATCTAATTGCTCATAGAAAATATAAAAATACCTACCATGAAGTCTAATGTTAGTTATAGAGTATTGCTATTGTGTAGAGAAGTGCTTTTTTCTTCTATTTTTCACTGCAGAATATTATGATGGTACACGTTTTGGTTACATCAGTTGTTTTTGTACAGTATGAGTCAAAGTTTCAAGTGCACTCCTCACCCTGATGGTATGATTGTACCCACCAGGTGTGAGTTTACCCATTCCATCCTGACTCCTCCCACTTGTTTACTTTCTGTTGAATTTTACATTTTGTTTTATTTTAGCATCCTCAGGTTACCCACGCAGTTCATCACTTCTCTAGCTTATGTATTTCACATTGATTTCCATATCCTTTTCTAAATACAGCTCACGGCACAGCTTCCTTGTGATCTGGGAAATTCCACATCTAAGTTTAACTCCATGTTCTCTGTCCAGAGTTCCTAATAACCCCATGGTTTTTTTTTTTGGTTGTAGCCGTCATTGTTGTTTGGCAGGCTGGGCTGGATTTGAACCTACCACCTTGGGTGTACGTGGCTGGCGCCTTAGCCACTTGAGCTACAGGCGCCAAGCCAACCCCATGGTTTTTAATTCTGCTTTCCAGGCTTTGATTATCTTTCCAATAGGTTATGTATAGACTTTCATCCAGTTAATTCCTAGGCTCTCTTCTCCTATTTTGTTTTTGAACATCTGGAGGACAAATATTTCCCTTACTTGGGTCTCTTGCATGTATTCTTAAGGAAATATTTGAAATTTAGGAATCTATTGGGTGCTGGGGTTTTTTTTTTTTTTTTTGCCCTCAGAATTGATAATGTTTTGGTTTTAATTTATTTTGGTTTTGGTGCTGCTGATTTTTAAAATATGTATCTTTGAACACTGTGAGACTACTTGATATAATCAATTGATGTTTTAGATACTTTAGCCAAGCAAAAGTTTTTTTCTTTTCTAGAAAAGGTGAAATATGATATTTTGAGGTATTAAAATAGCCCTTGTGAAGATCTTTAGGCAATGTTACACATACTCCGATCTTTATTTTTAAATTTTTAGCACTTTTCAGTACTTAGGACATCTAGCAGTTTAATAAATCTTGACATTTTTATTCCCCTTGAATTTTTGGTGCAGGAAACTTTAAATATGTGAATTTAAACATTAATTTAATACAGAAATCTAAATTTGAATCTTAGAAAATTTCAGGTAGCAATGCATTAAATACATTTCATAGGGAATGATAATAAAAACAAGGATAATATAGTTCAGCTTAATATATATCTGTGATAATATCTATATCTTATCTATCACTTCTTTTTTTTTCCATGCCTTTGCTATTTTATTCCACTGAATACACTAGAGAAGTTTTCCAACTTAATAATACAATCCATTGAAAACATCCACAGTAGTGGGTGAAAAAAAACAACTTTCTAATGGTTTCAAGAATTATTAACTTCTGCTTTGTTAGCAAACTTGAAAAAATAGAGGAATAATTTGTCATGTTTTATGATGCATTTGTAAAAAATAGACATGGGTTTGGCTCGGCACCTATACCTCAGCGGTTAGGGCGCAGGCCACATACATCGACGCTAGCAAGTTCAAATCCGGCCTGAGTCTACCAAATAACAATGACAACTACAACCAAAAAATAGCCAGGTGTTGTGGCGGGCGCCTGTGGTCCCAGCTACTTGGGAAGCTG